>NC_056730.1:309284368-309554368 GCF_019279795.1 Protopterus annectens
GCCCCACATTATTATTCCTATGGTATTTGTTTCCTTATTATTTTCCCCAGCACACACATTATTATTCCTATGGTATTTGTTTCCTTATTATTTTCCCCTAGCACACACATTATTATTCCTATGGTATTTGTTTCCTTATTATTTTCCCCAGCACACACATTATTATTCCTATGGTATTTGTTTCCTTATTATTTTCCCCTAGCACACACATTATTATTCCTATGGTATTTGTTTCCTTATTATTTTCCCTAGCACACACATTATTATTCCTATGGTATTTGTTTCCTTATTATTTTCCCTAGCACACACATCATTATTCCTATGGTATTTGTTTCCTTATTATTTTCCCTAGCACACACATTATTATTCCTATGGTATTTGTTTCCTTATTATTTTCCCTAGCACACACATTATTATTCCTATGGTATTTGTTTCCTTATTATTTTCCCCTAGCACACACATTATTATTCCTATGGTATTTGTTTCCTTATTATTTTCCCCAGCACACACATTATTATTCCTATGGTATTTGTTTCCTTATTATTTTCCCCAGCACACACATTATTATTCCTATGGTATTTGTTTCCTTATTATTTTCCCCTAGCACACATTATTATTCCTATGGTATTTGTTTCCTTATTATTTTCCCCTAGCACACACATTATTATTCCTATGGTATTTGTTTCCTTATTATTTTCCCCTAGCACACACATTATTATTCCTATGGTATTTGTTTCCTTATTATTTTCCTCAGCACACACATTATTATTCCTATGGTATTTGTTTCCTTATTATTTCCCCTAGCACACACATTATTATTCCTATGGTATTTGTTTCCTTATTATTTTCCCCTAGCACACACATTATTATTCCTGTGGTATTTGTTTCCTTATTATTTTCCCTAGCACACATTATTATTCCTATGGTATTTGTTTCCTTATTATTTTCCTCAGCACACACATTATTATTCCTATGGTATTTGTTTCCTTATTATTTCCCCTAGCACACACATTATTATTCCTGCGGTATTTGTTTCCTTATTATTTTCCCCTAGAGCACACATCATTATTCCTATGATATTTGTTTCCTTATTATTTTCCCCTAGCACACACATTATTATTCCTATGGTATTTGTTTCCTTATTATTTCCCCTAGCACACACATTATTATTCCTATGGTATTTGTTTCCTTATTATGTTCCCCAGCACACACATTATTATTCCTATGGTATTTGTTTCCTTATTATTTTCCCCTAGCACACACATTATTATTCCTATGGTATTTGTTTCCTTATTATTTTCCCCTAGCACACACATTATTATTCCTATGGTATTTGTTTCCTTATTATTTTCCCCCAAACACACATTATTATTCCTATGGTATTTGTTTCCTTATTATTTTCCCCTAGCACACACATTATTATTCCTATGGTATTTGTTTCCTTATTATTTTCCCCCTAGCACACATTATTATTCCTATGGTATTTGTTTCCTTATTATTTTCCCCAACACACACATTATTATTCCTATGGTATTTGTTTCCTTATTATTTTCCCCTAGCACACACATTATTCCTGTGGTATTTGTTTCCTTATTATTTTCCCCAGCACACACATTACTATTCCTATGGTATTTGTTTCCTATTATGTTCCCCCCAACACACACATTATTATTCCTATGGTATTTGTTTCCTTATTATTTTCCCCAGCACACACATTATTATTCCTATGGTATTTGTTTCCTTATTATTTTCCCCAGCACACACATTATTATTCCTATGGGATTTGTTTCCTTATTATTTTCCCCTAGCACACACATTATTATTCCTATGGGATTTGTTTCCTTATTTTGTTCCCCTAGCACACACATTATTATTCCTATGGTATTTGTTTCCTTATTATTTTCCCCTAGCACACACATCATTATTCCTATGGGATTTGTTTCCTTATTATTTTCCCTAGCACACACATTATTATTCCCTTGGTATTTGTTTCCTTATTATTTTCCCCTAGCACACACATCATTATTCCTATGGGATTTGTTTCCTTATTATTTTCCCCAGCACACACATTACTATTCCTATGGTATTTGTTTCCTTATTATTTTCCCCTAGCACACACATTATTATTCCTATGGTATTTGTTTCCTTATTATTTTCCTCTAGCACACACATCATTATTCCTATGGTATTTGTTTCCTTATTATTTTCCCCTAGCACACACATTATTATTCCTATGGTATTTGTTTCCTTATTATTTTCCCCTGGTGCACACATTATTATTCCTATGGGATTTGTTTCCTTATTATTTTCCCCAACACACACATTACTATTCCTATGGTATTTGTTTCCTTATTATTTTCCCCTAGCACCAACATCATTATTCCTATGGGATTTGTTTCCTTATTAATTTCCCCAGCACACACATTATTATTCCTATGGTATTTGTTTCCTTATTATTTTCCCCTGGCACACATTACTATTCCTATGGTATTTGTTTCCTTATTATTTTCCCCTAGCACACACATTATTATTCCTATGGTATTTGTTTCCTTATTATTTTCCCCTAGCACACACATTATTATTCCTATGGTATTTGTTTCCTTATTATTTTCCCTAGCACACACATTATTATTCCTATGGTATTTGTTTCCTTATTATTTTCCCCAACACACACATTATTATTCCTGTGGTATTTGTTTCCTTATTATTTTCCCCAGCACACATTATTATTCCTATGGTATTTGTTTCCTTATTATTTCCCCTAGCACACACATTATTATTCCTATGGTATTTGTTTCTTATTATTTTCCCCAGCACACACATTACTATTCCTATGGTATTTGTTTCTTATTATTTTCCCTAGCACACACATTATTATTCCTATGGTATTTGTTTCCTTATTATTTTCCCCAGCACACACATTATTATTCCTATGGTATTTGTTTCCTTATTATGTTCCCCAGCACACACATTATTATTCCTATGGTATTTGTTTCCTTATTATTTTCCCCTAGCACACACATTATTATTCCTATGGTATTTGTTTCCTTATTATTTTCCCCAGCACACACATTATTATTCCTATGGTATTTGTTTCCTTATTATTTTACCCCCAGCAGACATTATTATTCCTATGGTATTTGTTTCCTTATTATTTTCCCCTAGCACACACATTATTATTCCTATGGTATTTGTTTCCTTATTATTTTCCCCAGCACACACATTATTATTCCCTTGGTATTTGTTTCCTTATTATTTTCCCCTATCACACACATTACTATTCCTATGGTATTTGTTTCCTTATTATTTTCCCCAGCACACACATTATTATTCCTATGGTATTTGTTTCCTTATTATTTTCCCCAGCACACATTATTATTCCTATGGTATTTGTTTCCTTATTATTTTCCCCTAGCACACACATTATTATTCCTATGGTATTTGTTTCCTTATTATGTTCCCCTAGCACACACATTATTATTCCTATGGTATTTGTTTCCTTATTATTTTCCCCTAGCACACACATTATTATTCCTATGGTATTTGTTTCCTTATTATTTTCCCCTGGCACACATTATTATTCCTATGTTGTTTGTCTCCTTATTATTTTCCCCTAGCACACACATCATTATTCCTATGGGATTTGTTTCCTTATTATTTTCCCCCCAACACACACATTATTATTCCGATGGTATTTGTCTCCTTCTTATTTTCCCCTAGCACACACATTATTATTCCTATGGTATTTGTTTCCTTATTATTTTCCCCAGCACACACATTACTATTCCTATGGTATTTGTTTCCTTATTATTTTCCCCAGCACACACATTACTATTCTTATGGTATTTGTTTCCTTATTATTTTCCCCAACACACACATTATTATTCCTATGTTATTTGTTTCCTTATTATTTCCCCCTAGCACACACATCATTATCCCTATGGTATTTGTTTCGTTATTATTTTCCCCCAACACACACATTACTATTCCTATGGTATTTGTTTCCTTATTATTTTCCCCTAGCACACACATTACTATTCCTATGGTATTTCTTTCCTTATTATTTTCCCCTAGCACACACATCATTATTCCTATGGGTTTTGTTTCCTTATTATTTTCCCCCCAACACACACATTATTATTCCGATGGTATTTGTCTCCTTCTTATTTTCCCCTAGCACACATTATTATTCCTATGGTATTTGTTTCCTTATTATTTTCCCCAGCACACACATTACTATTCCTATAGTATTTGTTTCCTTATTATTTTCCCCAGCACACACATTACTATTCTTATGGTATTTGTTTCCTTATTATGTTCCCCCCCCAACACACACATCATTATTCCTATGGTATTTGTTTCCTTATTATTTTCCCCTAGCACACACATCATTATTCCTATGGTATTTGTTTCCTTATTATTTTCCCCAGCACACACATTACTATTCCTATGGTATTTGTTTCCTTATTATTTTCCCCTAGCACACACATTATTATTCCTATGGTATTTGTTTCCTTATTATTTTCCCCTAGCACACACATTATTATTCCTATGGTATTTGTTTCCTTATTATTTTCCCCAACACACACATTATTATTCCTATGGTATTTGTTTCCTTATTATTTTCCCCAGCACACACATTATTATTCCTATGGTATTTGTTTCCTTATTATTTTCCCCGTAGCACACATTATCATTCCTATGAGATATGTTTCTTATTATTTTCCCCTAGCACACACATTATTATTCCTATGGTATTTGTTTCCTTATTATGTTCCCCTAGCACACACATTATTATTCCTATGGTATTTGTTTCCTTATTATTTTCCCCAGCACACACATTATTATTCCTATGGTATTTGTTTCCTTATTATTTTCCCCAGCACACACATTATTATTCCTATGGTATTTGTTTCCTTATTATTTTCCCCAGCACACACATTATTATTCCTATGGTATTTGTTTCCTTATTATTTTCCCTAGAACACACATTATTATTCCTATGATATTTGTTTCCTTATTATTTTCCCCTGCACACACATTATTATTCCTATGGTATTTGTTTCCTTATTATTTTCCCCAACACACATTTTATTATTCCTATGGTATTTGTTTCCTTATTATTTTCCCCTAGCACACAGCACACACATTATTATTCCTATGGTATTTGTTTCTTATTATTTTCCCCTAGCACACACATTATTATTCCCATGGTATTTGTTTCCTTATTATTTTCCCAGCACACACATTATTATTCCTATGGTATTTGTTTCCTTATTATTTTCCCCAGCACACACATTATTATTCCTGGTATTTGTTTCCTTATTATTTCCCTAGCACACACATTATTATTCCTATGGTATTTGTTTCCTTATTATTTTTCCCCCACACACACATTATTATTATTCCTATGGTATTTGTTTCCTTATTATTTTCCCGTGGCACACACATTATTATTCCTATGGTATTTGTTTCCTTATTATTTTCCCCTAGCACACACATTATTATTCCTATGGTATTTGTTTCCTTATTAGTTTCCCAGCACACATTATTATTCCTATGGTATTTGTTTCCTTATTATTTTCCCCAGCACACACATTATTATTCCTATGGTATTTGTTTCCTTATTATTTTCCCCTAGCACACACATCATTATTCCTATGGTATTTGTTTCCTTATTATTTTCCCTAGCACACACATTATTATTCCTATGGTATTTGTTTCCTTATTATTTTCCCCTAGCACACACATTATTATTCCTATGGTATTTGTTTCCTTATTATTTTCCCCAGCACACACATTATTATTCCTATGGTATTTGTTTCCTTATTATTTTCCCCTAGCACACACATTATTATTCCTATGGTATTTGTTTCCTTATTATTTTCCCCAGCACACACATTATTATTCCTATGGTATTTGTTTCCTTATTATTTTCCCCAGCACACACATTATTATTCCTATGGTATTTGTTTCCTTATTATTTTCCCCTAGCACACACATTATTATTCCTATGGGATTTGTTTCCTTATTATTTTCCCCAACACACACATTACTATTCCTATGGTATTTGTTTCCTTATTATTTTCCCTAGCACACACATTATTATTCCTATGGTATTTGTTTCCTTATTATTTCCCCTAGCACACACATTATTATTCCTATGGTATTTGTTTCCTTATTATTTTCCCCTAGCACACACATTATTATTCCTATGGTATTTGTTTCCTTATTATTTTCCCCTAGCACACACATTATTATTCCTATGGTATTTGTTTCCTTATTATTTTCCCTAGCACACATTATTATTCCTATGGTATTTGTTTCCTTATTATTTTCCCTAGCACACACATTATTATTCCTATGGTATTTGTTTCCTTATTATTTTCCCCTAGCACACACATTATTATTCCTATGGTATTTGTTTCCTTATTATTTTCCCCTAGCACACACATTATTATTCCTATGGTATTTGTTTCCTTATTTCCCTAGCACACATTATTATTCCTATGGTATTTGTTTCCTTGTTATGTTCCCCAGCACACACATTACTATTCCTATGGTATTTGTTTCCTTATTATTTTCCCCTGCACACACATTATTATTCCTGTGGTATTTGTTTCCTTATTATTTTCCCCAGCACACACATTATTATTCCTATGGTATTTGTTTCCTTATTATTTCCCCTAGCACACACATTATTATTCCTATGGTATTTGTTTCCTTATTATTTTCCCCAACACACACATTATTATTCCTATGGTATTTGTTTCCTTATTATTTTCCCCTAGCACGCACATTATTATTCCTGTGGTATTTGTTTCCTTATTATTTTCCCCAGCACACACATTATTATTCCTATGGTATTTGTTTCCTTATTATTTTCCCCCAGCACACACATTATTATTCCTATGGTATTTGTTTCCTTATTATTTTCCCCAGCACACACATTACTATTCCTATGGTATTTGTTTCCTTATTATTTTCCCCAGCACACACATTATTATTCCTGTGGTATTTGTTTCCTTATTATTTTCCCTAGCACACACATTATTATTCCTATGGTATTTGTTTCCTTATTATTTTCCCCTAGCACACACATTATTATTCCTATGGTATTTGTTTCCTTATTATTTTCCCTAGCACACACATTATTATTCCTATGGTATTTGTTTCCTTATTATTTTCCCCTAGCAAACACATTATTATTCCTATGGTATTTGTTTCCTTATTATTTTCCCCAACACACACATTATTATTCCTATGGTATTTGTTTCCTTATTATTTTCCCCTAGCACACACATTATTATTCCTGTGGTATTTGTTTCCTTATTATTTTCCTCAGCACACACATTACTATTCCTATGGTATTTGTTTCCTTATTATTTTACCCTAGCACACACATCATTACTATTCCTATGGTATTTGTTTCCTTATTATTTTCCCTAGCACACATTATTATTCCTATGGTATTTGTTTCCTTATTATTTTCCCTAGCACACATTATTATTCCTATGGATTTGTTTCCTTATTATTTACCCCAGCACACACATTATTGTTCCTATGTTATTTGTTTCCTTATTATTTTCATTAGCACACACACTATTTTTTCTATGATATTTGTTTCTTATTATTTTCCCTAGCACACATTATTATTCCTATGGTATTTGTTTCCTTATTATTTTCCCCAGCACACACATTATGATTCCTATGGTATTTGTTTCCTTATTATTTTCCCCAGCACACACATTATTATTCCTATGGTATTTGTTTCCTTATTATTTTCCCTAGCACACATTATTATTCCTATGGTATTTGTTTCCTTATTATTTTCCCCTAGCACACATTATTATTCCTATGGTATTTGTTTCCTTATTATTTTCCCTAGCACACACATTATTATTCCTATGGTATTTGTTTCCTTATTATTTTCCCCTAGCACACACATTATTATTCCTATGGTATTTGTTTCCTTATTATTTTCCCCAGCACACACATTATTATTCCTATGGTATTTGTTTCCTTATTATGTTCCCCAGCACACACATTATTATTCCTATGGTATTGGTTTCCTTATTTCTTCCCAACACACATTACTATTCCTATGGTATTTGTTTCCTTATTATTTTCCCCAGCACACACATTATTATTCCTATGGTATTTGTTTCCTTATTATTTTCCCCTAGCACACATTATTATTCCTATGGTATTTGTTTCCTTATTATTTTCCCCTAGCACACACACATTATTATTCCTATGGTATTTGTTTCCTTATTATTTTCCCCTAGCGCACACATTATTATTCCTATGGTATTTGTTTCTTTATTATTTTCCCTAGCACACACATTATTATTCCTATGGTATTTGTTTCCTTATTATTTTCCCCAGCACACACATTATTATTCCTATGGTATTTGTTTCCTTATTATTTTCCCCTAGCACACACATTATTATTCCTATGGTATTTGTTTCCTTATTATTTTCCCCAGCACACACATTATTATTCCTATGGTATTTGTTTCCTTATTATTTTCCCCAGCACACATTATTATTCCTATGGTATTTGTTTCCTTATTATTTTCCCTAGCACACACATTATTATTCCTATGGTATTTGTTTCCTTATTATTTCCCTTAGCACACACATTATTATTCCTATGGTATTTGTTTCCTTATTATTTTCCCCAGCACACACATTATTATTCCTATGGTATTTGTTTCCTTATTATTTTCCCAGCACACACATTATTATTCCTATGGTATTTGTTTCCTTATTATTTTCCCCTAGCACACACATTATTATTCCTATGGTATTTGTTTCCTTATTATTTTCCCCAGCACACACATTATTATTCCTATGGTATTTGTTTCCTTATTATTTTCCCCTAGCACACACATCATTATTCCTATGGGATTTGTTTCCTTATTATTTTCCCAGCACACACATTACTATTCCTATGGTATTTGTTTCCTTATTATTTTCCCCTAGCACACACATTATTATTCCTATGGTATTTGTTTCTTATTATTTTCCCCTAGCACACACATTATTATTCCTATGGTATTTGTTTCCTTATTATTTTCCCTAGCACACACATTATTATTCCTATGGTATTTGTTTCCTTATTATTTTCCCCAGCACACACATTATTATTCCTATGGTATTTGTTTCCTTATTATTTTCCCCTAGCACACACATTATTATTCCTATGGTATTTGTTTCCTTATTATTTTCCCCAGCACACACATTATTATTCCTATGGTATTTGTTTCCTTATTATTTCCCCTAGCACACACATTATTATTCCTATGGTATTTGTTTCCTTATTATTTTCCCCTAGCACACACATTATTATTCCTATGGTATTTGTTTCCTTATTATTTTCCCCAGCACACACATTATTATTCCTATGGTATTTGTTTCCTTATTATTTTCCCCAGCACACACATTATTATTCCTATGGTATTTGTTTCCTTATTATTTTCCCCTAGCACACACATTATTATTCCTATGGTATTTGTTTCCTTATTATTTTCCCCAGCACACACATTATTATTCCTATGGTATTTGTTTCCTTATTATTTCCCCTAGCACACACATTATTATTCCTATGGTATTTGTTTCCTTATTATTTTCCCCTAGCACACACATTATTATTCCTATGGTATTTGTTTCCTTATTATTTTCCCCTAGCACACACATTATTATTCCTATGGTATTTGTTTCCTTATTATTTTCCCTAGCACACACATTATTATTCCTATGGTATTTGTTTCCTTATTATTTTCCCCTAGCACACACATTATTATTCCTATGGTATTTGTTTCCTTATTATTTTCCCCAGCACACACATTATTATTCCTATGGTATTTGTTTCCTTATTATTTTCCCCTAGCACACACATTATTATTCCTATGGTATTTGTTTCCTTATTATTTTCCCCCAACACACACATTATTATTCCTATGGTATTTGTTTCCTTATTATTTTCCCCTAGCACACACATTATTATTCCTATGGTATTTGTTTCCTTATTATTTTCCCCAGCACACACATTATTATTCCTATGGTATTTGTTTCCTTATTATTTTCCCCTAGCACACACATTATTATTCCTATGGTATTTGTTTCCTTATTATTTTCCCAGCACACACATTATTATTCCTATGGTATTTGTTTCCTTATTATTTTCCTCTAGCACACACATCATTATTCCTATGGTATTTGTTTCCTTATTATTTTCCCTAGCACACACATTATTATTCCTATGGTATTTGTTTCCTTATTATTTTCCCCTAGCGCACACATTATTATTCCTATGGGATTTGTTTCCTTATTATTTTCCCCAGCACACACATTACTATTCCTATGGTATTTGTTTCCTTATTATTTTCCCCTAGCACACACATCATTATTCCTATGGGATTTGTTTCCTTATTAATTTCCCCAGCACACACATTATTATTCCTATGGTATTTGTTTCCTTATTATTTTCCCCTAGCACACACATCATTATTCCTATGGGATTTGTTTCCTTATTATTTTCCCCAGCACACACATTACTATTCCTATGGTATTTGTTTCCTTATTATTTTCCCCTAGCACACACATTATTATTCCTTTGGTATTTGTTTCCTTATTATGTTCCCCTAGCACACACATTATTATTCCTATGGTATTTGTTTCCTTATTATTTTCCCCTAGCACACACATTATTATTCCTATGGTATTTGTTTCCTTATTATTTTCCCCTAGCGCACACATCATTATTCCTATGGTATTTGTTTCCTTATTATTTTCCCCTAGCACACACATCATTATTCCTATGGGATTTGTTTCCTTATTATTTTCCCCAGCACACACATTACTATTCCTATGGTATTTGTTTCCTTATTATTTTCCCCTAGCACACACATTATTATTCCTATGGTATTTGTTTCCTTATTATGTTCCCCTAGCACACACATTATTATTCCTATGGTATTTGTTTCCTTATTATTTTCCCCAGCACACACATTATTATTCCTATGGTATTTGTTTCCTTATTATTTTCCCCTAGCACACACATTATTATTCCTATGGTATTTGTTTCCTTATTATTTTCCCGTAGCACACATCATTATTCCTATGGGATTTGTTTCCTTATTATTTTCCCCAGCACACACATTACTATTCCTATGGTATTTGTTTCCTTATTATTTTCCCCTATCACACACATTACTATTCCTATGGTATTTGTTTCCTTATTATTTTCCCCTAGCACACACATTACTATTCCTATGGTATTTGTTCCCTTATTATGTTCCCCTAGCACACACATTATTATTCCTATGGTATTTGTTTCCTTATTATTTTCCCCTAGCACACGCATTATTATTCCTATGGTATTTGTTTCCTTATTATTTTCCCCTATCACACACATTATTATTCCTATGGTATTTGTTTCCTTATTATTTTCCCCTAGCACACACATTATTATTCCTATGGTATTTGTTTTCTTATTATTTTCCCCTAGCACACTTTATTATTCCTATGGTATTTGTTTCCTTATTATTTTCCCCAGCACACACATTACTATTCCTATGGTATTTGTTTCCTTATTATTTTCCCCTAGCACACACATTACTATTCCTATTGTATTTGTTTCCTTATTATTTTCCCCTAGCACACATCATTATTCCTATGGTATTTGTTTCCTTATTATTTTCCCCTAGCACACACATTATTATTCCTATGGTATTTGTTTCCTTATTATTTTCCCCTAGCACACACATTATTATTCCTATGGCATTTGTTTCCTTATTATGTTCCCCTAGCACACACATTATTATTCCTATGGTATTTGTTTCCTTATTATTTTCCCCTAGCGCACACATCATTATTCCTATGGTATTTGTTTCCTTATTATTTTCCCCTAGCGCACACATCATTATTCCTATGGGATTTGTTTCCTTATTATTTTCCCCTCGCGCACACATCATTATTCCTATGGTATTTGTTTCCTTATTATTTCCCCCTAGCACACACATTACTATTCCTGTGGTATTTGTTTCCTTATTATTTTCCCCTCGCACACACATTATTATTCCTATGGTATTTGTTTCCTTATTATTTTCCCCTAGCACACACATTATTATTCCTATGGTATTTGTTTCCTTGTTATTTTCCGCAGCACACACATTATTATTCCTATGGTATTTGTTTCCTTATTATTTTCCCCTAGCACACACATCATTATTCCTATGGTATTTGTTTCCTTATTATTTTCCCCTAGCGCACACATCATTATTCCTATCGTAATTACAAAGGATGTACTAGATTGCGCCTTTTAAGTCTGTGCTTCCTAATATGCAATGACTTTCAGTATTACTTTGTACTATTCCTTCTGTTAGTCTGTATCATCAGTATGTTTCATAATTTATTTCTAATGTTGCTGTACTATTTGAAATTATTTGCTTGAATCTTTTACATCTGCATAATTATCATTAATAACCCGATGTACCTAGATTGTTGATAGATAGATAGATAACCTAGACAGAGTGATTCTGTATCTACATTTTTGGAGCTTTTCTCCCCAGGACTCCATTGAAAATGGGTTCATTTTGGCCCAATGGACTATCCTGGTAAACCAACTGCAATAAATAAAATAAATAAATAAATGTTGTTGAGAGACTTGAGTGACTACGGAAGGCAGAGGTTGTCATATCACTTGCCCAGTGCAGTACCTGGAGTAAGTTCTCCCATGCCCTCAGACAGTACTGATGTTGTCAACCACCTGCTGCCATATCCTGTCTCAGGCACATCACTTCTACTTCTATTTCTCCCTAACAGAAAAGCTCCATGTTGGTGTAAGGCTTGTATAATGGCCTCATTTTCTGCATCAGTGTAGGGTGGCTTATGGGATACCACTTTCTTCTTGCTTGCCATACCCTGTATGAAATGAAACAAAAAACAGACACATACTTAAATATATAATACACAGACAGGATGGCTGTGAACTCAATTATGTACAAATGCATGCAGCCATTATGCAAAAACAATTTAAAAGGTAGTGCAACCTATGACTACACAGAAGTTAGGACAGTCCTTCACCCCCCCCAAAAATTATTCTGAATCAGATATCAGTAACAATCTGCAGCAGTTCTGAAATATAGATAAGATAGGTTTAACCGTGTAATACAGTACAGCATTAACAATAAAATTCACAATTTAGCATTAAAAATGTATGATAACACTTATAAGTCCCATCTCCACTGCTGTGGAGAGCAGTCAGTAAAAATCACAAATGTAACATTTGTTTTCTTTCTCTTAACACAGGTAAGAATGTATAACCTTACTACAGAGTTATAATGCACTCATCTGCTATGCAACCAACAATTAAATACAACCTAAAATATAGGTCAGGTAGAATCCTATAGCATACTTTTTGTAATGCAAACTAATATACCTAAGCTGTGCCAAAAGAAAAGGATGAAGAAAAAACATAAAAAAAGAAGGGTTATGAGCTAGAATTGTAATTCACCTTTTAATGTTCACTAAAAACATTATGTAAAAAAATAGCAATATACCTTGACAATAAAGCAATGTAGAAAGTAGATGATTCTCCAAAAGTTGAGTTTGTTTAGCAGTATCACACTCTCTGGATTCCCTGATACAAGAGCATTAGCTACATGATTACCTTTATATAGTCCAGAGTTAGGTCTGCGAACACTGTGATGATACAAGTTAAATGATAAATCATAAGTATTCCTGAATACCACAATCTGCACTAAGTGTAGGGAATGTAAACATGGTGTAAGTACATGATTACATGAACATGCCCTAGCACTGCAAGGGCAAGCATTGAGAAGTGGTACCTGCTACTGGCTTGCAGATGTCTATGATTACTCTGACTGCAGGAACAATCACTATTTCACAGTCTTCCTTTGATGTACACCTACTAAGGGTGTGTCAGGGAGAACAGACTCACCAAAAAGTCTACATTCCAAACATCCTAATACTGGCTTTAATGAACCTAGTTATTGCCGCTTAGTAAGAAATGTTGTTAATATTAGTACTTTAAGTACTGATACAGATCACATATGCAATAAAACAGGGACAGAATAGCTCTGAAGAAAGCATAGAAAAGGGAATGAGACACAAAGAAAGATAAGAATTTAACTGCAGTATGTGCAGTCTTTGTTTAATATTGGGCAAGTATATGGGTATCCTAACTATTGGCAATATCACAGCCATTCAGATATTTACTGTCACATGAGAAAGGACAACTTTCATAACTTGTTTCTGTTGCACTTGCAGTGTGTCTTGATGCAATGTCACGTTATCAGTACATCTTAACACTTGTTCTCGCTGAATACATTCTTCAATAGCTTTTCTTGCTACCTCTGCTTGAGGGTTCAAATCCATGCAGGTTTCTGTTGTCAGCACAGTTGTTTAAACATTGGAAATGTACATTTGAAAACTTGATTCCATTTTTTTCCCTTTTTTGTTTCTTTATCTTTTGTACACCATTGGGTATTGCACTCTGCTGGCTGGGAGTGGTCAGCATCACTGAAGGGCAGTTCACTGCTCAGGGTTAAAACTGACAAATTTAATTTTGACTGCCATGAATAGTGTAATTAAGACTGGCATTATTGTGCTGTCCTCAGCAGTCTGAATAGTAGTAAGTGAAGAAATTCAAATTGTCACACTTCTATCTCTGTAACATAATATATGCAGTGAATATAAAAAGTGTACACACCACTGTTAAAATGCCAGGTTTTTGTATTATAAAAAATCGACCACAATAAATAATTTCAAAACTTTTCCCACTTTAATGTAACCTATAACCTGTACAATTCAATTGAAAAACAAACAAATCCGTTAGGGGAAAAATATAAAAAATAAAAAATGTACAATAAGCTGGTTGCATGTGTACACACCCTTAAACTAATACTTTGTTGAAGCACCTTTTGATTTAATTACAGCATTCAGTCTTCTTGGGTACACACCTTCCATTAATTAAAGAGACTCTGATTAACCCCAAATAAAGTTCAGCTGTTCTAGTAGGATTTTCTTGACATTTACTCAGTTGCCTGCTACAGCAAAACCCATGGTTCTCAGAGAGCTTACAAAGCATCAAAGGGATCTCACTGTTAAAAGTATGTCAGGAGAAGTGTACAAAAAAATTTACACAGCATTGGATATACCATGGAACACAGTGAGGACAATCATCAAAAAGTGGAGAAAATATGGGACAACAGTGATGTTGCAAAGAACTGGACATCCTTCTAAAACTGATGAAAAGACAAGATGAAAACTGGTCAGGGAGGTTGCCAAGAGACCTAGAGCAACACTGAAGGAGCTGCAGAAATTTCTGGCAAATACTGGTTGTGTACTACATGTGACAACAATCTCCCGTGTTCTCCATATGTCTGGGCTATGGGGTAGGGTTGCAAGATAGAAGCCTTTTCTTACACACAAAAATATCCAAGCCCGGCTAAAATTTGCAAAACAATACATCAAGTCTCCCAAAAGCATGTGGGAAAATGTGTTATGGTCTGATGAGACCAAGGCTGAACGTTTTGGCCACAATTTCAAAATGTACATTTGGCGCAAAAACAGCACTTTGCATCACCAAAATAACATCATCCCCACTGTGAAGCATGGTGGTGGCAGTATCATGCTTTGGGGTTGCTTTTCTTCAAATGGAAGTGGGGCTTTTGTCAAGGTGGAGGGAATTATGAACAGTTCCAAATACCAGTCACTTTTGGGCCATACCTTTTAGGCATATGCTAGAAAACTGAAGATGAATACGAATGTCATCTTTCAACACAACAATGACCCCAATCATATATCCAAATCAACAAAAGAATGGCTCCACCAGGAGAAAATTAAAGTTTTGGAATGACCCAGCCACAGCCCAGACCTAAATCAAATATAAAATCTGTGGGGTGACCTGAAGAGGGCTGTACACAAGAGATGCCCTTGCAATCTGACAGATTTGGAGTGCTGTTTCAAGGAAGAGTGGGCAAATATTGCCAAGTCAAGATGTGCCATGCTGATAGACTCCTATCCAAGAAGACTAAATGTTGTAATTAAATCAAAAAGTGCTTCAACAAAGTATTACTTTAAGGCTGTGCACACTTATGCAACCAGCTTATTGTACTTTTTTTATTTTTTATATTTTTCCCCTAACAGATTTTTTGTTTTTCAATTGAATTGTTCAGGTTAAAGGTCACATTAAAGGTAGGAAAAGTTTGGAAATGATTTATTGTGGTCTCATTTTTTTATATCACAAAAACCTGGCATTTTAACAGGGGTGTGTACACTTTTTAGCATCTATATTACAAGATCGAATGCTTAGGTGATCGAACACATAAACATTGAACTTGTAATATCGAACCCAAAAACGTTGAATGGCGCTGCAAAACACATCGGTCAGCCTCAGAAAAAAAAAACCTTTACACCCAAACTAAGTGAGGGGCTTTGTCCCCCACCCCCCCCCCCATAGTGGGGGATTGTGCCCCCACACCCCCCTAACAAAATATATCAACTCCGAGATCGCTCTACAGTAGACAAAATGGTAAAATCTGGTGAACGGCCAAGGGAAATCTTTCCCTGCATTAAATCAGCTGTTCGCTGTTTTTTTGCTTTCGATATTACAAGTTTGATGCTTAGGTGTTCGATCCCTAAGCATTCAATCTTGTAATATTGACCCCACTTTTTATATCCCCTCTAAATATATTGAATTTAGAGAAAAAGTATATGTTGGTGCAGGATTCGAAACCTGATCACAGATCATTTTACTGGTGAAGGTCATACTAATTCTTGACGCTCATTTTGTTGTATGAATGTGTTGATGTGGGGAACTCAGCTAAAGTCAGTATTGACTAAAAGTGACAGACAGACAGATAAGTCATGTGAAATGATGCCAACATTAATTGTGTGCTGCTTGAACAATGGAAGCATTTTTTCTCTTCCCTGTGCACTTCTCCATTCCATTAACTAAAGTCCTAATATTGTGAGACATACATGATAACACTGATGTGACAAGGTGATATGAGAAGGCTGAATGTATCAGAGTAATACAGGAGTAGCTCTACTTATTGCTAGATACATACCATGATTACTTTCATGTTCCTTCAAGTTGTTAGTCAAAAAATAGAGTTGTGCGAATGCTTCTGATAAATATTATCCTCTGCATTTGCACACTACCTGGCATTGCAAAGCAAACTTTCACAGCTTAAGAAAAAAAGTGAAAAATTTAGTTTAGAGTGCCTTATTTAATTTTATTCCATCAAACAATGCTAATGTTCCTAGGCTTATTGTTGATTTTAAACTGTATTTGAGAAAGCTGAATTTAAAATATATTTTTGATGGGGTAGTACAGGTTGGAACTAGTGAAATGCAGTTAAAGAAAAAAAGCATCTATAACCCTTTGTTAAATTCCACCTTGTCTGTCTTTGGGAAAATGTGTGAACATGAATTTAGGAATTTTCACTTTCACAGTAGTAGTTACAATGACAATTTAACTATTGGAGAAAGACAGGCCTTAGATTACATTGGTCGTAAAAATGATTGGCGTATAATGAAAGCTGACAAAGGAGGAACTATTGTAGTGATGGAAGCTTGTGATTATAGTACAGCTATGAAATGTATGCTTAGTGATGAAAGTTGTTATAAACTAGTAACTAAGCAATGTATTTTGGCTAACTTTAGGAAAATTGATGTTTTACTTTTTGATTTATTAACTCAGGGTAATATAGACAACACTACTTTTGAGTTTCTGAATAATGAAAGTCCAAGATTAGCCAAAATTTTCGGTATACCAAAACTGCATAAAGCTATTAGTACCATTCCATTTAGACCGATCGTCTCTGCCAGAGGGTCTAAAACAGAATTTATTTCTATGTGGATGGACAAATGGCTAAATCCAATTGTACAACAGACCAAGTCTTTTCTTAGAGATTCTTGGCATTTGTTAGAACTATTAGGTGAATTAAGTATTGATGGTAAACTATGTCATTTTGTTTCGTTAGATGTTGTGTCACTATACACAAGTATTAATCAAGAAGTTGGTGTCGAATATTTGAGGGAATATCTAACTGAATACACCAAAATGGATAATAGTTTTGTCAACACTTTGTGCACTTTGATGGATGTCATTTTAGAGAATAATTTCTTCCAATTTGAGGATTTATACTACCAACAAATCTCTGGAATAGCTATGGGTGCACGAGTTGCGCCAAGTTTTGCAAATTTAGTCATGGCCATGTGGGAGCTTAAATTTTTGTTTTCTCATCCCTTAGCGAAGTATATTGTTTTCTATAGAAGATACATAGACGATTTGTTTTTCCTGTGGAGTGGGGATGAGGTGACATTTTTTGAACTTGTTGAATATTTGAACACTTCGACAGAGTTTCTAAAGTTCACTATTGGCCATTTTGGAGACACTATAGATTTTTTGGATTTCATTTGGAAATTAATGCAGACAACAATGGTTTTGTCAGTAACATCTTTCGTAAATCTAGTTTTGTCAATCAATACTTACATCATGACAGCTTACATCCTAAATTTATGAAAAAGGGAGTTGTAAAGGGACAATTCATTCGTTTAAGCAGATTAACTAGTAAAGATGTGGTATTCCTTTCTGAAGCAAATAAGTTAGTGTCATTTTTTGTTGACAGAGGTTATAATATTTCTTGGATCAAGAAAATACTAGATGAAGTTTTGAGTTTGAGATCTAATGTTGCATGTCCTATCTTATTTACTACTAATTTTACATCTAGAGGTACAAAAATAAAGACAAATATTGGTCTGAACAATTTTTCTTTGGCTTTTCCTATTCCAATATCAAATGAAATGGATTGGATAAGGGACATTATATCTAATAATTGGAAGGTCATTTTTGGCAACAGTGATTTGTGTTCAGCAATTGGGAAGGCACCAATGTTTACATATAGGAAAACTACTAGCATTAAGACAATAGTTGAATCTGTTAGACAACCTAGTGATGAGGTCGCTTGTTATGGTACTTTCCCGTGTAACTGTTGTAAGCAGTGTAGATATATATCAGGGAACAGTTCAATTTTATTTAAACACATTAATAAGACAATTTATAGTAATGGTCATTATACGTGCAAGACACAATTTGTTGTCTATGTGGCTATTTGTGATTCCTGTGAACAATTTTACGTAGGTAAAACTATAAGGGAATTATACAAACGTATTTATGAGCACAATTTGGCTATTAAGAAAAAGGATTTGTCAAATGCTCTTGCTAGACATGCTTTAAATTGTAGTTTGTTCAAAAAGTTTAGATTTTCAGTGCTGGAAAGTGTTAACTTTGATTTATTAGCTGGGAATTTTAAAGTATTTTTAGAATGCAGAGAAGCCATATGGCAGATCATGTTAAATGCGGATCAACCACCTGGGTTGAATGACGTTATTAATATCAAATGTTTTTTGCAACTCAATAGGATTTAAATATTTTAACAAATGTATTAATATATATATATTCATGATATATTTATATACATATATACATATAATTTTTTAGTTACAAATAGTTAACATTTATATATCTTTAACTAATTATTTTACTGTTTTGTGATTGGACAGTTTGTAATTCATGTGACATCACTAGGTGTATTTAATCACTGTGTGATTTCTGTAAACCTTTTCTGATGAAGTTCATGAGTAGTAAATGTGAACGAAACGCGTAAAAAAGGTTTTACTTGGCTTATTTAATTCTTCACCCAACTGTGATTTGACTATTGGTTTACTTGGTTACTGTTTTTTCTCGTGTGTGTCCACAAGTTATTCACAAAGTGTTTGGCTCCTGTCATTGCCTTTTGCAGAATCCAGGGAATTCTCATTTACCCTTACCTGAATGACCTGCTCATTCAAGCAGAACATCTAGTCATTTTACAACAGAACCTTCAAACCACCATCTCCTTGCTGCTCAGTCTGGGATTCACCCTCAACTACAGCAAGTCTTCTCTTACTCCCTCTCAGGACCAGGTTTTCCTAGATTGCAGAATAAAGACAGACCTCATGATGGCATTCCTACCTTTACAAAAGGGGCAATCATTGCAGGCTTACTTCCTATAGTTGCTTCCAATGCCCTTTCTAACTGCCAGGGAATTCCTCAGGATGCTAGGGTTCATAGCTTCGGTTATACAAATGTTACCCCTAGCCAGACTCCACATGTGAAACTTCCAGTAGAACATGAAAACACTCTGCTCCCAGCATGTTCATCCTCTAGAATCTGTCCTTCCATTTCTGCATTGCCTAAAGAAGGAATTACTTTGGTGGATTCAACAACTTTCTCGAAACGCAGGACTTCCCCTGCAGCCTCTTCCTCCTATACAAGAAATGTTCACAGATGCTTCAGATCTGGGGTGGGGAGCTACTCTGGGGAACCTAAAAGCCCAAGGCCTGTGGTCTCTCTCAGTAAGAAACAACACATCAATATCAAAGAGATGAGGGCTCTGATCCTGGCCCTTCAAGACTTCAGGTGATGTCTTCTACCAGGTCCTCTGAAGCTGTTCACAGACAACACCACTGTTTACTGTTATGTTAACAAGCAGGAGGGATCAAAGTCTTATCTAATTTGCAGACTAGCAATCCAAGCCTGGGAGATTGCTCTTCAATGAAAGGTAAATTTGACAGCTGTTTGTATTCCATCAGCTCAAAATGTTCAGGCAGACACACTGAGCAGATCCATGACACAAGCCCATGAATGAATAGAGATGTGTTTCTGGACATTCTTCACCAGTGGGAAAAACCTCAAATATATATCTTTGCCTCTCCTATGAATAGAAAGTTGCCAAATTTCTGTGCCAGAGTCCCACACCCGCTGGTTTGAAAGGTGGACACCCTATCATTCTCATGGAAGGTGATGCTTCTCTATGCATTCCCCTTCCTTCCCACTAATTCAGAAAGCCCTGCTGAAGATACAGAAGGACACAACAAAAATCTTGTTGGCTCTTTTGGCCAAGACAGCATTGATTCCCTCTTCTTCTGCAATTAGCCAAGGACAATCATCACAAGTTACCTCAAAGGGCACACAAGTCAAGGGATCTATCATTCACCCACATTTGGCAACACTGACCTTGTGGGTGATAGGCTTCCTGATTCCATTCAGACACCTTTTTCTGAATATGTACTTTTAGTCCTGCAGGAGGCCAGGAAACCTAATACAAGGAGAGCCTACTTGTCCAAATGGAAGACATTCTCCATCTGATGTTTAATAAGAGACTAGATACATTTTCAGTGGATATTCCCCTAGTCCTTTCTTACTTGTGTGAGCTGATCAAAGCAGGATTGACTCATTCTTCAGTTAAAGCCCATTTGTCAGCCATTTATGCATGTCTGCCTTTGTCTCCACCCTTAGCTTCTAGATAAGAGGTTAAACTTTCCTTAAAAGGTGTCCTTCACATCAGACCTTCCAGGAAACTTGTTCCTCCTCCCTGGGACCTAAATTTTGTTTTGGAAAACCTGACCCAGATGCCCTTTGAGTCTGCTGCCTCTTCTTCCTAAAATTGTGCACTTGGAAAACTAACTGTTTTCCTGGTAGCCATTACTTCTGCTAGGTGAGTTTCTGAACTCCAAGCTTTAATAGCTTCACAACCTTTTCTGATTTTTCACAAGGCTAGGGTGTTCCTTCATACCAACCTTTCCTTCATACCTAAAGTGGTTAGTTACTTGTTGCTCAATCAATATATTCATCTGCCCACCTTTTTCCCCTCTCCTCAAAACTCCAGTGACAGGGTACCGCACACTTTAGATCTACACGCACAACTCAGATTTTATGTGGACAAGACCAAATCCATTAGAAAGTCTGATCAATTGTTTGTTTCCTTTCACCTCAGGGCACTGTGATAACCTGTCTCTAAACAGGTTATTTCAACTTGGATTTCAAAGGCAATTTCCTTTTGTTATCTCTCTGAGGGGAAATTTTTCTGCCTCTGTTAAGGCTCACTTCACTAGAACACTGACTTTCTATGGAGTCTTCTTTAAAGGCCTCGACACTGCTTCTATCTTAGAAGCAGTTACTTCATTCTCTGTCCATACATTTACAGAACACTACAAACTGGATTCTATTTCCAGATTCAGAGCAGGATTTGCTAGAGCAATTCTGTATGGCTTTGTGAAGACTTCTTGTGCTCTTACCCCCTTTTGTCACTCATGAACTTCTGTATTCTCCCTTATGTTATGAATACTGCAACATGAGAATAGAAGGACATAGAATAGTTATGTAAAATCTTATCATAACCATATGTGCCTTCTCTTCTATGTTGCAGTATTCTATCCCACCCTCCTTTTCCCTTGGTTCATGTTTTTCCTTCGATATTTCTTTGGATATTCCTATTGCCTCTTATCCTTGGACTGGTGTTCTGACTGGGGCATTCAGTTCTGAGGATGGTACATGCAGATGTCACTTTTATGGCCAATGCTCGGCTGTTCCATGTGCAACATCGCACATACCTTGCAGTAGCTTAAGTCTCTGGTATACTACCTGGAAGTGCAGGTCACCTAGGTGGGGATCTCCCCCATGTTATGAATACTGCAACATGGAAGAGAAGGACATCTGTGGTTGGTAAGATTTTACACAACTATTCTTTATCAGTGAATTTCTTTTCATAAAAGATGAAATCAGGTAGCACTGACTACTTGCTATTGATTGTGTTGATATAGCTATTCATGCATTGCTATTATGGTTACTATGACTGTTTTTTTTTCTGGTTGTCTGTTTAGGCTCATGTTGCATAACATCTATTGACAATGTATTTTAGGGTGCGTCTGACAGCCATCCAACATTATGTTTTACATGGATGTTATGAGTAGTATGCTAATGTGAAGTGCATGTAGAATACAATGCTTGTGTGGCATAATGGTGTTGTGTTTTGTGATAGCTACAACAATGAGTTCAAATCCCATCTGCTAACTGTATAGATATCACAAGTTTTGCTGTTGTCTTATGTATTCAGGCATTGTTTTCATATGTTACACTGCTATGGGACAGGAACTATTTCATATAATTTTATACTGCACAGGAACACAGAGATTGTCTAAATTTGGTGAAGAAGATTTGAGATAGACAGGAAAAAGATAAGAGGAAACAAAAGTTTCAGCAAAAAGGTGAATGGATTGTATGAGAGAAGACCTGCAACAGTCAGGCATGAGTTTTAAAGGAGGTAAAAAAGTAGGACTGAATAGGGAGAGATGAAAACAAGTAACACAAAACCCCAACCCCATGTAGAAAATGTGGAAAAGGGAGGTTGATAATGATGATGATAAGGAGGAGCAATGCTGAGAGGGTAAATTGATGTAAACTCTCAATATAATCATCTCCAAATGTGGGCCCCCACATTAATCTAACCATGTGCATATAACTGCCTTCCAGATGGCAAACATAGGTTCATAGGTTCATAGGTATTTACTAGGCTAATGGTCCCAAAGCCTTTACAAGCCTAGCTCATAGGATTACACTGGCATCATGCCACCCGACCTTAGTTCCCAGTGCCTCTGTCGAGTAGAGCCACTGGACTGATCACCGGGGTGAATTTCTATTCCCATCCACTCATCAAGATTTCTCTTGAAGAGGTCCAGTGAGGTGCTCTGTTTGACATGTATGGGAAGTCTATACCATAACATGGGCAGTGTCTGGGTTATGAACCTGTCCCTCCAGCATGTTCTGCTGATTGTGGTAATGAGGGTGAGGTCTCTGGAGTGTGTGGTGTGGAGGGATTGGGATTTCTTTAGATGTAGCATTTCTAACAGAACTGGGTCAGACATGGCTTTGAAAGTCAAGCAGAAACTGCCTCTAAGTAGGTGATATGAGACAGAGAATAGTTGGAGTTTTATGAGTCTGTCCATATAGGACAAGTGTTTAAGGCCTAGGATCCTCTTTGTGAGGTACCTTTGCAGCCTCTCCAGTTGTTGTAGGTGTTTAATGTGGTACATGCCAAATGGGGCATTGTACTTGATGACTGGACTAATAAGGGAAGAGTAGAGGTAGACAATGACCTCTTTCTTCCTGGATGCAAAACCCTTAATAATGAGATGTGCCACATAGAAGGACTTTCTGACCACAGTGGCAATGTGGTGGTCAAAACAGAGGTTGCTGTCAACCTGTGTTCCCAGATCTCTTATAATGCCTTCTGTTTTCAGTGGACTACCATCGATGTGGTAATTCATGGGAACTGTTTTTTTTTTTTCCCAAAGGGGAGGATGACACATTTTTTGGCATTAAGCTTAAGGCCATGGTTCTGACACCAGTCACTGGTCTCAGTGAGGCCTTTCTGTAGGATGTCAACATCACTTGGAGAGTTAATAATGACTCTCAGCTTGCAATCATCTGCGAACTTTGTCAGCCAGAGTCCTTTCGTGTTGGCCTGGACTTCAGAGAAGTAGATACCATACAGCAGTGGACCCAGGAGTGATCCCTGTGGGACTCCACTTGTTGACTTGGAGTCAGCTACTTTCACACTGTGGGTTCTATCTGTGAGCCAGTTTGCAACCCATCTAGTCATATAGAGGTTGATCCCTAGCTTAGTGAGTTTTCCTATGATTCCTGAGTGGGGAATGGTATCAAAGGCCTTGGCCAGATCAAGGTAGGCTGTATGAACCACCTTGCCTTCATCCACAGCTCTGGTGACTGTCTCAAAGAAGTTGACCAAGTTGAGCAGGCATGATCTACCCTTCACAAAACCAAACTGCGTGAAATCCAGAGTTTGGAGATTCCCTATATCCTTGTTTATTAGGTCCATGATGACGCATTCTATAGCTTTGCATATCAGACTTGTCAGGCTAATGAGGCAATACTTCCCAGGGTCTGTAGTTGCTCCTCCTTTGTGGAGAGGGATGATTATACCAGTGCATCATTCGGTAGGGACAAAGCCTGAGTTGAGGCTGTGATTGAACAGGATACACAGGTGAGGTGCCAGTTCACTCAGTAGTTCATGTAAAACACAGCCAGGGATATTGTCAGGTCCCATAGAAGCTGTATTCCTGGCCTTGGACAGTGCTGTTTTAACCTGTGTAGCAGTAATACTGGCTGCATGGCAATCTACTGGTATTGTAATTGGTCCTTTGGGGGGGATGGGTAAAGCTGGCACTGAATCTGTCAGCCAGTATATTGCCAATATCTATTGGCTCAGTATAGGAGGTACCACTGTCCAGTAGCTCAGAGCAAATCTGAGTATTGTCATGGAGATTCTTTATATAACTATAGAAGGCCTTGTGTTTGTCTTTACTATCTGCTGCAATTCTGTTTTCATAGCTAGCTTTAGAGGATTTGATGAGGGATCTCAACTTTTTGTTGAGGCTGATAAGGAAGTTTTTCCAGTCTTGGGACTTCACCTTATTCCACATCAGTTTCCTCCTTCTGTTGTACAGTTTTTTTTTATGGCAGGGGACCACTAGATTGGCTTTCTTTTTTTGCAGGAGAGCATCTTGGTTCTATTGGGTATGGCAAAATCCATGCATTTGTGTATGTGTTTGTACAGTGCATTGGTGTATGTTTTGGTGGTCCTGCAACTATTCTCCATTTGTATGGGTGCCGTGAAGTTAGTCACCTCTTATTTTAGGAGCCCAAAGTTAGCTTTGGAGAAGTTTTTCATGGTGGTTACCTTTGTTTGTGGGGGTGGGGGGTGGGAGGTGATGTAGATTTCTAAGGTGATTAGTTTGTGTTCGGATCTAACCAGGGAGGAGTTGACTATTGGTCTAGAGCAATGGTCGCCCATGTTAGTAATGACCAGGTCAAGGATGTTGCTACCTTTAGTGGGGGTAATAACAGGCTGGTCCAGTGCATTGGAATTAATGAATTCCAGGAAACGTTGGGCAAGTGTATTAGTACAGGAGTAGTTTTCCAAGTTAATGGAGGGGTAGTTGAAGTTGTCCAGTATGAGAGTGTTAGGTTGAACCCTAATAATCTCCAGGGTATTTAGGGACATGGAGTGTGAGTCTTGGGACATGGTTGGGAACCTATAACAGGCTACAACCTGAATTGCTGTCTTACCCAATGTTAGCTGCACCTGAAGTATCTCTGATGCATTATGTTGGGCTACTAGTCTGGAGGTGTGCACATCATTTATGAATATGGAAAAACCACTGCCTTTGGAGCTTCAAGTCCATCTTCTTGGGCCAAAAGGTGTGGAATGAGTTATAGCCTGGTAGTGCAGGGGTGCTTTCTGCTGTGTTGAAACAGGTCTCTGACAGCACAAATGTTGATGTTCTCCATTTTAAGGAGTACTTTGAGTAAGTGCATTTTGAGAATTAGACTTCTAGCATTGAGCAGCATGACCCTCAGACTGCATTTGTTTGTAGCTGTTACTGTGGTAATTTCTTCTTTGGAAGACCACCTGAAAAAGGCACTATAGGAGTGGCAAGAGCCTAGGCAAGTATCCAGAAGCCCAGGGGTGACAGATGCAGGCCATCTCTGGCAAAGCATCGAGGTCTGTCACTCATGTCATCCCAGGCAGACAGATACTGGATCCCCTTAGAATGACACCAGAAACTTAGGTTAATTGCTGAAATCAGTCATTTTCTGCTTGCACTGTGATATAATTCTGGGTGATGGTAGGATGCTGCTCAGGGCTAGGTTCATACCCCTCTCAGCTACATAATCAGAGAACTCCTCCATGTCTCTTTTCATGTAGTCCATGGAGGTGCATCTCAGGTCATTCACACCCACATGTACAATGACAGAGTCATATTTGTACCTGTTGTTGAGGGACCCGAGTGCATGCATTATGTGGTGGATCCTGACACCTGACAGGCAGCTGACTGTTACTTTCTCCTTATTTAACCTAGTGAGTGGGACATCAGTGTGCCTCACTATCGAGTCAACAATGACTAGTGTGCTGGGCATGCTGTTTTGCCTTAGGGGCTTTGGTTGAGTGGCACACTATTTAGGAGAGTTATGTGTCTCATGATTAGTGTTGTGTTGTGGTGGTCAAGTGCATTTCTGCCTTGGACGTCTCTGCTGTTTGGGTAGATTTTTATTGAGAGCCCCCTTGAAGGTGGGTGTGTGGTTTGTGTTATTATGTGAATGCAGTGCTGTTATGTGTTCTGAAGGGCTATATTTTCCATGTGGTGCGGTGCAAGTGTCACCTTCTCCTCTTGACCAGCTATTCTGGTCTTGGCTGGAGAGTGTGTGGCTTCCAATTTGGATATATAAGTGAATGTCTCACAAGTCTGAGTGTTGGGATGTAAAAGGAGAGGGTTGTCGGTGTATGTGAGGCAGTTGCTACATTGCCTCGGGATGCCCAAGTTCACCAGGTTAATAGAAGAAAGCACAGGGAACTGACCTTTAAACATGTCTGGAGAGGTGGGTATTAATAAGAAGTACTGGAGTTGTTTACTTGTAGAATGTTTAGTGCTGGTAGCACTTTTGTGTGCTAAATAATTGCCACAAGAAGTCTGGTATGGTAAAGTGATGGACTAATAAGCTAGCAAAAGTGTAGGAGAGGAGGGAACTATCAGATCTAAGGGAAAAATTGAAGACCAGACTTTGGCACCTCTCAGAAGTTTACAAACAGTCCTGGATACAGCAAATCTGTAGCTGGACTAGACTAGTTACAGGAAAGGAGGGAAAAGCACAAACCCAGGCTTTTAGACCAGAACATTGAAAGAGATTGAAGAAAATGCCAAAATGGCTAATAAACTGCAATTTCTTGGCCAGAAACTACTCTTGTGGTAGATAGGCTACTTAGTTCTCACCACTCCCACTGACAAGCTAGAAGGCTTCCCTGCAACACAGAAAGGCTTGGGGGGCTCAGAAGCTTACAGACAGTCCTGGATACAGCAAATCTGGATCTGGACTAGACTAGGTGGGAAACAAGCACAAATGTGGGCTTTTAAACCAGAAAGTTGAAAGAGATGGAAAAAACTGCCCAAATGGCCAATAAGCTACAAGTTCTGGGTCAGAAACCACTCCTCTTGTGGTAGACAGGCTACCTAGTGCTTACCACTCCCACTGATAAGCTAGGAGGCTTCCCTCAACACAGAAATGCTTGGGGGCTCAAAAGCTTACAAACATTACTAGGTACAGCAATTCTGTATCTGGACTAGACTAGTTACAGGAAAGGCAGGAAACAAGCTTAGAATTTTTATTTTTTTTATATAAAAGCAGCTAAAACAGCACTAAAAACAATTCAAGTACAGTGCAAGCTAGCACACTTGAGTGTGTAGCTGTATTAAAGCAAATGCAGTTTAAATAAATGTAATTTATTCAAACTGTATTCTGAACTGAATTCGATTATTGTTTTATTCAAATCTGAACAGTTAAAAAGTACCAAAATTGTCTCCCCTGGTGTGTAATTATCCTCCTGTAAGTTTTTGCATTGAAGTAATCCAAACCATCCTTCAGAACAAGCAGGTCTCTGTCCCCCATATCAAGCAGTGGAAATTTCTAATTTTTTCTTGAGTCACAGCATGAAGTTATGGGAAAGAGTAGTAGAAGCTAGGTTAAGGAGGGACATGATGATTAGTGATCAGCAGGTTGGTTTCATGCCGGGAAAGAGCACTACAGATGCGATGCTTGCTCTGAGAGTGTTGATGGAGAAGTACAGAGAAGGTCAGAAGGAGTTGCATTGTGTTTTTGTAGAGTTAGAGAAAGCATATGATAGGATGCCTAGAGAGGAGTTGTGCTATTGTATGAGGAAGTCAGGAGTGTCAGAGAAATATGTAAGAGTGGTACATGATATGTAAGAGGGTAGTGTGGCAGTGGTGAGGTCTGCAGTGGGAGTGACGGATGCGTTTAAGGTGGAGGTGGGGTTACATTAAGGATCAGCTCTGAGCTCTTTCTTATTTGCAATGGTGATGGACAGGTTGACAGACGCGATCAGACAGGAGTCCTCCATGGACTATGATGTTTGCAGATGACATTGTGATCTGTAGTGAGAGTAGGGAACAGGTGGAGGAGACCCTGGAGGGATGGAGATATGCTCTAGAGAGAAGAGGAATGAAGGTCAGCAGGACTAAGACAGAATATATGTGTGTGAATGAGAGGGAGGATAGAGGAATGGAGAGGATGCAAGGAGTAGTGGTGGCGAAGGTGGGTGCGTTTAAATACTTGGGATCAATAGTTCAGAGTAATGGTGAGTGTGGAAGAGAAGTGAAGAAGAGAGTACAGGCAGGATGGAGTGAATGGAGAAGAGTGTCAGGAGTGATTTGTGACAGACGAGTACCAGTAATAGTGAAATGGAAGGTCTACAAGAGGGTAGTGTTACCAGCTATGTTATATGGGTTGGAGACAGTGGCATTGACAAAAAGGCAGGAGTTTGAGCTAGATGTAGCAAAGTTAAAGATGTTAAGATTTGCACTGGCTGTGACGAGGGTGGACAGGATTAGGAATAAGTATATTAGAGGTTCAGCCCATGTTGGAAGGTTTGGAGACAAAGCCAGAGAGGCAAGATTACATTAGTTTGGACATGTGCTGAGGAGGGATGCTGAGTATATTGGGAAAAAGATGCTAAGGATGAAGCTACCAGGTAACAGGAAAAGAGAAAGTCCTAAGATAAGGTTTATGGATGTAGTGAGAGAGGACATGCAGGTGGTTGGTGTGACAGAGCAAGATGCAGAGGACAGAAAGAAATGGAAACAGATGATCCACTGTGTTGATCGCTAATGGGAACAGCTGAAAGAAGATGATGAAGATATTGCTCTACCATTAGTGCCCCCCCCCAAACTAAAGTCAATTTTCTTTTGAGAAATACACAAATCTATAAAAGAGCATTTCATTTCCTCTACTGTTTCATCTGTAACTAACTCCAGCTTTAATTCTATATCTGTTTAAGAATGTAAGTCAATTATACTCTGTGCCCATAACATAGTCTATAACTTAGTGCAAACATGCAGTTTAAACTACATTTAAAATTTCAATTTAACATATAAACATTTAAGCTAACACTACATGCTTACCAAAGCCTAAAGAAACACTTGGAGTCGGTGTTAGCCCACTTCGCTCACCCTCGCTGTGCTCGGGCTTGCTCCACTCCCCTCCCTGACCCCTATTCATAAATATATTGAAAGTGTATTGTGCTTAATTTAGTAGAGAACTGCTTTATATATTTACATTTTATGTTTGTATGTTGCCATAAGAAAAGATATTATGTTATCAGATGCTGAAGCAGGAATGACCATTACCTGATGTTTTTGTTATTGACTATTGCTAAACCAAGTCCACTCTGACTGGTCACACAGTATGTGCTGCCTTAACCTAATGCTCTCTAATATTTTTCTTCTATTTTTCTTTCAGTAATCCAAACCTTCCTTCAGGTAAAGCAGGTCTCTGCCCCCCATATCAAGCAGTAGAAATTTCAAATTTTCTCTTGAGCACTGGGCACCCACAGACACTTGACCTGCAACTAAAGAGACTAAACATTAATGCTGGTGCTTAACTTCCAAGTGTCTAGACAGTAAAATACCTTACCTGCATTAACTTAAACAAATGTTAGTGAGTGTATTAGTACAGTTTTTTTGTATAGTTCCTTAATCAAACATCTGTACTGAGTACATCACCAGGAATAAACAGCTGTGTATTGCTCTCCAGTTAGTGCCCCCCCCCCCAAACTAAAGTCAATTTCTTTTGAGAAATACTCAAATCTATAAAATAGCATTTGATTTACTCTCTTGTTTCATCTGTAATTAACCCCAGCTTTAATTCTATATCCTTTTAAGAATGTCAGTAAATTATATTCTGTGCCCATAACATAGTCTATAACTTAGTGCAAACATACAGTTTAAACTACAGTTAAAATTTCAGTTTAACATATAACCATTTAAGCTAATGCTACATACTTACCAAAGCCTAAAGAAACACTTGGATTCAGTGTTACCCACTTCGCTCACCCTCACTGTGATCGGGCTTGCTCCGCTCCCCTCCCTGCCCCCTATTCCCACCCAGCCCCACTACTTCTACATTTATTCTAACCCCTAATCACCTGACCAGTAGTCCAACCCCTAATTCCCTAACAACTAGCCCAACCCACTCATCCTATCACCCCCCCACCCTCCAATCCAATTACATCCCACATTGATCCCACTAACAACAACACATCCCCAGACAACACACCTCTACCCTCACACAAAACCAACCAGGAATCCTTGTTGTACTACTCACTCAAAGTAGTATCATCTTACCCACACTCACATCCCTATCACTAGCTCTACTATCACTAACCTTCCTAACGTCCTTACAAACAGACCTCCTGCTGCACAACTACTCCTATCACACTACCCATATTAGCCCACCCTCTCAAACCCACTCACACTTCTACATCTGCCCCACAATCATAAATCTTACAACTACATATTACTCACTAACGAAAATGACACCATCTCACCACACTAAGAAAAGCTCTCATAGACCAAGGTGAAAAACAATTAATATTAAAAACCACACACTGACACTCCTACAAACTATGCTAACCTCTGGTGACATTCACCCAAATCCAGGTCCCCTCTCAGCCAAACAAACATCTGACCTGCTGATCCTAAGTCTTAACATAAGAAGTATTACCAACAAGCTAACAGACCTACAGGCATTCATAGCCCACTACAACCCTGATGTACTCGCCATTACAGAGACCTGGCTTAAACTCAGTATCCAAGATGAAGACGTTCTCCCCCCAGGGTATAATACACTTAGATCTGATAGAACAAACAGGAAAGGAGGAGGAGTAGCCATTCTCTTTAAAAACACCCTTAACCTCCAGCTCCTGCACACCACACCACCCACTTTTCAAAATGCTGAAGTCCTATTTTCTGTCCTATCCATAAGAAACACCAAGAAGATCAATATAATATGCCGCTACATACCTCCAGACAACAACTCACTCATAATAGAAGACATCCTACACTGGACAAAGGACAATCTACATCAGGAAACAATCCTTCTAGGAGACCTTAATACTGACTGGGCAGCCTTTAACTCCAGCAGCACCTTTACACATATCAATCTATATGGGTTCTCTCAACTAATTGAAGAACCAACTAGAATAGTTGAGAAAACAAAGAAAGAATCCATACTGGACTGGACACTAACCAACTATCCCAAACAAAACTATACAGTAGGCTGTCTCCTAGATGAACTAAGTGATCATCTCCCCACCTTCCTACTCCACAAGCACTCCAATCACCCCAAACCAGTAGTCTACAAATTTGTACAAGATGACCGTAACCTTACCCCACAATAACTAAATACTGTCCTAAGCCACTGCAACTGAGAACCACTAAGGACACTTGGGTTAGACCAGGCAGTAGACTACATCGATACTACCTTCTCTATCATCCTTAACAGTCTAGCTCCCAGCAGAAAGATCAGAGTTAAAGCCAACTATGCACCCTGGCTAAATAGGGACACCAGAGCCTTACTAAAAGCTATAGATAAAGCCTGGAAAATCTGGAAAACTGGCAAAACCCCTAGCTCCAGGCAATACTATCAACAGCTTAGAAACAAGGCCAAGGCTGACTCCAAAACAAACAAACAAAACTATTTTCTTAGTGCCCAAAGGAAATATTCAAATAATCCACAAAAATTCTGGCATGCCATTAACTCCCTACTAAAGCCAGGCAAAACCCCTTATCCAGCACCCAGCTCTACTAACAATACCCTAGACATAGCTTCTCAATTTAATAACCATTTTACTAAATCCATCTTAGCCCTGTCCAGTCAAATAAACAAAATTATTCTTCCTCAATCACAACCAAACCTATCCCACATCACCCCCTCTTTCAGCCTATCACCAGTGCCCACCTCAACTATCAAAAAACTCCTCCAAAAACTAAAGCCAACCACACTGGCAGCTGATGACATACCTGCTGCATACCTCAAATGGCTAGTGACTCCCTATCATATCCTGTCTTCATCCTAATCAACCGCTCCATACTAGAATCTTACATACCAAAACTCTGGAAAGTATCTCACATCAGTCCTCTCCATAAAGGAGGTAATTCTAACAAATTCTCCAACTACTGACCTATTGCCATCCTTTGCCCCTTATCCAAAATTCTTGAGAAATGCATCCACTTGCAAGTGATGACATTTCTTAACACACACAATCTACTATCTACCACACAACATGGTTTCCATCCACATCACAGCACTACCACAGCCCTTCTATCCTTCACTAATCATATAAACCTTCACAGGAATGATAAATATGTATCAGCCATTTTCCTAGACCTCTCAAAAGCAGTTGATATGGTCTCCCACTCCATTCTACTAGACTCACTAACATCATTATCCTTCACCTACTCTACTATAGCCAGGTTCAGAAGTTACCTATCTGACAGGCAACAATCAGTCCAGTGGAAAGGAACTCTGTCTACACAACTTCCAACCACCATAGGAGACCCACAGGGCTCTATATTGGGCCTGCTATTGTTCACTATTTTCACAAATAACCTCAATAGCTCTACACAACATGCCACACTCATGCAGTATGCGGATGATTCAACCTTGATCTGCTCCGCCTCATCTCCCACTACCCTACATATACTCACTCAAGATACCTTTAACTCAATAGAAAAATGGATATCAGGTATCCAACTAATTCTAAATCCCCAAAAGACAAAACGGCTACTATTTATCCCTAATAGATCAATAAAAACCCTCTCCTTTACCATAACATCTAAGGACTGCACCACCATCTCCCCTTCTAACCACACCAAACATCTGGACATTGAAATAGACAATAATCTCCACTTTGATGTTCACATCTCACATACCATAAAACTAGTACACAAAAAACTAGGCTCCCTTTACAGGCATAAGTCCTTTCTCTCACAAAAAGCAAGAGTCATTCTTGCACAAAGCCACCTCCTCTCAACTCTATTATACGCAGCACCAATCTTTACCCAAATCAGACAATGTGACCTAGACAAACTAGAATCATGCTACAATAAAATAGCCACATTTGCTACTAACTCAGCCTATAGAACCCATCACTGTACTGCACTAAAAGAACTAAAATAACTTCAGCTACCACAGCTACTTAACTATCACCAGCTGGGCACAGCCTACAATATTCTCAAATATCCTGAAAAAAAAACCCTCATTATCCAACCTACTTACTGGCTATACTGCAAACTGTTACCTAAGATCCAGTGAAAAATCTCTCCTCTCCATCACCAAGGCTAACAATAATGCAGGGAAGGCACTCTACTCTCACACTGTTGCCAGTTCCCCTATCCGTGTCCACTGCCCCCTCCACATCCATATTCAAAAACTCCCTCAATTCACACCTTCTTAGTACCTGGTTATGCCTGTGTATCACATAACCCTACCCAGACTACTATTAACTCCCCAAACTCCTCTCTGATCACATGCTGGGATCTCTGATCCACTGTAGGCTTGGTCATCTGAAAGGGTACTTTTAACTGTAGAATCTTACTTGATATATATTTTTCTCTTACCAATGTATAACTGACATTGTCTTTTTACCTATGTTCTATAGCTTCTTTTACCTGGAGTGTTTTATTAATTTCTTGTTATATTACTATGCTCAGCATATGTGATAAAACCAGTTTTGTGTATTATGCTGGATGTATTGTAACTGACATTGTCTTATACCTATGTTCTATATCTTCTTTTACCTGGAGTGATTTATTAATTTCTTGTTATATTACTATGCTCAGCATACATGATGTTACCTGTTTTGTGTATTATGCTGGATGTACTGTATTTGTACAACTTGATGCTGGAGCTTTTCTCCCCGGGCCTCCGCTGAAAATGGACCTGGTCCAGTCAGAATTTCTTAGTTAACAAATGTATCACAGGTACGTTGCATATGTAACATAATTGTCAGCTCCCTGTTATATAGGTTCCATGTGCCACACTCAGGCACATACTACTTGTAAGTCCTTAGAATCTGTAACATTGTAGTTTTATAGTTGTGCTTTATGTCAGTAATGATATCCAGCATGTGATATATGAGCATTTACCTGACCTGTGTCATCTTATCTTTTTTTAGCTCTTCCACTGATCCCGAGGTGGGATCTGATGTATCTCATTATGCTAGCATGGCCCCTGGTACACAGGACACACATTTGTTGGTACAGTCCAACCCAGATGATGGTAGTCATGTGAATGAGGTTGTATCCTCAAATGTGGAGAAAAACATGTCCAGCCATTCCGACAATATGGGGACATCAGATGGTGGACAGGATAAGGCCTGTGGATCATAGTCCCATGTTGAATCTGCTGGTGATGTTGACACTTCCTCACAACAGAGTGATACTGCCCAGTGCAGTAGACATAGACGTGTAGCTGGTGTTCATGGCCATGTATAGGATGGTGTCTGCCTACTCGTACAGGCAAATGAAAGTTCCCAGTGATGTCACGGATCTGACATTCATGCACTTGCCTGTACCTCAGATCAAGTTGCACACAAGCTGTGTGTGCTGCATGAAGGACAGGAGCACAGAAATGGTGAGGTCATGGTGACCTTGGCTGCTCAGAATGAAAGCATGTTATCTTTGGCATGGCCTGTTGTAAACCTGGTTATGGCAGTCCTACAGCAGTACTATAGTAGGAGCAGGTTTCAGTGTGCCCTGACTGTGCTTAGTCAAGTGTCATATGGGAGAGGCAGGCCCTCTCTCAGTAAACCAACCCTTGCCCATTGGGAATCAATATCTATGCAGCAACAACATGCAGACACATCTGATGCTGGCCAATCTGGTGTGGCCTCAGCCACAACCAGATGGTCAACTCACACCTATACTTCTTACCACAGTGTGTCTCCACATTCTGACATCACCCTATCAGTCTCCCCTGTAGGGTAGCATGGGCTGATTGTTTCCACATGTGGAAGAGGCAGCCAAGACCACAGTGTGAGCCGTCAGTGTTGGTGCACTAGACTGCGTTACAGTAACAATGACAGTTGATCTATTATGTCCTGTAGTGTCAGTTCATCTTGTGCCAATGATGAATGCAGTGCAGACTACTGGCAATTTCATTTGTTTGCTGTGGTTATGAACTCTGATGCTATTGGAGTCTATCACTTTTACTGACTCCATTCAGTACTTCATAATTTCCCATACTTTACATTGCTATATGTTACTAGTGATATTAACAACAGCTCTGCAGCATGTCCTGGCTTGCTTTTCTGTTTGCATCATTTGATAGTGGAGAGATAGGGATGGGGTTCACAGAATTATGTCCATTATTGTCTGCAATACACACATACACCAGTATGAGTATGTTTGCATACCTGTGACACATGTAGCCTGTGAATTTGGTCCCTGCTGTGATAGATTTGTATAAGTTTACCCTGTTAAATGTTACAATTATTTTGTCATGTCTGATACTCAGTTTGTGCTGGCATTAGATACAAAGTGTGCTGTTGTGGTTGGGCAACACCTGAACATCAATGTTTAATGTGTGCACTTCTGTAAGTGTAGCTTATCATAACTCAAATGTATTTGTCAGACTCTGCCATGTTTCTTGAGCCTGGACTTGTGGTCATATAACATGTTGACCATGCCTGCTTCTTTTGCTCTTGTGCTGTCCTACTCCTCCGCTCATAGCTGTGAAGAAATGAGATACTGCCAGCACAGTTAGCTGGAATTTTGTAAATAATTATATGTCATTGGTGAAAAACAGAGAGCCCTACTGGAAGAGAACAGACATGTACATGCACTATTGTAACTGTTTAAATTTGTGTGCCAACAGAGGAAACTGGAGGGTTAACTTCAGTCCAGCAAACTTCAGAAAAATAGCTAAAATTAAATTGCTTTACAGTCTATTTCAATGCAGCTAAAGACATAACATCTGTACTAGAAAGCTTTCTGTACCAGCCTTGGAGTGAACTAATTACTAGTGTTGAAAGCATGAAGGAATGCCGTTGTTTTATATCTTCGAGAATCTGCCACACATCTGAGGAAAAGTATATTTTATAGGTAGATGCCAAATGCTGCCAGGTTCTAGCAATGTGGAGTTTTGGTTTGGGAACTAATAGTCAGATGACCAGAGATGATAGAATTCTGCAAGCTATCCCAGCAGTAATATTTTAGATATTAATTTGAGAAGTTTATTGGTGAGACAGAGCATTCTGTATTCGGTCTTAGACATGACAAGATGATCCAGTCACCACACGTGTCTTGCTGTAATGAAATAAGTTTCTAGGGTACAGTAGTTCTCTTAGGTATAGTCAGGAATATAGTAAAGCTTAGTTTAGATGTTTTTCTGCAGTGATTTGAGACTGTCCTGCAATGCTGTTAGAAATATGCCCTGTAGTTTTGAACTCTGATGTCACCGTGAATATATATTTAGTATTGTCTTGTTCTTTTATTATTTATTTATTTTAAATATATTTAAACCCTTCATTGTGGCTAATCTGTATAGAGATATTTAAGTTTTGAGAGTACCTGCATATTTATTTTGTGACACTGTGTGGGCCACTCCTAACAGCCTTGATCTTGGTCAAACTACTATATGAATTAATATTAATGTTACACAGTAAGATTGGATACCCTTTACTAAGGACCTTAATGTAGCTGATAAATAGTTGACTGGTGGCAGTGGTAAGTACCTTATAGTCTGAGCAGAAGGGGCATAACTAGTAAACGGTGCCAACCTCTTCCAGGTGTGTGCATGTGTGTGTGCGTGTGTGTGTGTGTGTGTGTGTGTGTGTGTGTGTGTGTGTGTGTGTATTTGTATGTATGTGTGTGTGTGTGTGTGTGTGTGTGTGTGTGTGTGTGTGTGTGTGTGTGTGTGTGTGTGTGTGTGTGTGTGCAAGTGTGTCTGTGTGCATGTGTGTGCGTGTGTGTAAATCAAACCTCAAAGAGTGTGTATGGCAGCTACTTGGGCAGGGACACAAAGCACTGGTTGGACAGAAAGGGTGCTGGTAGGCCTTGGTTTGGTCACTCAGCTGAGATCTCAACTCTATAGTGGTGCCAGTGGGGAGTCTTACTGGGGATCTGAAGAAAAAGAGAGAAACCAGCCCCAGACTGATTGCAGTCTCTGTGTGCTTTTAAGGGAAATTGCACTTGATGCAGAGAGCTGCATCTGGAAATACTGTGTGTGTACTTGTCATCCTCTCAGTGAATGTCCCCCATTGTTGTCAGTGTTGAGTACTGAGGCTCCTTGATTATTGGCCCAGTGGAGGGCCATCACATTTGGTGGGCAATGGTGGGATAGCCACATCACATTTCATTAGCATTTGCGGGATTACCACATCATATATTGGGATTCAGTGATGTGGATATTTAACTCTTGTACCCTGTAAACAATGGTCACTAAAGAAGGTGTTTGTACTCTCAAGCAGCCACACAGTGAACATTCAGAGTTTCATATTGCAATAGTTTTATTTATTTTTTGTTAGCTTAGTTAGTCAGGGAGAGCAGGCAAGGATGTCAGCAGAGGATTATGGCAAGCTGACAAGGATCCAGATGGCTGAGGTGTACCAAACCAAAGGACTGGGGCAGGCCAACCAAACTAAAAGGGAAATGATTGCAGCCTTAAACACAGCTTCATTACAGACCACCAACCAGGAGGACAACCGGACAGGCCTTGGGGATGTTCAACTCAGAAAATGGAGAGTTCAACTTTGCCTCAGAGGACTTCAAAATGTCTGGAGTTAAAGAAACTTGAATTGGAGGCCAAACATTTGAAACAGAATCAGCAGGGAGACTACAGCATTTGGAGGTCGAAGCAGAGTCAGCAAAGAGAATGAGATGTCTGGAAGCCAAAGAAAATGAGCGGCAGAGGCAATATGAAAAGGGGATGTTGACTGTATGCCAGGGTCATGGAGGTAATGGGGAAGAGAGTAACCAAACCTGAGAAGCAATAAAGGTCAGCAAATTTCATCCACAATTTATAGAGGGGGATAATTGTAATAGTTTTATTCAAATATTTGAAAGGGTTTGTAAACAGTATAATGTTGACCAAGGGCTCTGGGTACAGTTTCTGACCCCCTTACTACATGATAAAGCTGTAACTGCTATTTCTAAATTGTCTGATACTAAATTATAATGAAGTTAAAATTGTTTATTAGAGTGTAAGTTAACACCTGAAGTTTACAGAAAAACATTTCATGAGCTAGGCACTCCTGTGGAAGGGGACCAGGGAAGGGTTACAAAGAGAGAGTTGTGACAGGCACAGCTCTCAGACCCTATGTTACAAGGCTTGAGAGAGGTAGTTATAGAGGTGACTGATTCTCAAGGAAAAGGGGAATCTGTATACTGGGACAAAGAGTTACTGTATAGAGAGTGGACCCTTGAGGGAGGGCTAGAGGGTGAGAGAATACAGCAGTTGGTAATGCCCAGAGCCTACTGTTTGGCACGTCTAGCCATAAGCCCATGATATTCCCTTTGCAGGTTATATGGGCATAAAGCATACAGAGAGATGTATTATGCAGCATTTTTATTGGCCTGAGATTTCCAGGGATGTAACAGGGTACTGCAGGACCTGTGAGCAGTGCTAAAAAGTAGCTAAAGCAGGAGACAATGTCAAAGCTCCTTTGATGCCTTTGTCTGTGATTGAGGAGCCATTTCAAATGGTAGCTATTAATATTGTAGGGCCTCTGAGTATCCCAAGTTCCACAGGGAAGAAGTGTATCCTATTGATAGTAGATTATACTACCAGATATCCTGATGCGGTGGCTCTCCTTCATTGAGACAGAAAAGGTGGAAAATTCTTTGTTAGAGATTTACAGCAGGGAAGGTTTCCCAAAAGAAATACTGACTGACAGGGGTGCCAAGTTCATGTCAGAACTGCTGGTTTTGTGGAGAGGTTAAACTCTATGCTAAAGACTGTGCTACAGGCATTTACAGACCAGTTTAGGAGGGAGTGGGACAAATATTTGCCTCATATATTGTTTACTTACAGAGAGGTGCCCCAGGAATTCACAGGTTTTTCATGCTTTGAGTTGCTGTATGGGCATAGGGTGATGGGACCTGTAGATTTGATTCACAATGAGTGGGAGGGTGAGTGTGAATCCCACAAGGAGTCTGTTATGGCATATGTCCTAAACATCAGGACAAGGCTCAGGGAAATATTTGGCTTGGCCTAGGAGAACCTGGCAGAAGCCCAACAGCAGAAAAAGGTCTGATATTGACAGAAATGATCAAGCTAGAGAGTATGCTGTGGGGCAGCAGATTATGGTTCTCATTGCTGTCAGACACAACAAGCTGCAGACAGCTTGGGAGGGAACATTCAAAGTTATAAGGAAGTTCAGTGATGTTAACTACATGGTAGAAGTTTTAGGCAGGAGGCGGTGGCACAAACTGTACCATGTTAACATGAAACATTACCATGATAGACAGGCCCTGGTGCTTAGTATTAACAGTAGATCACAGGAGGATCCTGAGGGGGCTCTATGTCTATTGGGAGTCAGCCAGCAAAATCCAAGTTACTATGGTGGAGCCTAGGGTTACAGGCAAATGATATGGCAGTGCAACACTGTAAAGGGGTGAGCAATTCAAAGGCTGCTGGGATCTCAAGACAGAGAATGAGGTAATGTATTCCCAGATAAGCCTTATTCCTCCCAAGCAAAGTTTCTCAAGAGTCCCTTAAAAAACTAGCTTGAGTCTTCAAAGGTGGGAACAACTGTGATGAAATAGATTCTGACAGCACAGCTAGCTGGAATTTTGTAAATAATTATATGTCATTGGTGAATATCAAAATGATTTATATAAGTTGTTTGAGTTACAAATGTATTAGAACTGTATGTCATGTGAATATCAAACTGCTTGTACAGATGTGTGTATAGAAAAGGTATTTGCAAAGTGCTGTTTATAATGTAAACAGAGTGTGCCCTACTAGAAGAGAACAGAAATGTGCATGCACTATTTTACTGTATACGTCAACAGAGAAAACTGGAGGGTTAACTTCAGTCCAGCAAACTTCAGAAAAATAGTTGAAATTAAATTACTTTTTAGGCTATGTGACAGGTTTCAATGCAGCTAGAGACATAAAGTCTGCACTAGAAGGTTTTCTTTATTGGCCTTGGAGTGAACTAATTACCAGTCTTGAAAGCTTGAAGAAATACAATTGTTTTATAAGACTTCCAGCATCTGCCAAAGAGCTGAGGAAAAGCCCTTGTCTGCATATTTTTACAGGTCGATGTTAAATGTTGCCAGCTTCTAGCAATATGAGGTTTTGGCCTGGGAACTAGTAGTCAGATGATTAGAGATGCTGTCATTCTACAAGCTATCCAATCAGTAATATTTTAGATATTAATTTGAAAAGTCTCTTAGTGAGACAAAGCATTCTGTGCTCGGTCTTGTACCTGACAAAAAGTCCCATTCACCACACTTCTGCCTTAGTCTAATGTTTCTAAGGTATAGTAATTCTCTTAGGCCCAGTCATAAATATAGTAAAGCTTAGTTTAGATGTTTCAAACAAATAAGGAATTAGATGTATTCCCTTATTTGTTTGAGAGTGTTCTGCAATGTTGTTTTAAATATTTCCTGTGGTTTTGAACTCTGATGTCACTGTGAATATATATTTAGTATTGTCTTGTTCTTTTATTATTTATTATTAAATATATTTAAACCTGTCATTGTGGTTGATCTGTGTAGAGATATTTAAATTTTGAGACTACCTGCATCTTTATTTTGTGACACTGTGTGGGCCACTCCTAATAGCCTTGCTCTTGTTCAAACTACCATTTGTATTAATATTAATATTAATATTAATATTACACAGTAAGAGTGGACACCACTTGTTAAGGGCCTTAAAGTAGCTGATGAGGATTTGACTGGTGGCAGTGGTAACTACCTTATAGTCTGGGCAGAAGGTGGTATAGCTAGTAAACCTGTGCCAACATCTCTCAGGTGTGTGTGTGTGTAAATGAAACCTCAGAGTGTGTGTGTCAGCTGCTTGGGCAGTGACAGCACTGGTTGGACAGAGAGGGTGCTAGTAGGTCTTGTCTTGGTCACTGAGCTGAGATCTCAGTATTATAGCTGTGCCAGTGGGGACACTTATTGGGGATCTGGAGAAAGAGGGATAAACCAGCTCCAGACTGACTGTGGTCTTTGTGTTAAGGGAAATTGCACATGATGCAGAGAGCTGCATCTGGAAATACTGTTTAAGCATCTGTTATCCTCCCAGCATACACCCCCCCTTTGTTGCCAGTGGTGAGGATTGAGGATCCTTGATTACTAGTTCAGTGGTGGGTCGTCACGATAGCCATGGAATGTCATCTTCTGACATCTGGGGTTCTTGGTATTGCTCATCTTCACCTGTAGCAGGAAGACCACCATGTATGGTTGTTAGCATATTGTGTAATATGGCACACACAGTAATCATCTGTGCTCCCTTTTCAGGTGTGTATTGCAATGCACCCCAGATGTGTCTAAACATGTGAACCTTGCTTTCAGTACACAAAATACATGCTCTATACAGTTTCTTGTCATGTCATGCACTTTAATGTAAGCCTCCTCTGCAGGATTGGAAGTTTCTCTGTATAGGGTCATTAGCCATTGCTCAAGTGGATAACCACAGTCACCTGTTGTTGGGGAAACACATATGTTGTCATCATGCGTGATGTTGACAGGCATGTATTTAGCTTACATCCTAGCTATATTCCCTCACTTACCAAGTAGTAGTCCCCCAGGCATTCCATTGTGTTGGAATGCAGCCTTCAGACCACTTTTCCACCATATAGCAGTATCATGGGCACTCCCAGGGTGTATCACCATATTTGTTATGCTGCCATCTGCTGTGTACATCACCTGCTAGTTCAGCAATGGCCACCTCTTTCTACTGATGTATCTTTCTGCCTCTAGTTGCAGGGGGACTTAATGGGGATGTGGGTGCAGTCTATTGCACCAAGAACATGGGAGAAGTTGTCAATATTATAGAAATGGTGCATGATGTTTCTCCACTCCATGGGTGTATATGGAAAGTGTATATGTTCATCTATCTTGCTGCATATTACTGACAGCAATTGTACAAGGATGCATCTGGCAGCTGTCTGGGACACTCCTACAGCACCTCCTGTATGTTGTTGGAATGTCCTAGATGCCAGTACAACTAGGTTCGGACAGACTTCTGTTTCAAGAGGTATGGAGTTGCATCAAATTGTATGCATGTTGCACACAGTCTGCTCCAGCTGTTTGTCTAAGTGGTACCTGCTAAAGATTTCTTGATCTGAGAGTTGACTTAGTTGTAGCTTGGCTCTCTAGCTAGCTATCTGCATTCTAGGATGCACAGCCACACCCTCCTCCATGGCTTGCTGTACTGCAGCCTGTTGCAGTTCATTCACTGCATGTAGCATTTTTTTTAATTCAGTATTTTTATGTATTCTGTAGGATTTTGTGGATGATAGCTTCCTTTCCTTGCATCGCAGTATGACATTCACTGAGGATTTTGGAAACTGAATTGGCATTGCACTTTGCAGCATTTAAGTTGCATTATGTGTGCATGATGTGTTTTAGAATCCAGTGTGAATGTGTACAGTCTGTAATTATCTTACACTGAATAAATAAGTACTAAGACTGAGTCCAGCACATCTTATGAAACTGCATCCTCAGCTGGTGCACTAAAGTCTTCCTTCGGCATACTGTGCTGTCTGCCACTGGCTTTTGGTATCCATCCCTCTGTTGTAGGCCATCATTCCTAAAACCCATTCTGGAAACTGTCCAATAGATTGTTCTCCTTTAAATATTCAGTCAACTGGTATGCTACCAGTCTTTCAAAAATTATGTTTAATACAGATAAAAGAACACTTGGCTAGCAATTTTTTATTTCCAGTTCATTATGGACAGGAGGAGTCAGTGTTGGCCATAGACTAGCTGTGCAAAATCTGTTCACTTAATGCAGACAGATGGAGCAACTTGGGATTAACATGGCTAGGCTTGTAAGGGCTCTAGGGCTGCTAGCCTAGTAACATCCTATGAACTCTTCTTAAAAATGTATTGAAATAAAGTTGCAAATTTCCAATCACGTGGAAAATACTCTGTGGAACTGATTAGTTAAATATATTTGTAAGTAGATAAATCCACATAGTAATGCCAAGCTTTAATATTCTTAAATCAGCCATATCCACAGTGACTCTAGAACATATATTACTATGTATGAGAGCCTCTTTTTTTTTTCTGGCATAATTCATTTAAACTAAAATGTATTAACAAACCCACTATCTTCAAGATACATTGTTACAGAATCAGGATTTATGTTAACAAATAGCTAATAAACTCTCTTGAAAACTTATTTGTATGTGCAACAAGACTTCCACATTTACTTTTTTACATTATTGATTGCATTAGGTCTTGTAATTACTTGCTTTAAAATAATTTATCTATCTTGCTTTATGAAGTTATTAAAAATGCTTAACTTTGTATGAAAAACTTTAGAGTAAAAACAGACTATTCAGATTTGTTTAATACATCACAAATTATTCTCTAAGTCATCAATTTTCTTTGCTTTCATTTGCTTAATTCTTGGATTCATTTTGCTTATACTGATCTTGCTCAATATAGGAAGATGGTCGCATTTTTACTAAATGTAGAATCAGTTTATCATGCCATTAAAATTGTTTGACACTGCATAATTCACGAGAAAATACTTTGAGCTTGACTTTCCGGGAGGTTTATCAACCCACTGTTTTAAACTCAAATGAGATATCTGCTCCAGTGTTTCAGCAAAGAGGTCTAAACAGTTTTCATTGAAATCATTAGACACTATCCAACACTTATCTAGCCAAACATTTGTTTAACCTAACACAATGCCAGATGATTTTATTGGGGAAAATATAAAACAAAGCAAAGAATTTACATCTAACACAACTTTGAATTTATAAAGTAGTAGTTATTTCCTATTGCGAAAAGTAAAGCTCAGAAAAAGAATATTCTAGTTTCACTAAAATTGCTACCCTCACCAACTATCCTTTTGCCTTAACTATTATATATTAACAGATACCCAGCTGGAGTTACAGTTCTACTGATATTAAAAGTCTTGCACCATTACTTAAAATACATTTCTCGCTTGATTATTTTTCTTTTAATTGTATTGTTTTTGCTATCATGCCTGCTGACTATCAAGCCTCTAAGGATCCATCACTCTAGGCAACCATAAAGGAGATTTGTTCTCTTACTGACATCCCAGCAATAAGAACTTTTAATAAATTATTAAATGCATTTTGTTTTTATACCTTTGAATATTGTGTGTCTGTCCAGACAATGGGTGACCTGTACATCATCACCCTCATTGGAGAATGGATATTCTTCAGCAGGGTGTTAATGTATATGTAATGCTTGCTGAAAAACAAGTCCACTTTTATATGGCAACATAGTAAGCTGCCATAAAGCATGGTGTAGAATTAAAAAAAAAGGAAACTGATAAAAGAATCTATGAGTGTGTGTGTGTGTGTGTGTGTGTGTGTGTGTGTGTGTGTGTGTGTGTGTAAGACAGTTCTGCAGCACAAATTCCCTTCACAATAAGACATAAGAAAATCTATTTTTTGTCATTATTAACTGACTTTAATCATCAATGATTTACCACAAACTTGATCATGCTACATGGACACAGCAGCAATATAAGATTAAATTAAGGACACAAAAGTGGCAAGGAGGGGGGATAGTTGTGATGCCATGCATTCAATGATGTTTTGCTCACAATGAGATATTTGAGGTGTATTCACTTAAAGTGGCTGTAACTGCTGAATGTGTGTGTATTTCTGTGTGTATATGTGTGTGAGTCTGCCTGTCCTTCCATTTGAGCTTCTGAATTTGTGTGCACGCATTTCCCATCATCTATGAGCAATAATGCCCAAAAGGATGTATATTATTGGGGAAGTAATGCCCTTAAACAATGAAGAAGGCCTTCTCCTACTGCATCTGGCACACCCCTCATGAGTGTGCATTATGTCCACAATAGCACATTCCCTTTTGTGTCTTATTACTTGCTTAACTGAAAAGTATCAAGAACTTTGCCAGTCAAAAACATGCAAAACATTCCACAAGAGTAAAGCATAATAGCAAAGACACTGCAAGCCAATTTCACCCATCCTCAACCGCTTTTCTCATTTTTGCACATGGGTTTGGGGGTTTCACTTTCTGCAAAGTTTCTGGAATCCAGCCCATTATGCCAATATCAGTACCAAAGTTGCAGATAAAATGTAATATGGAAATGTGCCACAGTGACTTCAGAACATCTCAGCACACAAAGGAGTATCTCAGTAGTAACGGCATGCTGAATATTACCTGCAAGTAATCTGTAAGTAATGAAAAATCACTGTCAAGACGTGATGTACATAGACAAAGTAACAGAAAGAATCTCACACTTCAAACTTCCTGACAGTTTTAAATATATATCTATAACAGAATCCCTCCAGTAAGCTTAAGAACAACTATGAATTATCAGCATAACTCTGTTATAAAAATATGCTCACTCTTACTTATGGATTATGACAGAATCTGTAAATTTCATAATAAAAAAATGAATAAAGGACAAGGGCAATCATGGCCACATCACCACAACTAACAAAGGGTGCAGGACTTGCGTGGAGGATATAGGTAATGCACACACCCAAGGAAAGTGAGAGATAGGAAAGAAGATGTGGGGTATGGTTGAAGAAGACCGACACACAAGAAGGATGTTGGAATAGGAAAATCAAGGGGAAAGTCAGGGGGGATGGGCATTTTTTTTTTTGGTGGGGATAGGCCCCATTTTTTATTTTTTTTTAAGAATAGATTCATAGGTTCATATGAGGTTACTAGGCTAGCAGCCCTATAGCCTTTATAAGCCTAGCCATGTTAATCTTGAGTTGCCTCAATTGTCTTTGGTTAGACGGACATAATTTGCAGATTGTGTCTATGATAAACACCAGATACCCCTGATCATGAGGAACATGGGTGCCACCCCTGTGGTGAATTTGCTGTCTCCCATCCATTTTTCCAGGTTGTGCTTGAATGGGGTCAGTGAGGAGCTCTGCTTCATGTAAATTGAAAGTTTATTCCAGAGTAATGGCAATCTCTGAGAGACATATCTATCTCTCCAGCACATTCTGTTAATGTCACAGGCTAGGTTAAGATTCCTAGAGCGAGTGACTCTTGTGTCATTTGACTTGCGGATGTGCAGCATATCCATCAGGGCAGAGTCAGGCACAAGTCGCCTCTCAGCAGCCTATATGATACAGAGTCCAGTGACAAGGCTTTCAGTCTATACGTGCAAGTCAAGGTTTGGAGGCCCTGTATTTTCTTGGTGAGAAACCTCTATGGTGTGTACAGGTGTCTGGTGAGGTACATAAAGAAGGGAGCATTGTACTCTATTAATGGTCTGATAAGGATTGAATACAATGGAGTTATAGCATCCTTAGACATGGATGCAATGCCCTTACTTATAAGATGCTCAACATAGAAGGCTTTTCTTACCACTGTGGAAACTTAGTGGTCAAAGTTCAGATTGCCATCTACCTGTGTTCCCAGATCTCACACCACTGGGTTTGATCTTGGGGGGGGGGGGTGATGTCAATATTGTAATTAGCAGGCAATTCTGCTTTGCCAAAGGGGATAATAATGCACTTTTTTGCATTTAGTTTTCTACCGCTGCTTTGGCACCAGTCATTTTTCCGTGTTAGCCCCTCCTATAATATGTTAACATCGTTGGTGGACTCAATGATTGCACCCAATTTGCAAACCAATACCAAAATTAAGTTCAGCAGAACTTCTTATTACTTTCCTCAAAATACACCATTATAAGCAAATATGTATTACTGTCCTTTGCATCCATCTTGGCAAGAATACAGCTATACTGGAAGATATCATACATTGGCTAGCTATAACATTTCCACAAGAAAAAATACTATTTGGTGATATAAATGTCAATTGGTTGGACATAAATTCTATCTCCCCTACATCTATCATGAACGTATATGATTTCACATAAGTAATTAATAGACCCACACATTATAGAAATACATCAAATTCCCTATTGGACTGGATCCTAGTATCAAACCCTAGTAAATACACCACCACAGGTACAATGTCAAACTCTCTCAGTGATTATCTCCCAGTCTATATGACCAGATATCTCACACATCCAGTTAAACAACATAATTATAAAACAATACACAATCTTTCCAAGTTTAATCCAACAATTTTCATTACTACAGTGCCCTCTATTAACTGGAACACTCTAACAATCCTCCCCTTAGATAATGCTGTAAATGAATTCAATACAACTTTTCTAAATCTGATAAATAGCCTTGCAACTGCTAGAGAGAAGAAACTAACAACAAATAATGCAATTTGGCTATCCAAAAGAGTAGGCTGCAAGATATGAGAAAAAAAAACATGGAAAGAATGGCAAAGATATAAAACACCTTAATATCTTGAAAACTTCAGAATGCTTCACACTTGTAATAAAAAGCAAATAAACGAAGATAAAAAACTATAGTATAATAACTTTAAGAGTATAATATCAAACAACCTTAAGAATTTTGGACATCAATTAAAAAAAATCTTGCATCCTGGCCAAAATTTTAACCCAAACCCCTTTCCTGATAACTCACCACTCGAAACTGCAATACAGTTCAACTCTAATTATATAGATAGTATGCAGTCTCTAACAAAAGATTCCTCAACATGTAATCCCAACCCTGCCCAACAGCCACATATCGCCACATCCACTTTCACCTTTAAACCTGTTTCCACATCATATATGACAACGACTCTTAAACCGTGCACTTTATCAGATAATGACCTGCCAAGAGAGTACCTAAAAATAGCAGCCAATAACATTGCATATCTTGTCTAAATTCTTACAAATAGGTCAATACAGGGATCCCATGTTCCCTCTCTTTGGAAAAGTCACACATTATCCCTCTGCACAAAGAGGAAATTCAGCATACTTTAATAACTTTAGACCTATTGCAGTCTTATCTTCCCTCACCAAAATAATTGAAAAGTGTATTCAGAAACAATTTCTGGACTGTCTCCTGCAGGAAGAACTCTTATCCCCTACACAACATGGTTTTCATCCTTCCCATAGTACTAGCACTACCCTTCTAACCTATGTAGATACTGTCAATAAAACTAGAGATAATAGCAAACTAGTCTCAGACCTGTCTAAAGCCTTTGACACAGTTTGCCACAGCAAACTTCTACTTCAAATGTCCTCACTAGGTCTCTCCCAGCCCACCCACAGGTATCAGTCAGTATAATGGCACTCCAGACTGTCTCCTTACCTCCCAGTCACCATTGGTTTACCATAAGACTCTATCCTTGGTCCCTTCCACTTTAACATTTTCATCAGCATGCTCTATAAATCCACACAACAGGCCAACCTAATCCAATGCACAGATGATTTCACTCTTATTTGCACATCTGACAACATGGCACCCCTCAAACAAATTACTCAGGAAGTTTTAACAGCCTCTGAAACATGGCTTTATAACTCACAACTCACGCTCAGCCAAAAAAAGACCAAACTACTACTTTTTCCCCCAAATCACTCTTGTGAAAAAACTAAATTTAAAGTCTTCTCTCTTGATAATATAACCATTGTAGTCACTTTTCATAATAAATTATTTAGGATGGTAGTGGAAGATAAACTTAATTCAACTTGCATATACAAAATTGCATACAAAAAATTCATCTAATACTAGGGTTGCTTTACAGAGCCTAAAACCTTCTCACTAACATAAATAAAACTACCCTTGCCACTACCTATTTCCTCCCTACACTTCTTTATGTCACTCCCATCCTTACTAACTTCCAGGCTTCACAAAAATTAAAACATGAGCAATACTATAAGAAAGTTGCTAAATTTGCAGCAAATACCCCTTTCAGAACCCACCACTGATTAGCAATAAAAAGCCTAAACTGGTTAGAACTGCCTCATCAGCTAACATATACTCAGCTTCTTAAAATTATTCAGCATCCATCTGCCTGTTCAGCACTAAAATACTTTCTAATCATCTATGTTCCCAGTCTGTCATTGCAATCCAGTGACCAAAAACTCCTGTCTGTCTACAAGCCTATCACATCTACTGGGCATTGTTTATATTCATACAAGGTTGCTAAGGTCTGGAATTCCTTACCTGTATCTATCAGGTCAATACCCTTCCTCTAAGCTTTCAAAACCACTCTGAAAGACTTCCTAGCTAAAATATGTCTCTGTTCTTGCTGAAAACCAGGATGACCTTTATCTTTAAATGTGAACAAGTACCTTTTCATTCTTTATACCTCCTTACTCTCACTTCTTCATTTACTTCCTTACATCAAATTCTCTTCCCTGTCTTTCTCGGTAAATATAGTATAAGCCTGTTTTTCCAACACTTCATATTGCAATTCCTATTTGTATTTAACTAACTTACCTTTAATTTCTCCACAAACTGTCTAAAACTTCTCTAAATATTAAATGATTGTCATATATCTTTTAACGATTCTTAACCAATGTTTTTACATTATGGCTAATTTGTTATAATTATTTAAACTGCAGGTGATTTTGTTTTATTTTCAAGGATTGTAAAATTATTGTTCTTAACATATTTTATAATAATTTGGACCTTTTCTCCTCAGGCCTCTGCTGAAAATGGGCTTCTACCCAATCGGACTTTCTCGGCAATCAAATGCCAATAAATAAGTAAATCAATATGTATCATATGTCTTTCATGATATCCACCATGTGATGTAAGTATGTTGTCCTGATCTGTGTCATCCACCTCTTATTTTAGCACATCGACTGTCTGTATCCTACATTAGCTCATCCAGTGATCACAATGTGGGATCTGATGCCTCTCAGTATGGTAGCATGGCCCCTAACACATAGTACAGTGACATAGTGATACAGTCCAGCCAAAATAGTGACAGCCATGTAGATGCAATTGTAGCCTCAGATGTGGAGGAAACCTTGTCCAGCTATTCTGATAATGAAGGGACATTTGATGGTGAACAGGATGAGCCCAGTGAACAGTAGACCCAAGCTAAGACTGCTGCTGATGTTGACAGTTCCCCTCAACACATTGATACTGGCCATTGCAGTAGACACAGGTGTGTAGCTGATGTGGATGGGCAGTCATGCTCCTTCATGTCCACATGCTGGTGTCACCCTATCAGTCCCCACTGTGGAGCAACCTGGGTCATGTGTTTCCACATGTTGTAGGGGCACAGCAAACCACAGTGTGGGTACCTAGACTGCATTAGACTAACATAGGCAGTTGATCCACTCTATCTGGTAGTGTCATTCTCACCCCATGGCAATATAGTGATTGCTGTGCAAATCAAGGACAATGTCATCTGTCTGTGTCTGTTGGCATTTCTGATGCCACTTGAGTCCAACAGTTTTAATAAACATAGCTGACTCCATCACTGGCACCTGTGGGGGGATGTTCACTGGAAGGATAACAGGTACACACACAGTATTTACAGATGCAGCTCTCTGCATCAAGTGCAATTTCCCTTAAGAGCATAGCAAGACCATAATCAGTCTGAGGCTGGTTTCTCTAGATCCCGAATAAGACTCCTCACTGGCACAGTTATAGAGCTGAAATCTCAGCTGAATGACCAAGCCAAGTATTTGTGTGGTCTGCATTGCTCCAAATATCACTCATCTCTGACTGCATTTAATTTTGATTTGAAGCTCTTTATTTAAGGTTTGATCAATTCTATTTTGTATCTTATTCTAGTAATACATTTCTTTTGTTTTAAGTTTTCTGTTCTGTTGGAGTTTTATGAGTTCTTGGCTAGGGTCAGTTAAAAAATTACCAAATAATCCTTTGCAAACTGTGAATAACATCAGTTAATTAGTGAGGGGAGCTGAGAAACAGCATTGGTCTTTTATTTAGCAATATCTGTATTTAGCTCATGTTTGTATGGTCTCCATTGCTCTGAATATCATTCATCTCTGACTGCATTTAATTTTGATTTGAAGCTCTTTGTTTAAGGATTGATCACTGCTATGTTGTATCTTATTCTAGTATTACATTTGTTTTGTTTTTAAGTTTTCTGTTCTGTTGGAGTATTAAGGAGTTCTTGGCTAGAGTCAGTTAAAAAAGTTATAGCATTAGTTAATTAGTGGGGGAAGCTAAAAAATAGCAATGATATTTTATTTAGAAATATCTGTATTTAGCTGAAGTGTTTGTGTGGTCTGCATTTCTCTGAATATCGCTCATTTTTGACTGCATTCTTACCCCTCGCACCAACCCAGTGTTTGTTGTGTTCTTAAAGTTGATGGCTTTTGAGGTGCCTGCCCCTACTATAAATCTCATTTTGGACACTCCTCCCAGTCCACTCTCATCAGCTCATTCTACCAAGTAGAGAGAGATCATTTGGGAAGGCCCACCCCCTTAGTTTCTTAACCTTGAATTATCTTGTTTCATCCTTTCCCACCTAACCTAAAAAAAAAATAAAAAATAAATTGCACTTTATTTATCTGCTTTTACTGTATTAGCATTTTTTCGTACTTTATTAGTTTATTTTGCTTTTTCTGCTTGTTCTTAAAAATGTTGAATTGCATTTATTCTGCTGCATTTACTTGTTAGTAGCCTGATTAACTTGTAACTGTTATTCTAAGACTTTTGGTACAAACACTTGGCTTCAGGCCACTTCTTTTACATTAGGATGGTTTGTGGTCTACACTCTTGTGGCAGGAGATGAAAGTGCCACAAAGAACGATTCCACCAACACTCCAAACATAGTAATTGGACCAATTTATTAAAACTCCAAACATAGTAATTGGACCAATTTATTTAGCGCTTTTGTCAAAATCACTGACTTCTTCAGAGTGACACACCTCATTTACATTACTCCTCAAATACACTACCCAAATCATTCATTGATTGATAGCTCATTACATCACATCCTACTTTTTTACAATTAATGTGTTTAAAGAAGTAACACATATATAAAATATATAAAATGACAACACAAAACACCCTATTGATAAAAATTAACATTGTTCATAAAAATGATGGTTATAGAATTATCATAAAAATATAAATATTTCAATTTTAACAAGGAACACAGGGATATTCTATTAATAAGCTCAGGTGCCTGACAGGCACTGGTCAAAATTTACCATTTCAACTCTTTATGGTCTAAGAGCTCATCCAATGTTTTTAATTTTTATGATAATTTATAACCATCATTTTTATGAACTATGTCCATTTTTATCAATAGGGTGTTTTGTGTTGTCATATTTTATATTTTATATAATTGTTACTTCTTTAAACACATTCATTCTAAAAGAGTAGGATGTGATGTAATGGGCTATCAGTTTGGAGTGTTGAATATCTTTAGCATAGTCTGGTTACAGGTTTTGCTGTATCCAGATCTGTTTATGTGATTCCTGTGTTTCCTGCTACACCATCTTGTGTTGGCCGGGGCCTGTCTGCACTTAGTGGGAGTAAGTGAACTGGTTGGAACTGGTCTGAGATAGGGTGTTGAGCTAAGAGCTCAGGGACAAGGGTTGATTGGTCAATTCCAGTGTTTCTATTTTACTTCCACATTTGTGGTATTTAAACCCAGCATTTGCATGGGTTTGTGCTTGTTTGCCCATTGTGCACCACCGCTGTGCTGTTTTAACCCTTTGTGAGATATCGCACTTGCATTTTTTCCCTTACCAGCATCCTGTGTAAGTGAGGCCCTCGCATGCAGCTACTGTATTGCTTTTATCCAGCCCTACTCACACCTATAGGTACTCTCCTCAGATAGTACCCACTCTACTATCCCTGACTGCTCTTCCACAGATTTTGATAACCATGGATGGACAATTTCTTATGGTTTCTCTTGCTTGTCTGGTTGATATGTGCATCCTGAGGCAGTGTAGCAACTGCCTTATGTACACAGACAACCCTCTATTACTACCACCACCTAGGAACACAATATGTGAGTGATGCAATTACATTAAGAACCTAGAATCCTTGCTGTCTCAGTCACAAGCAAGTACATCTGGCACTGAGAAGGTTGTTGGCACAAACACTATAAACACCACACCTCTAACACCACCCACATCTGTACAACACACTCCTACATATGTGGGTGTTCTCTACAAAAACATACCTAAACTAAAGAGACCTACAAAGCAAAAACACGCACACACAGCACAACCCACAAGTAGCAAGCATCACACATAGTACACACATCTGTGTCTCACAGCCTCTAAGGTCCAGACACAAATGCAACATACTATTCATAGGAGAGACTATTGTGAGGCATGCAGATGTGCCCCTCACCAGGCTAGACAAGGAGAAAGTCATGGTAAATTGCTTGGCAGGTGATAGAATCCACCATATTACTCATGCACTCAAGTCTCTTAACAACATGTACTGTTATGACTCTGTCATAATTCATGTTGGTATGAATGACTTAAGATGTACCTCTCTGGACTATATGAAGAGAGACATGATTGAGCTCACTGAATATGTGTCCCAGGCAGGTATATCCCTAGCCTTAAGCAGCATCCTACCATCACCCAGAATGATGCCTCAATACAAACAGAAAATGATTGACTTTAACAATTGGCTTAGTTTCTGGTGTTATTCCAAGGAGATCCAGTATCTGACAGCCTGTAAGGACATGATTGATAGACCACGACACTTTGCAAAAGATGGCCTCCATCCATCTGTATTGGGCTTCAGGCTTCAGGTAAAGACTCTTGCCTCCCCCATAGTGCCTTTTTTAGGCAAAGTCATGAGCACAAAATTACCAACATGAAAAATTCTTCTAAATGAAATTTAAAGGTCATGCTGCTAAATGCTAGGAGTCTTAGCATGAAACTGCACTTATTGCAAGCATTCCTTTCCCTGAAGAATGCTGACATCAGTGCAGCCACTGAAACCTGATTCAAAGCTGTGGAGAGCACCCCAGCCTTACAAAGTTAGTCATCCTAGCATACTTTCAGTCCCCAAATGGAAGGCTACAACCCCAAGGAGGTGGAGTTTCAATATTTATCAAAGACATACACACCTCCAGGCTGGTCAAATGGTATTACGCACAGGAGGCACTCCAACTGTAGTTAACTGTTGACAAAACACATATTAAAATCATAGCTAGCTACAGACCCCCAACCATGATTCAGGATGTCCATTCCACCTATCTGTACTTACTTGAATACATCAAGATTCAACCCTCTACCCTGATTCTGGGTGACTTTAACTGCCCAACCATAGAGTGGAAGACCTATTCTAGCCCAAAAATGAAAGCACAGAGATTCTTTGACTTTGTTAGTGCCAATGCATTGGATCAGCTGGTCAATACCCCTATAAGAGGTGAAAATATGCTGGACCTGGTCCTAATCACCATGAGTAGCCACTGTAGCAGCCCTACAGTGTCATTCTGCTTAGTAATATCCAACCATAAAGTGATCACTTTTTAAGTCACCATCTCCCCTGAGCTCCCACTCCTGGTCAGGGTCAAACAAAAAACTTTTCCAAAGCTGACTACAATCTCCTCAGAGCAGATATAAGCAGATTCACATACAGTCCAGCCAAAATAGTGACAGCCATGTCCCTTCAGTTGGAACTAGCATTATGTCCAAGTCTACACCAAAAAACTATATGAGCACCTACATAGCTGTATGGACTCAGCAATACTTGACAAGACCAAATCATCTTCCTCAAGGATGAGTAAACCTGTCTGCTGGACAGCAGCAATAAACAGATTCTATAACAAAAGGAAAACATTACTGTCCAGCACCAAGAAGGAGCAAGTGCCAAATTGGAAGCAATCTCTCCTTTGTCTGAACAAGCAAATAAGGTCACTGGTAAAATCCTCTAAGGTTAACTTTGAGTCCAGATTGGCTACATCCACTAAGGGAAATCACAAGGCCTTCTTCACATATGTCTGCAGTCTCAAAGGTAACACCCAAATCTCCTCTGAACTGGTGGTCAATAACACCACATACACAAATGACATAGATGTAGCCAACCTGCTGGCAGACAGGTTCAGTGAAAACTTCACCCCCCCCATGTCCCCTTCATCAGTAAACCAGAACATGTCCAGCACCTGCTCCCCTCCCCTCATCACCAGAGAGCAGGTCTTTAGTGGCCTCTCAAAGGCAAAAAATACAGTCTCCATGGACCTGATAACATCCATGGTTGTATCTTACACAAACTCCAGCATGAGATCTCAGCTCAATTAGGCACCCTATTCAACCAAAGCCTGAGCACTGGCTTCATCCCAGCTAAATGGACAGCTAATGTCATCCCTCTACACAAAGGTGGGGTGTCCACTGACCCAGGCAATGATAGACCCGTCAGCCTAACTAGCCTGATCTGCAAGGCCATGAAATGCTTTATCATGGACCTTATAAACAAGGGCATTGGCAGCCTCCAAACTCTTGACCCCATACAGTTTGGTTTTGTCAAGGAAAGATCATGCCTTTTAAACTGGTCAACTTCTTCAAAACAATCACCAAAGCCAAGGAAGAAGGGAAGATGGTGCACACTGCCTACCTTGACCTAGCCAAACCCTTCAACACTATTCCCCACTTGGCATAATAGATAAACTCTCCCAGCTAGGCATCAACCTGTATGTTTCCAGATGGGTAGCTAACTGACTTACTGATAGAACCCACCTAGTCAAAACAGGGAAAGCCACCTCTAGTAGTAGACCCGTAATAAGAGGTGTACCCCAAGGATCAGTCTTGGGGCCTCTACTGCTTGTGTAAATCGTTTTTTGAGGTGCATGCCAAAACCAGTGGTCTGTGACTGACCAAGTTTACAGATGACTGCAAGCTGGACACTGTCTTAAATTCCCCTTGTGATATGAACATTCTCCAACAAGGCCTTACCCAAAGTAATGACTGGTGCCAGATGCATGGCCTCAAACTGAATGCCAAGAAATGTATCATTAACTCCTTTGAGGAAAATGGCATACCCACTAATTATCACATTAATAACAATGTACTAAGCACGCAATCAGTCATGAGGGACCTGGGCACCCTGGTTGATAGCAACATAACTTTTCACCATTATATTGCCTCCATTATATAGAAGGCTTTCTACATGGCTCACCTCATAAATAAGGGTATTTCATCCAGGAATAAGGAGGTCATAACATCCCTGTACACCTCCCTTATTATATCCATTATCGAGTACAATGCCCCCTTCTTGCATGTACCTTACCAAGTACATGCAACAGCTGGAGAGACCAAAGAGGTTCCTGACCAGGAAAATCCAGGGTCTCAAACACCTATCCTATACAGATAGGCTAAAAGCCCTATCCCTCTACTCATACAGACTGATGAGATGTGAGCTGTGTCTGGCATACAAGGCCATCTCAGACCCAGCCTCGATGGAGTTGCTGTATATTTGTAAGTCAAACTCCACTCATGCAACCTGCACAAAAGACCTTAACCTGGTCTGTGATATTAATAGAACTTGTTGGCAGGACAGACTTGTGTCCTAAAGACTCCCTATCTGTGGAATACACTCCATCTCCATGTAAAGCAGAACACCTCTCTAGCTCTCTTCAAGAGGAACCTGGACATCTAGATGAGAAACAGAAAATACACCCCCTGGGATTCCACCTGTGTCCTTGCTGGACGAGAGAAACAGGTGCTGACTTTGAGGGAACATGGGCACAATTCTTGGTTAGGCTTATAAGGGCCTCCTGCCTAACAGCCTAGTATCATCCTATGAACTTATAAACCTAAGACCTCCAGCACCTCATCTGTCTAACCAGTGGTTCATGTCCCTGCCCAAGTAGCTGACACACACACACGCACTATTTGAGGTTTGATTTACACACACACACACACACACACACACACACACACACACACACACACACACACACAACTGGGGAAGGATGGCACAGGTTTAGTAGCTATGCCTACTTTTGCGCAGACTATAAAGTAGTTACCACTGCCACCACTCACTCCTCAACAGCTACTTTAAGGGTCTTCCAAGGTTACCCAATATACCGAGTGATATTCATATTAATACAAATGGTAGTTTGACCAAGATCAGTGCTATTAGGAGTGGCCCATACGCTGTCACCAAATAGATATGCAAGTACTCTCAAAACATAAATATATCTACACAGATCAGCCATAATGAAAGGTTTAAATATATTTAATAATAAATAATCAAAGAACAAGATAATACTAAATATATTCACAGTGACATCAGAGTTCAAACTCACTGGAAATATTATTTAAAACAACACTGAAGGACAGTGTCAAATAAATAAAGAAAAATATCTAAACTAAGCTTTACTATATTCCTGACTGTATCTAAGACAATTATAATATTCCCTAGTATCTTACTATTGAGCAAGGCAGATGTGGTAAACAGTTCTTGTTGTTGTCAGGTCCAAGACAGAATGCAGAATGTTCTGTCTCACTAAGGGACTTCTTAAAATATTACTGCAGGGATGGCTTACAGAATGATATTATTTCTGGTCATCCAACTTCTAGTTCCCAGGCCAAAACCCCCATGGCTGCAGCTGGTGGAATTTAGTATCTACCTGTAAACATACTGATACAGGGCTTTTGCTTAGATATTTGGCAGATGTTGGAAGTCATAAAACAATTACATTCCTTCATGCTTCCAAAGTAGCAATTAGTTCACTCTAAATACAATACAGAAAGCTTCCTAGTACAGACTTTGTGTCTTTAGCTGCATTGAATATCTAGCACCAGGGTCTCCCCATCATGGTGTGGTTTCATGGTGTTAACATGGTACAATTTGTGCCCCTGCCTGCTGCCTAGCAGTTCTACCATGCAGTTAACATCATTGACCTTCCTTTCCACTTTGAAGGATCCCTCCCAAGCTGCCTGCAGCTTGTCATGTCTTTCAGGAATGAGAACCATAACCTGCTGCCCCACAGCATACTCTCTAGATCAAGCATTCCTGTCATACCAGACATTGTTTATGCTGCTGGGCTTCTGCTAGGTTCTCCTGATCCAAACCCACATGTTTGTGTCCAAGCCTGACTGGGTGTAATTGCATGCACACAAGGTACTGCATTATCAAACTCATTCCCTACCAGAACATCTGCAGGGATATCCTCAAACACACCTACTTGCTTACTTCCTTTTCCACCCTCCCAGTCAAGGTGAACCATAGCCAAAGATATTTGGAATGGGGTCCCTCCTAAAGCTCTGACTGGAGTAGACTGTCCAAGCAAGTACAGCTCCTCTTTAACCATTGCAGGCTTCACAATGGTTAGGTTAGAGGGTGTGTCTCTCTTAGCCATGGCCTGTTTCCCATCTACTAAGATAGGATATAACCTCTTGTGTTAGTTTGCTAAACTTCTTATCTCCAGACAACTTACTGCTGGCATTCTGTCATTCCCACTTGCTGGATCCCCTACCTTTTGTTCCTCACCCTGCCTCCATGGACATCTATATGCTACCTGGCCTCACTGATTACATTTAAAACATTTAACCCTTGATCCTGGCCATGTACCTGAACTACTGGCTTCCCCTTTTACTGGTGGACTTTGTTGGGGTGGTTTAGGCTGCCCACCATGGGTTTCCTTATACCCATGTATAACACTGCGTATTCCTTTCCTGTACAGTGATGCCCTGCTTGCTAGGTATATGTCTCCTTTTTTCCCAAATTATCTGTGGTATTGCATTCTCTCTCTGCCAACTAGATTCTCATGTTCTTAGGTAAAGCACTAAGGGCTTGTTCCCTCACCAAAAGTCTGTCAGCCCTTCAAAAGTGATAACCTGACACCCACTCACCCACCTATGAAAATAAGTGCTTAATTCAGCAATGTAATCACACACACTTTCATCTGCCTTGGCCTATGCTCACAAATCTTTTTCTATAAACCTCAGGTGTTAACTTAAAACATTTCAATAGACAAATGTTAACTGTATTATAGTTTAAGGAATCAATATCAGATAGTTTAGAAACAGCAGTTACAGGTTTACCGTGGAGTAAGGGGGTCAGGAACTGTACCCAGAGCCCTTGGTCAACATTATACTGTTTACATACCCTTTCAAACATATGAATAAAACTATGAAAATTACCATCCTCTGTAAATTGTGGAAGAAATTTACTGACCTTTATTTCTTCTGGGGTTTTGTTACTCCCTTCCCCTTTAGCTCCATGACCCTGGCAAAGAGTCAGCATTTTCTTTTCATGTTGCCCCTGCCTCTTATTTTATTCAGCTTCTAAATGCTGCAGTCTCTCTGCTGATCCTGCTTTAACCTCCAAATGCTGCAGTCTCTCTGTTGATTCTATTTCCAAACATTTGTCCTCCAATTCAAGTCTCTTTTACATCAGATGGATTTTTAAGTCCTCTGAGGAAAAGTTGAACTGTCCATTTTCTGAGAGTTGTATATCCCCAAGGCCAGTCTGGTTGTCATCCTGGTTGCTGGGTTGTGATACAGCTGTGGCTAAGGGTGCAATCATTTTCACTTTAGTCAGGTTGGCATGCACCAGTCCTTTGGCTTGGCACATCTCAGCCAACTGGCTCCTTGTCAGCTTTCCATAATCCTCTGCTTACATTCTTGCCTGCTCTCCCTGACTAACCAAGCTAACAAAAAATAAGTAAAACTGTTGTGATATGAAACTGATTGCCTACTGTGAGCTGTTTGAGGGTACAAACACATTCTTTAAGGACCACTGTTTACAGGCTGCAGGAGTTCAATATCCATACCACTGAATCCCAATATGTGAAGTGGTGATCCCACCACTGCCAGCCAATTAATATGTGATGTGGATATCCCACCACTGCAACCAATTAATATGTGATGACCCACCACTGGACCAGTAATCAAGGAAACTCAATCCTCACCACTGGCACCTGTTGGGAGATGTTCACTGGGAGGATGGCAGGTACACACACAGTATTTCCAGATGCAGCTCTGTGCATCAAGTACAATTTCCCTTAAGAGCACACAAAGACCAGTTAGTCCAGAGTTGGTTTCTGCCTCTTTCTTCAGATTCCTAGTAAGACTCCCCACTGGCACAGCTATAAAGTTGTCATCTCAGCTGAGTGACCAAGCCAATACCTCCAGCACCCTCTCAGTCCAACCAGTGGTTTGTGTCCCTGCCCAAGTATCTGAAACACAAACTCTTTGAGGTTTGATGTACACACACACACACACACACACACACACACACACACACACACACACACACATCTGGGAAAGGCTGACATAGGTTTATTAGCTATGCCCCTTCTGCCCAGATTATAAAGTGGTTACCACTGCCACCAGTCATTCCTCAGCAGCTATTTTCATGGTCTTCCAAGGGTACCCAATATACCGAGTGATATTCATATTAATACCAATCGTAGTTTGACCGAAATCAAGGCTATTAGGAGTGGAAAATACAGTTTCACCAAATAAATATGCAAGTAATCTAAAACTTAAATATCCCTTCATAGATCAGTCACAATGAAATGTTTAAATATATTTAATAATAAATAATAAAAGAACAAGACAATACTAAATATATTCACAGTGACATCACAGTTCAAAATCACAGGAAATATTTAAAACAACACTGAAGGACAGTCTCAAATAAATAAAGAAAAATATCTAAACTAAGCTTCACTATATTCCTGACTGTATCTAAGAGAATTTTACTATTCCCTAGAAACTTACTATTAGAGCAAGGCAGATGTGATAAACAGTTCTTGTTGTTATCAGGTCCGAGACAGAATGCAGACTGCGCTGTCTCATTAAGAGACTTCTCAAAATAATAGCTAAAATATTATTGCTGGGATAGCTTGCAGTATGTCAACATTTCTGGTCATCTAACTTCTAGTTCCCATGCCAAAAATCCATTGCTGGCAGCCGGTAGCATTTAGTTTCTACCTGTAAAAATACTGATACAAGGGCTTTTGCTCAGATCTTTGGCAGATGCTGGAAGTCATAAAACAATTGCATTCCTTCATGCTTCCAAAGTAGCAATTAGTTCACCCTAAAGACAATACAGAAAACTTCCTAGTACAAACTTTGTGTCTCTAGCTGCATTGAAGCATCTTTATGGTGTAGCCTATAAAGTACTTTAATTTCAGATATTTTTCTAAGTTTGCTGGACTGAGGTAAATCTCCTGTATTCCATTTTCCACTGTTAAAATGTAAACATTTAAATAGTTACAATTGTGCATGTACATTTCTGATCTCTTCCAGTAGGACACACTGTGGGTACATTTTAAACACAGTACTTTCCAAATACCGTTTCAACAGAAATCTCTACACAAAGCAGTTTGATATACACATGACATACAGTTCTAATACATTTGTAACACAAGCATCTTGTATAGATTCATTTGATATTCACAAATGACATATAATTATTTACAAAATTCCATCTAGCTGTACTGGCAGTACGTCCTTTTGTCACACAACAATCTGACTCTGTATTCATACCTGTGTCATTTGTGCCCTGAGTTGATCCCTGCTGTGATAGATTTGTATATGTTCATACTGTAATATGTTATGATTATGTTTTTATGTCTGATGCTCAATGTGTACATCTAATGGGTAATTGCAATTAGATGAAATCCATGCTACTGTGGTGCAACAACACCTGAACATCAATCTTTAATTTGTGTACTTCTGTACTTGTGGCTTGTCATGACTCAAAGTTGTGGGGTCAGATGCTGGAACATTACCTCAGCCTGCACTTGTGGTCACACCATGCATTCCCTAAGTCTGTATCTTTTGTCACTTGTATCCTCCTACTACTTCTGTGATACATGTGGAATGTCATTTTCAGACAACTGGGGTTGTTGAGGTAATTCACCCACACTTGCAGCTGGAAGACTGCCATGTGCTCTAGTTAACATGTTGTGCAGCATGGCGCACACTGTTATCATCTGTGCTACTTTCTCAGGTATGCATTGCAGTGCACCTCTGGATGTGTCCAGACATCTGCACCTAGCTTTCAGTACACTGAACATATGGTATGTGGTGTTTCTGGTTGTTTTGTAGTCCTCCTGTGCAGGGTTGGATGGTTCATGGTATGAGGTCATTAACCACAGCTCAAGTGGATAATCACAGTCACCTGCTGTGGGGAGGAAACGCACATTTGGTCAGCATGGATATTATTGGGAGGGGTATCCTTAGCAATACATCATAGCTGTGTTCCTGTACTTACCCAGTAGAAGTCCCTGAGGTATTTTGCCTTGCTGGAATCCATCCCTCAGTCCATTTACCTCCATATGACAGTATCATGGACATTTCCAGGGTGTGTTGCCATGAGGTTTGTTATGCTACTATCTGCTGCACACACAGCCTGGCAGTTTAGGGATGGCCAGCCCTTTCTGTTTATGTATCGGTTTGCTTCAGTATGTACTTTTGTCTTCATAGGTATGTGTGTGCAATCTATTGCACCAAGTACATGGGGAAGCTTGAAATAATCTAAGACTGATGCATTACAGTTCTCTATGTTCCATGGGGTAGATGGAAAGTGGATATAGTTATCCACATTGCTGCACATTGCTGCAGGAATTTTGCCTGGATATGACTGGCAGCTGTCAGTGACACCCCCACAACATCCCCCATCTGGAATATCCCAGATGCAATTACATCCAGGCAGTGACACACTTTGGTTTCAAGGGGGATGGGGTTTCCTTGCATGGTATGCACAGACATGTGTGGGGCATACCTCTTAACTCTCTATATTTTTGCAGAATGTCCATATTTTTGCCTCATATTTTTGCACTATTTTTCCTAAAATGTGTGGGTCTCAACCAAATCACTGGGATGATCTGAGGACTGAAGTCATTAAATAATGACATACATTTTGTTTCAGACTTCAAATCATTCAGCAAATGTATGTTATCTCAAACTGTGCTATCCCAGCAACTTTCTAAGTTTATAAGAGCAATATTTAAAATCTGTCACTATTTTTGGGCTTATGTCCCCTCATTTTGATGGGCATTCTCCAGATTTTTTGCACTAAGAGGTTGAGACGTATGGTGTGGGGCACACAATTTGCAGACAGCCTGACCCTGTTGCTTGTTTAGCTGGTATCTGTTGATTATTTGCTATTCTGACAACTGGGTTAGCTGCAGCCTTGCTCTGACTCTAGCTGGTTGCCTTCTGGGGTACACAGCCACATCATCATTTACGGCTTGTATCACTGCAGTTTCTTGTAGTCCATTAACTGCAGGTTGCATTTTTATTTTTATTTTTTAGTACTGTTACAGAATATGGCAGAATCGGTAGAAGTAGCTTCCATTCCTCTTGAGCCATATAGCATACACTGAGGATTTCGGAAAAAGAGTCACAGTTTGTCACATTTAAGTTGTGTTGGGTGTATGCAATGTGTTTTGGAATCAGACAGGTGTGCACAGAACCCATAATAACCATACGCTGAATAGCTGAGTAGTCAAAGTGCTTCCAGCATGTTTTCTGAAATCACATCCGCAGATGATGTGCTTAAGTCTTTTTGTCTTGCTGTACTCTCCGTAAATAGTTTCTGCGAGCCATACGGAATCCATCACAGTGACAATCATCTAAGCCAAGGTTCACAGTTCCGGGTGGCTAGCCCAGCTGCACATGTTCTTCCATACGATATACTCTTATGCACACTCACACCTATAACCGAGTGTCTAATCCACCTACTGCATGTATTTAGAAGGTGGGAGGAAACCAGCGCACCCAGTAAAAATACACGGAAACACAGGGCAAACATGCAGACTCTGTACAAATGGCACCCTAGCCCAGAATCAAACTGGAGAACCTTTTGATGTGAGGCAACAATGCTATCCACCACACCACTGTGCAAGCTAAATCAGTATGAGAAAAAAAAAATCACATTACTCTCGTTAGCAGATAAGGATATGTGATAAAAAATGTGAACATTTTGAATTACTGACAGGCAGTAGTAGGTGATAAAAAATATATAAGCCCTAATCTAGAAAGACAATGGAGATATACTAGAACATGTTCTACTCAGGGATTAACAGTCCACCAATCAAAACTGGCCAAATGAAGGACTGCCAGTTTGTAAATAAACATCCACTGACTGACAGCAAAGGGGAAAAAAAACATGCTTTTGATAAAATGCAGTAGTCCATTCCACCATAAGGGGGAGTAAGCACTTTTTTTTACTATCCATTCCTATGTAATTACAGGGGTTGACAATGCACTAAGTAGAAGATCTAAGAAGAAACAGAATTCTAGCATTGTCAGTATAACAGTCCACCAGTCAAAACTAGCCAAATGTATCATATTCTGTAAGTGAAACACACTGTCTCACAATAATAATTCTGACAAAATGATGTAGTCTTTCATACCACAGGAAAGTGTAGTCACTTTTCTTATTAATAGCTATTCAGTCCATGTCAGTCGCTTTTACTCTCAACATAAGAAACAGAAATCTGGCTTAAATGATCTGGCTTAAATGAAAATATAACTGAACAGATATCACCCAGGGATTAACAGTTCACTAATAAAAACTGGTCATATGACTGAACAAATTTGGTAAATGATATGGGAAATGGCTTGCTAGAAAGAAAAATGCACTTCTGATAAAATAATGTAGTCTGTCACAGCACAAGAAGGACAGGCTGTGATTTGTGTGCAGTTAATGTCTATGCCCCACAACATGTATACCACCTGCTACCGAGAGCCTATGTATACTTCTAGGACATTTTCCTGACAAAAGGAATTATATAAATGTTGTCATTTTGAGCTAACACCTAAGAATTCAGTTTTACTGTCCAGTGTAATGTGATCTGGAGTTAATATACTCATGTGGACAAACTATTCACTTTTGTCTGTCACACAACCTCTATTATTTATGTTGTATAAGCCAGCTCCTAGGTACAGAAAGATGGAGTGTTAGTTTTGATGCAGGACACCAAGGCTTAAGTAGCAGTTCCACATAAAGAGAATTTGAGTTTTGATGTTGGAATGAGTAATTTAAATACTTGTCTCCCCTTCCAAGGAAACATGGCTTTCCTGCCTGGTTCTAGCCCGTAATGAAGGTCAGCAGCTCTAGATTAAGCAAAAAAAATATATATAATGCAATTAACTCAACCAGACATTGTTCTTGTGTTATCTCTGAAAACGGACTGTGTAACCAAAGAACTTAGCCAGTTGAAAGTTTTTTTTTCAAAGGCAGCTGGACAGTTACTCTAGTGCGATTTGCAAGGATATACAGTTTCTTGGAAAGATCTTGAGCTGATGATACCACGAATACCATTTGTCACCTTTTCATTTCTTGTATTCATTGGAAGATTTTTTTTATCCTTTGTTGACCAGGTTAGTCCCACTAGGATAGTAGCCTGTTTAGAGGTGAGACCTGAGGTGGCAATTCCACTATTAGGGGAAATTTGGCCTGGGCATCAGAGAAGTTCCCCTACTCTTTTTGATAGGTGTCATGGGATCTTTTACATCAAACTGAGGTACCACCAGGTTAGGCAGATGGGACCTCCAAAAAAGACCACCAAAAATAGAAGAAATAGATACATTTTGGAGAAGTATTTATGAAGGTCCTTTGGAGCATAACAAAGATGCTAAATGAGTAGAAGAAGTAAAAGAAAGAATAAGAATTTCCAAGGTACAGGATATGAAATGGGATGAAGTAACAGCCAGAGAGATTGAAACAAAGCTAAGAAAGTCCCCTAATTGTAAACCCCCAGGCCCAGATGCAGTACCTAACTTCTGGTTAAAAGTGTTAACATCTTTGCACAGAGATTTAGCTATGAGTAAAAACGTTTTATATGTGTACCCTGAACAGACACCAGCCAGGCTAAGAACAGGAAAAACAATGCTCCTTCTTAAGAGTGAACCTGCAAGCTACCCTAAAAACTATAGACCAATAACTTATGCTCCAACAATGTATAACCTATACACTGGAATTGATGCTGACAGAGTTTATAGTCATTTAGAAAAAAAACTCAATTATGGCAGTAGAACAAAAGGACAATAAAAGAAAGTCGTATGAAACAAAGGATCATTTGTTGTTAAGTGGAGAACTGTAAAAAGGGGAAGAATATAAGTATGGCATGGCTTGACTATAAAAAAGCATTTGATAGCAGCCTACATTCATGGATAAAAGAGTGCTTAAAATGTATAAGAGACACCTACACTGACTGACTACATTACATTGACCATGAAACAGTAGCAGACCACTTTGCAATTAAGCGATGATAAAGGGCAAATTATTATTCCACTGATAAAAATTAAAAAGGGGGTATTCCAGGGTGAATCTGTGTCACTGCTATTATTCTGTCTTTCCCTTAGCCCATTAAGCTGTCTACTTAACAGCTTAGGTCATGGCTATAATTTAGCTCCTAGAAAACAACAAAGTGTAAAGATTTCTCATCTTCTCTTTGTCGATGATTTAAAACTGTATAGCTCATCATATGAGGAACTAAAAGCACAACTGCAAGTTGTCAAAACTTTTTCAGATTTTATAAGAATGTAATTTGGTCTTGAGCAATGTGCAAAAGCAACCTTTAAACCAGGAAAACTGCAACACCAAGAAAACATCGGTTTGGGACAAGAATGTGATATAAAAAACCTGAGCAAGAGGGAGTGTATAAATATTTAGGAATTGATGAGGGATCAACAATAAAATATGAAGAAATACAAATAAAACTTAGTGAGGAATACTTTAGAAGACTTAAATTAATCCTGAAAACAGCATTCATGTCAAGGAACAAAATGCAGGCTAGAAACCAATTTGCTCTTCTTGTCCTAACTTAAAGTTTTGGAGTGATTGACTGGCCCAAAAATGTGTTGGATAGATTAGATAGGAAAACAAGAAGGATGCTTCATGCTCACCACATGATTTATAAAAATCAGCCCATATCAAGATTATATATTCCCCATTCCTAAGGAGGAATGGGCCTCCTTGAAATTGATTACATGTATAGATCTGCAATTGTCAGACTATGGACACATCTGCTGACATCACAAGATCCAAATGTAGTGAAAGTTTTGAAATATGAGGAGAATAAATCTAAAATGACTTATCTGTTTAGTCTAGCAGAAGCAGATTGGCATCAAGCAGGAATGGAAATCAAAAAGTAGATAAAAATCATGTAGCAACTGAATGTGCCAAAAAAACAAAAGAAAGAATATAAGGTGAAGGACCTGATAAAAATTCAAGAAATGTGGAAATGCATAAATATAGCTGCAAGTATAGAAAACTTCTTGAAGAACCTCATGTTGACCAGGACTGAATGCAAGAATGGTTAAGGAGAGATGAATTCAAGCCAATAGATGAAAGGTTAATATTGGCAGCCCAAGATAGTGGGCTACATACATGCTGGTTTACAAAGTCCATTGAACATGTGGGAGAAACAGACAAATACAGGTTTTTTAAAACAGAATTGGAAACAGTTGCACACCTTGTTGCTAATTGTGACATATTAATGGCAAAATGATTGTATACTGAAAGGCATAATAATGTGACAAGACTGTTTCACTGGGGATTGTGCAGATATGGTATTGAAGTCGCTGAAAAACACTGGAAGCATGAGCCACAAAGCATCATAGAAAATGATGAAGTTACACCACATGGGATTACCCATTACCAACAGTTCAAAAGACAGATGCTAGAAAACCAGATATAGTGGTCCATGAAAAGAAGACAAAAGTAGCATTGATCATTGAAATTGCCACACTCAGTGACTACAGTGTCTTGTATACAAAGAGACACAAAGTTATAAAATATCAGGATTTGCAGGCAGAAATGAGAGCAATGTGGAAGAAAGATACCCAGACAGTTAGAATAGTAGTAGGAGCAATGGGGCTTATAAAAAAGAATCTACAATCATATTTAGATATGTTACCAATATATGTAATCCTGTATGAATTGCAGAAGGAGTCATTACTGGGCATATTCCAGGTGCTGCGAAGAGCATTTCTGGCTGACATCAAAGACTGAAACAGTACTAACTTCATGAACTTTAATTGTACTTTCACTTAGGAGTGGGGTCTATTCCCATCATGGAATTAGAAACCCAAAAAAGAGCTCGACCTTTGTTTAATGTCTTGTCTGAAGATCAACATACTCAGGAGTGCAGCACCATCCTTTTGCTGCACTGCAGTGTCAACAATCAGTCTACCTGGTATGGGAATATAACCTACAACTTTCTGCATTAAAGGCACGTGTGTTTCCTGTATCACCATTGACAACAGACAAGATGAAACTCAATAACAGATTTGTAGTGCATGGGGTTCTATGATATGCTCCAATATCAGGAAAAAGGTAACCTATTTGATTGCTACTCTAATATGAGACCCAATATTAACAGTGCTTAAAAGGTGCATAATATTTGTTAAGCAACTTTTTAAGTGTTGTTAATCTCAGGTTTTGTGCTAGGCATTGAGTTCTGCCAGTGCTAACTAAGGGCTTTACTAGTATTTAAAGTTGGTAAAAGACTTTGCAATATTTTTTTCTTTTTTTTCTGTAACCAATAGTTGTTGTTGTGTCTTTCGGCTTTTCCTGGTTAGGGGTCACCACAGTGGAACTCCGGTCTGCTAATGATTGGCAGTAGATTTTTTACGTGCCGAGTTGCCAGCCCTGACGCACAACCTTTAACGAAGGTATGCCCATTCACGCATGTCTCCACAAAGAAGATGCTCTAGCTGAGAATCGAACAGGACAACGTCTTACTGGGAGGCAACAACACTACCGCAGCACCACCACCACAGTACTGTAACCAATGGTACAGGGAGCAAATAAAGCTCCATGCAATATAAAGTATTATGACTGAGTCTCTGATCATAAAGCTCCATCATGTGTTCTCAACGTGGATGCCAAGATTCGCCTCTTGAACTTCACTCTCCAGGTGAATTTCTTGACAGCCATGTCTTGAACTAAACACATAATAAGGCTGTTACAATCTATGACTTAATCATAATCCTTTATATTAAAAATAAAATAAAACATCTCTTAGAACTGTGTGCTTGCAATCTAGCACAAGAAAGTAAAGTTATTTTTGAAACAGAGAAAATGTCAGCTGTTAGGTTTACTTTCCATATACCAGTTTTATTTATTAGGCTTACTCTCCATATATTAGTTGCATGTATATATGTATGTATGTATTTTTCTATTAAGCTATCTATCTATCAATCTATCTATCTATCTATCTATCTATCTATCTATCTATCTATCTATCTATCTATCTATCCATCCATCAACCAGGCATGTAGATTGGTTCAGGAACTCTTCAGCCTTTAGTCAGGATGATCAACAAGACAATGCGTGAAAGGCTACAACAGTACAACATATGTTTAATAGAATAAGAACATGCATTACAATACAATACAATACAACAAGAACATAATAAGAAAAAAATGCAAATACTTTGCTGCACACTATTTGATTGTGAGGGTCACACAATCAAAGTGGGTTATACAATGTAATGAAAAAGGGGTAAGTATAGAAAAGCAGCACAAAGGCATGAAAGGTTAGCAGCTCAAACACCAGCAACATTAAAATCAGTTTGAGGTTGTGCCATCAGTGCATGCAATAAAATAGCTGGATGTAATGTGTGATAACGTCTGTGATGCAGAGGCTGTATGTGTGTCTAGGGTTCCCTATCAGAAGCTTGAAACACTATAAGCCTGAAAATCAAAATCCTGAAACCAAAAGCCTGAAAGTTCAAAATCCTGAAAACCCAAAATCCTGAAACTCAATCCTGAAAACACAAATAATGCTAATATGTCACTATAAAGACATTAATATCTACCAACTGACCCTGACCCTAACCCTAACCCTAAGGTCCGTCACTATCGCACACTCACCTGACCCGCGCCCTAACCCTAACTCACTTAAACCGCCCCTAACCGCAATATTTGTCACTATTGCATACATGCCTAACCTGCGCCCTAACCCTAACTCACTTAAACCGCCCCTGACCCTAACATAAAACCAACCGCACACTTACCTGAACCCAACGCATGACCTAACACCACAGGGCTAACAATAGCAAAGCCACAAGGACGTCAGCATGTCCATTTTGAGTTTTCAGGATTTTGAGTTTCAGGATTTTGGGTTTTCAGGATTTTGAACTTTCAGGCTTTTGGTTTCAGGATTTTGATTTTCAGGCTTATAGTGTTTCAAGCTTCTGATAGGGAACCTTGTCTAGTCAATCAGATATATACAAACATTGAAGGAAGTGACAGAAAGCCCTTCAACAATAATCACAGAGAAGTCAGAAGAGTTACAAAGCGCACTGCAGGAGACAATGGAATCACCCATTTGTGTACTGTTTATGTGGCAAAGAAGACTTTTTTTCTTGTCCTTGTATTGTTTGAAATACTTATCAACAGCACAGAAAGGGGATTACTAGAAGGAATGCAGAATAGGAAATGTATTGCTGGAACAAGTAATGCATAGCAGATAAAACTGTAAAATTGCCTGTAACAGGGAGTTGAGCTAGTGACCTAGATTATATGAAGACAGATACTGAAATTTTATAACACCCCATTTCAAATTAGAAACTCATGTTACATCAATAGATGTACACATGCTGTCATCTTTAAACCTTACTATTGTCCAAAATGCTATTAAAGGAGATTAACTATCAAATGTATGCCACTGAATCCAAAACAGAGCATGAAAATAGAAACATAGAGTTCAGCATTTATTAACATGGGTAACATCCAAAGAAAATGTCTAATGGAAAAGAAAGCATGATTACTCAGGATATGAGATGGAATGAGTTCCTTCCTTCAAAGTACAAGAAGCATAGAAGCTATGTTCTGATATGGATTATGGAGCTCATAAAAGAAAGCAGAGGGAAAGTATTAATAACAGATAGAAGTAGCTGAGTTTGTAATCTGAAATTTGACTACCATGTGTCCACGGTGGTGAGGAAATCCTATGTGGCTCCATTTGTAAGTAAGGGCATGGCATCCAGATGTAAGAATATCATGGTACCACTGTACTCAGTCATCATCAGACCAATAATTGAGTACAATGCACCTTGTGCATGCGCAACAGCTGGAGCATCTTCAGAGGTTTCTCACCAAAACAATACAGGGTAAAACCAACATGTCATATGTGGACTGATTATAAGCCCTATCACTGTATTCAATTTCCTACCAATTACTGAGGAGTGATCTATGTCTGACCTACAAGGCAGTGTCTGATCCAACCCTGATAAAAATGTTGCATATTCACACAACTAACTGCATGAGGGTTACCCGCTCCAAGGATCTAAACCTGATCACTGACATGAATAGATAATGCTGGAGAGACAAATATGTGTCCAGAGATTGCCCATCCTCTGGAATAAGCTTCCTATTGATGTGAAGCAGAGTCCCTTCTGAATATTTTCAAGCGCAGTTTGGATCAATGGATGGAAAATTGGGAATTCACTCCTGGGGCGGTGCCCTTGTCCCTTATGGACAGATGCAGCCTTTAAAAAATATGAAAACCCTGCTAGCTGACCCTTGTTATCTTTCCTCTATGGATAGAAAACTAGGTAAAATCAACATAAAACTGGCTAGGCTTGTAAGCGCCCTTGAGTCAGTAGCCTAGTAATCTCCTATGAACCTGTAAGAACCATTCTGAACAGTTGTGAAAAGTTAAATCAGTAAGAAAAATAGGTGACTAAATTGCAATACGAATTTTAAATACTAGTCTTATACATTGTACAAGACTAGTACAATGTATGACTAGTACTTAAAATTCTTATTGTGTGTTCTGTGTGCTATGGAGTAGGCAGAGAATAAACAAAGGAAGGCCTTACTGGTAGTATATTTCCATTTGTGGTTACAGACTTCATTAACTTCTCATGCCTCATAGACTCTTTTTTTCTGTAAACAGAATATGAAGTTAATGATGAAACACCTTGTAGTACAGCTCAATCTGTAAATAAACAACAAGGCTGATAGAGTCAACTAAGACACTTTATCTGTTTTTAATATTTGTATTCAATATTTAATGTCCCTTCTATATTACATGTTACTGATATTTTTGGGTCAATAACCTTTTTCTTGATTTTAAACCTGAAACACATACTGGCAAACTTGATATCATCTGGTAGCAAATACTCATACAAAAGAAGCAAGCAAACAATGACATACAAAATATACAATCTGGACAGCAAAATAATAGCGCTCAATATAACATCATAAATGTTGCAAAGACACAGGTCAAAAGAAGTACACAGATGGTGACAGCATCAAAATACAGGAATAGACAGCAAATTCAACAAGAAAGTGAAAGTTTAACGCAAAAATTTGTGAATAGATCATAATCAGTTAGTATGGGGTTTCTTGTATGCTTTTTACCAATTATCAAAGTGCATTTTAAAGCAATCGGTTAAATTATACACTTTTAAATATTTTTGCATGGTTACAGAGGATGCTTAGTATGTAGGTTTAGCGACGTAATATACTGTATTACTGTTGTACTATGTAAAATATATAATTTTGTTTTCTATAATTGCTATTCCAGCATTAAAATGAGATTTTGGATTAAACAAATGATTGAAGCATTATCCTCAGTTTTGTCTGCGAATATTGTATATAATGACAGAGTATGGACAAATTATAAAATGTTTGCATTGATTGTTCCTTGATTTTCAAGATAATAAAAAGTTTGAGGAAGACAAAGTACTTCGGAAGTGATGTAAGGAGAAATGGACTCTCACTAATCTTTGTACTTGCATCTCCATTGTGCTTCTTTATTGCTAAAGAAATCTAACACTATATTCATACACTTGATTTACTTTTACCAGCACATTATCTGAAGAAAAAGTTGTATGCAAATACTTCTGGATATTTTATACTGTGTCATGATGTTTAGGTAACTATAACAAAAAGAAAAGAAAACTGTATATAACTTGGTTTTAGTGTTCTAATAATTATTTGAATGTATCTCCTTTACTTACTGCAGTCATAACGTAACACAGTATATGAAGGGTGATCTCATATGGATTCTAAATACGGAGTTAAGAAATACTTTATGTTGCTGTTAGGCTAAGGTGGCTTTAAAGTTTGTTGAGTAGCTCAAGCACTAATAAGATGTGAATGCAAATCAGCATTGCTCTGGTGAAATGAAACCAAAAGGGCCATCAAATTCAGATTATTTATAATGAGAAGCCCAAAATGCACTGCTGATTATTTAGAGGCTTTTTATAGATTACAGCAGTTTCAATCTTACTGATGCAGGTGTAGTTTGCATAATAAATTATGAACAATTTGTGCCAGAGTAAATGTTTGACAATTATGTTTATGTCTGGTTAGCTAATTACACTCAGAAATGTTTATCTGAATCCAGGTATAGCAAAGCAATTTGTAGGCTTTTTTATACTACATTGGAACAGATTCCAAAATAAAGCTGCAGACAGTGCAGCATAGTGAAGGAAGACATAAACATAGCAGCAGACGTGATTTCATAACCTAAGCTAAACATGCTGGAGTGTTGCAAGCCATAATAGACAGTGATGCATCTCAGAAGGCAGCCATCCAGGCACAGAAGCAGGCTGTAGTTAAAGCAGCTCTCTGAATGGAAATAATTGAAAGATACTGATTAGGTAAAGAGGTGGTGCAGAATGAGTAGACAAGACATGTATGCTCATAGTCTACAGGGTAATTCAGTGCTGGTTGAAACAAAAGTGTGCCTGAACCTGGTTATACTGGCCTCTGGGGCATTTCAGTGACATATGGGAGATGCTGTAGGAGTGTCCCAGAGAGCTGCCAGTTGTACTCTTGCAAAGTTGCTGTCAGTAATGTGCACCAAAGTAGATGAATATATCCACTTCCCGACAACAGCCATGGAGTGCAGAAATGTCATGCAACAGGTCTATGCCATAGTCAACTTCCCTGTGTCCTTGGAGCATTAGACTGCACCCATGTCTCTGCAGATGGCCTTATTACCAACATCAGGACAACAAACTCCAGTAGTGTGCAGGATGTGGCAATATGGAGGGAAAGTGCCTGGAGTTCTGCTTTCCAACATGTTGAAATACTAGAGGGGCTTCTGCTATCTAAGTACATGATCACCTTTGTATGGTAAGGAGTAGCCAGACATTGCCACAGGAAGCAAGATTATCAAATATTCCTTCTCATCCCCATGAAAACATTCAACTGTGGTTATCAACTAGAGCCGTGGCTAATGACATCATACAGAGCCCCGTCAAACCATGCAGAGGTTACCAACAACCGAGCACACACCATGACATGAAACATCCACAAGAGTCTGTTTGGTATGCTGAAAGCAAGATTCAGAAAAGGTATCACAGATGGTCACTGTGTGTCATGCTACACTACATGATAACATCAAAATATATTGGCCTGCCAGCAGCATGTGTTTGACCTCTCCAAGAACCCCGGATGTCTGATGTTGAGCTATCAGAGCTATCGCAGAGTAATCGAGAGAACAACAGGGTGAGAAGAAATACTCATTGGTGATGGAGGATGAGGCCATATGTCATAGCTCAGGCAACATGGCAGCATCTGACATACATCTTTGTGTTCTGACAAGCCAAATATACAAAGGAATATAGACTAAAGAGTGATGTTCATGTGTTGCTCCAAAACAGCAACACAGAGCACAGCTAATGGAAAGACATCATTAGTTGTCCATATTGAACATCATACACAATAGAAGCATATGATATATTTGTAGGAACATATACACATAACTCAGCAAGGAACCCATCTGAATGCATGCAGAGGAAAAATCACCACAGGAAGTCTCCCTACTAGGTGGATCACCACACAGGCAAATGTCGGGCAAACATAAGGTGTGCATAACAGAAAGTGTGTTAGTACAGGTATGATATCATCATACAGTAAAATAACCAGTGCAACAAAAAAAATCTAAGTCCATGCAGTGAATGGGAATGTATCAGAACAAAGATAAATGAAAAGCAGGGGCTGCACACTAACATTAATGCATCACACATATCATTGTGTGATCTGTAACAGTGTGGGACAACACAGTAAATAGCATACAGCAGCATGAGTAAATACAAACATCGCAAGGACCTGACAAAATGAAAAAAAAAAGCCTCGCATTCCATGCCTGACATAGAGTGTCACACATAAAGTAATGCTTTGATGCACAAATTATTGCTTAACATGAATCAGGGAGCGTTAAGAATATGTTCAATCAGGCAGATCATTAATGGCAGTGACTATACAGCAGACATGGAACATGAGCAATGTTGGAGATACGTATAGATGTAGTAGATATAGATATAGATGTGTGTGAGTGGAATCAGTGAGATATAGGAAGGCACACATGGGAACTACACATCAGGGTATGGATATAAAATGGAAACAGGTGCACATAAGTGCAGCGAGTGCTGAGGGTGAGGCATGTGCAGTACCATATTAAAATGCCATAAGTACCACAGGTATGCATACAGAGACATACCTGTACATGTGGGAATGACAAACAGCACAGACATTAACACAGCAATAAATGCTGACTAAGATCACATGCAGTTAAAGGTGTAAATATATGCTATATGTCAACTAGAAAGAGATGCAAACAAAGAAGCATGGAGATTATCACACAGAGAATTGCTGTTGTCAATATCTGTACTAACGTGTACTAATGATAAATAAGTTCTCATATCACAACTAGATGCTAGACACCTATATCAGAAAAATGATCAGGAAAAACCCTGTGGCCTCATATTTGAAAACAACATGTACAGAATGCTTATTCAGTGATCAGCACTGTCACATAGTCAAACTGACACAACAGGACTTACATTAGATTGACCATCAGTGCTACTCTAGCACAGTCTGGGACACCCACACTGACAGCTCACACCATGGTTCTGGCTGCCCGTGCCACATCTGGAAATACTTGGCCCACTGTGCTGTACCAAGGTGCTGAATGTAAAGATACTAGCATTGTGGGACACAGTGTGTGTAGGAGCAGTCATGTGATGAGTCTGTCTGGACATAACTGCTGGGCTCACAGTTGAGTGACCAACAGCAGATGTGCATGCATGTAGTAGCACAGACACTGATGTCAGAGGGCCATGTATAGGTCTAATGAAAGAGGGTCTGCTTCTCCCATTAAAGATAATATGTTCAGTACATTTAGGGCAAGTAACACCTGGTTAGTGCTATGGCACTGCTCTAATACTGTCGTAACAAATCTTTCAACAGAGTGTGCAACAGATACCACACTGTCATATTGCACAACCAGTGTTGTCATGACCTCTTCATATTTGTGATTTTGACCTTCATTTAACAAACACAGCTGGTGTAGTATATGATCAGTAGCTCGGGGAAGTGCATGCAAGTCAGAGCTATGATGTCACTGTGAATGTTCATCTGTAATGCAATAGTAGGTAGGCATCCTCTGACATGTGTCCATGCACAGCAGCTACACTCCCAAGCGCAGTATGATGGACAGTAGCAGTGCACCGTGGGGAAGAGCAACCACCATTACCAGACTCTGCATGGTACAGCAGATCAGAGTCATCCCCATGTTTGTCATCTGATGCCCTCACATAATCAGAAGGGCCAGACACATTATCCTTCCTATTGGAGGCTACACCATGAACTGCATTTCTGCTCCCTTCCAAGCCAGGCAATGAATTCAGTGCAGTGGTCCATGTGCCATTGGCCATAATATCAGAATGAGGCACAGCAAATCCCACCTTGGGATTAGTGGATAAGCTACTGGAAAAGGCAAATAGTAGATGTGCTGCAAAAAAGAGGCAAATGACACATGTCATATACATTCACAGAAGTCAAAAGATGCAGCATAGTACTGACATTCAGATAACTATATAATAACACTGCTAATAATTATCTGGACATACCATATCATTCTGAATGTGGGTGGTTTAGGGTCCCTATATAACAGACATACACCATGTCAGTTACAAATAAATCACTTATGACAGATAATGTCATTATAAGTAATAAAACTTCCCTGACATGTCCTCCTCTGACTCCACCACCAGTGGTGAGAGTCAAAATGACACTGTCATATAAAAAAATACACACACACTACTCAGTAGTAAGTGCATACAAGGTAATATGTAGCATTAAACCTGAGGTACAATTCACAGCAAATAAGATATACACATATTGGATGGGCAACAGTGATGTTATGACTGCAGGTGTCCTGTGCAGGTGAACAAGACCGCATGAAGGTTACATATGTAATTATCAATAGTAAACAACAGCAAACATCTAGGCAGCCTTAACAGGTACATCCTCCCTGGTTGGGAAGCATATCATCAGATGTAAAGCAGATCCTGTAGCACAAAATGACAAAAATACAACCAATTGAGTATATTCCACAGTCATAATAGGAGGCAGATGCATATGACAACTGTTGATGACAGAAACAGGATATGGTGACAATGTTGTGTAGAAAAAATGCCAACATGAATATCATAAATCACAGATATGCTACACAGTGTTGCACAATAACAGCAGTATGAACAACCTTACCAAGTCAGAGGGTTCCTGGCCTGTGTATTGCAATTATGTATCTATAGGTTAAAATGGTACACAAACAACCATATGAGTATACGCCACAGTCATAACTGGAGTCAGAGGCACACAGTGGTTCGCAGTAACAGGATATGGAAACACTTCCATGACAAATGGTGCACACATTGTACAGATGTATCCATGTAGGTAAGAAGCCAATATTAATATCTGGCACTAGTGTCTTCCCCTGTCACTGATGGACCCTGTTGGGGTGGGTTAGGCTACACACTATGGGTTGCTTTAGACCCATGTGCAGAACTGGCTATCCCTTTCTTGTGCAGTGATGCCCTGCTTGCTAGGTATAGGTCTCCCTTTTTCCCCAACTCATCTGCAGTATTACATTCACTATCTGCCAACTAGATTATCATGTCCTCAAGCAAACTGCTAAGGGCTTGTTCCCTCACTAAAAGTCTATCAGCAATCTGACACCCACTCACCCACCTATGAAAATAAGTGCTTAACTCAGCAATATATTCACACACACTTTCATTTGTCTTGCGTCTGTGTTCATGAAACTTTTTTCGATAAGCTTCAGGTGTTAACTTAAAACACTCTAATAAACAAATTTTGACAGTATTATGATTTAAGCAATCAGTATCAGACAAGGGTGAGAGACTGGTGATTGGAGCAGATTTCAATGGGCATGTTGGTGATGGGAACAGAGGGGATGAGGAAGTGATGAGTAGGTATGGTGTTAAGCAAAGGAATGCAGAAGGTCAGATGGTAGTGGATTTTGTGAAAAGGATGGACATGGCTGTGATGAATACGTATTTTAACAAGAGGGAGGAGCATAGGGTAACATAGTGTGTTGAGCAGATGGAAAGAGTACTTTGAGGGGTTGATGAATGAAGAGAATGAGAGGGAAAGACGGGTGGATGATGTGCGGATAATGAATCATGAAGTGCAGTGGATTAGCAAGGAGGAAGGAAGGATAGCTATGAAGAGGATGAAGAACGGAAAGGCTGTTGGTCCAGATGACATACCTGTGGAAGCATGGAGGAGTTTAGGTGAAACAGCAGTGGAGTTTTTAGCTAGATTGTTTAATGAAATCTTGGAAAGTGAGAGGATGCCTGAGGAATGGAGAAAAAGTGTTTTTGTACCGATTTTTAAGAATAAGGGTGTTGTGCAGAGCTGTAGTAACTACAGAGGGATTAAACTGATCAGCCACAGCATGAAGTTATGGGAAAGAGTAGTGGAAGCTAGGTTAAGAAGGGAGGTGATGATTAGTGATCAGCCGTATGGTTTCATTCCAGGAAAGAGCACTACAGATGCGATGTTTGCTCTGAGAGTGTTGATGGAGAAGTACAGAGAAGGTCAGAAGGATTTGCATTGTATCTTTATGGGTTTAGACAAAGCATATGACAGGGTGCCTAGAGAGGAGTTGTGGTATTGTCGAGAGTGTCAGGGAAGTATGTAAGAGTGGTACAGGATATGTACGAGTGTAGTGTAACAGCGGTGAGGTCTGCGTTGGGAGTGACGGATGCATTTAAGGTGGAGGTGGGATTACATCAAGGATCAGCTCTGAGCCCTTTCTTATTTGCAATGGTGATGGACAGGTTGACAGACGAGATCAGACAGGAGTCCCCTTGGACTATGATGTTTGTAGATGACATTGTGATCTGTAGAGAGAGTAGGGAACAGGTGGAGGAGACCCTAGAGAGGTGGAAATATGCTCTAGAGAGAAGAGGAATGATGGTCAGAAGGACTAAGACAGAATATATGTGTGTGAATGAGAGGGAGGATAGAGGAATGGTGAGGATGCAAGGAGTAGAGGTGGTGAAGGTGGATGAGTTTAAGTACTTGGGATCAACAGTTCAGAGTAATGGCGAGTGTGGAAGAGAGATGAAGAAGAGAGTACAGGCAGGATGGAGTGGGTGGAGAAGAGTGTCAGGAGTGATTTGTGACAGACAAGTACCAGTAAGAGTGAAAGGGAAGGTCTACAAGAGGGTAGTGAGGCCAGCTATGTTATATGGGTTGGAGACAGTGGCAATGACAAAAAGGCAGGAGTCAGAGCTTGATGCGGCAGAGATGAAGATGTTAAGATTTGCACTGGGTTTGACGAGGATGGACAGGATTAGGAATAAGTATATTAGAGGGTCAGCCCAGGTTGGAAGGTTTGGAGACAAAGCCAGAGAGGCAAGATTACATTGGATTGGACATGTACTGAGGAGGGATGCAGAGTATATTGGGAAAATGATGCTAAGGATGGAGCTGCCAAGTAACAGGAAAAGAGGAAGGCCTAAGATAAGGTTTATGGATGTGGTGAGAGAGGACATGCAGGTGGTTGGTGTGACAGAGCAAGATGCAGAGGACAGGAAGAAATGAAAACAGTTGATCTGCTGTGGCAACCCCTAACAGGAGTAGCCAAAAGAACAAGAAGAAGAAGAATCAGTATCAGACAATTTAGAAACAGCAGTTACCACTTTACCATGGAGTAAGGGGGTTAGAAACCGTACCCAGAGCCCTTGGTCAACATTGTACTGTTTACATACCCTTTCAAACATATGAATAAAACTACTGCATCAAATTATCACACTCTGTAAATTGTGGAAGACATTTACTGACTTTTATTGCTTCTGGGGTTTGGTTATTCCCTTCCCCATTCCCTCCATGACCTTGGCAAAGAGTCAGCATCTCCTTTTCATGTTGCCTCTGTCTTTCATTTTCCTCATCTTCCAGATGTCTCAGTCTCTCTGCTTATTCTAATTCCATATATTTCTCCTGCTGCAGTATCTCATTTTCTTCAGCCTCCAAATGACACAGTGTCTCTGCTGCTTCTAGTTCCAACCATTTGGCATCCAGTTCAAGTGTCTTTAACTCCATACCCATTTTTAAGTCCCCTGAGGCAAAGTTGAAATGTCCATTTTCTGTGAGTTGTACATCCCCAAGGCCAGTCTGGTTGTTCTCCTGGTTGCTGGTCTGTGAAACACGTGTGACTAAGGCTGCAATCATTTCTGCTTTAGCCAGGTTGGCATTCACCAGTCCTTTGGCCTAGCACATCTCAGCCAACTGGCTCCTTGTCACTTTGCTATAATCATCTGCTGACATCCTTGCCTGCTCTCCCTGACTAACTAAGATAACAAAAAATAAATAAAATTATTGTGATATGAAACTCTGAATGTTCATTGTGCAGCTGCTTGAGAGTACAGACACCTTCTTTAGTGACCATTGTTTACAGGGTACAAGAGTTAAATATCCACATCACTGAATCCCAATATGTGATGTGGTGATCCCACCACTGCCAGTCAATTATGTGATGACCCAGCACTGGACCAGTAATGAAGGAGCCTCAAGCCGCACCATTGGCAATAGTGGGGAATGTACACTGGGAAGATAGCAAGTACACATAGTATTTCCAGATGCAGCTCTCTGCATCAAGTGCAATTCCCCTAAGAGCGCACAGAGACCACAGTCAGTCCAGGGCTGGTTTCTCCCTCTTTCTCCAGATTTCCAGTAATATGCCCCACTAACACAGCTATAGAGTTGAGATCTCAGCTGACTGACCAAGCAAAAGACCTCCAGTACCTTTTCTGTCCAACCAGTGTTTTGCATCCCTGCCCAAGTAGCTGACACACACACACTCTTTGAGGTTTGATTTACAAACACACTCCTGGGAAAAGCTGGCACAGGTTTAATAGCTATGCCACCATTTCCCGCTTTTCCAGCTCAGTAACTAGTTTCAGGCAGGGGTTGTTGAGTCAGCCCATCTTAGGTGTTATCCTTTGCTTGAGGTGTATTTTCTGTGTTGCACTTCTAGTACAGACTCCATTTATGTGAATTTGTGCAGAACTGATATAGCAGAGCTAAATTCTCCTGGCTGTGTTGGATCCTGTGATAAACCGAGATGCTCCCAGCCCAGCTAGCTGGAATTTTGTAAATAATTATATGTCACTTGAAAATATTAATATGATTTATATAGAAATGCCAGCCAAGCTAGATAGAATTTTGTAAATAATTCTATTTCATTTATGAATAGTAATATGATGTATATGCTTGCCTTAAAAAATGTAAGAAAACTATCCCCTGGACTCAATAAAACAATTTTACCATGCCAGAATAGTGTAGCAACCTCTGCATGAAATATGGCCACTGAGCGATTCAGTAAACAATGCTGGGAGCATGCACGAGCCTGCCAACACTATTCTGGCACAGAGACCACTAAGTAATGTTAATTACCTCATTTGCTGGTGAAAACCATGCAAATGAGGTGAATTAGTGATGCAGTAAGCAGGCAGGCTTCCGTGTCAGAGCAGTGTCCATTGCAGAAATGTATTTGGTTACTAACTGTGTACATTTCTGAAAAAATCAAAACGGGGGCATGACAGCTCAAAGTAAAGCATGTATTATGATCATTAGGCATGCTGATGCCCAAAAATGTGGCAATTGGCATGGAAAACAGTTGCAAAATAATAAAAATAAAAGTTTTTTTGGCCATTTTCAGATGATTAAGTGTAGCACAAATGAGATTGTGCAGAAAATATTAAAAAAAATGTGAAAAGACAATTTTAAGTGAAATCTGCATTTTGCCATTATAGTGGGTAGCATGCAGAACCAAAACAATAATAGGTAACACTGGTTGCTAAGGAGAAAGGCTCTGGTATAGTGGTTTAACAAGGGACTAAGGCAGCAGGGTATGCAAATGAGCAAAATTTACTGAATAGCAAAATGGGAGACCATTGTCTGGATACACCTAACCATGTAGGAGCTATAATGCAGTGATGTGAGCAGGAGAAGCAGCAGACAAAAAGAGGGGAGTGTCTTGCTTGGTGGAAGCACATTAGAGGTCCATGGCTTCCATTTGACCTTAGCTAAGCACAGCTAAGCAGGGGGATGTGTCTGAGGCTGTATTTACTTATTCCATGAAATTAGGAGCGTGTTCGTATCTAGGGGACGGCCATCTCTGCTTAAAAGTGTTTAATTTAGCTAAACAGGTTTGGGCAGTGTGGACCGGGTCTTAAAAAAAAAAAAAAAAAAAAAAACAGAAATAGCAGAACTGTTTACATTTGGGCAGCGGGTTTGCATGGCATGCAGCAGGGCTTAAAAGGGGTGAAAAAAGGGAAGGAAAAAATGAACGGAAAACAGTAGAAGAAAAGCAATCAAGTACAAATAATATAGCTGGTAGGTGGATGTATCATAGTCAGCCAATCATACAGGCAGCATCTGCAGCACAACAGTATAAACTATGCAAACACCTTTCAGTCTGTTTTTCCCACAAACTCTGCACCATTGGTGTACACACTCAGAGAAATTTTAACTGACAAAATGTTAGGGGCTGCTGTCACTTTGATACATCAGTATGTGCTTGAGGCTGAGGGCAGTGAGGAGGATAATGCTGACAACCACCCCAGACTGAGGAGGAGGAGAAGAGTGTTCAGACCCAGGGTAACCTACCAGGGGGTACATGATCTGGAGATAGTAGAGCACTACAGGGTGAAGAGGGACATACTTCAGCAACTCATCGAGCTGTGGCAGCCTCACATCAGACACAGAGCCAACCCAGTGGATACCAAGGTATGTGTAGCCTTAAGAATACTAGCTACAGGTACTTTCCAAAGACCTACTGGAGACATCATGGGGGTCTTGCAAACATCTGCATTCAGGGTACTCCACCAATTCTTGGATGCCATTCTACCACATGCCAGTGAGCACATTTACTTCCCCAGCCCCCTGAGGAGAGGACCAGCAATATGCACCTCTTCCACCATGTATTGGGTGCCATAGACTGCATGAACATCCACATCAAAGCACCACCTGGTGAACAAGGTAGGGTCTAAGTAAACCGCAAGGGCTTTCACTCCATCAACTTTCATATTGTGTGCAATGCCCAGGGCGTTATCATTAATGTGTGTGCTGGCTGCTCGGGAAGCTATCATGATTCACACATCTGGCATTCCTCACAACTGTACCAGGGGTTTGCCAGGGGGGGACATCCCATATCGCCATCTGGTGGAGGATGCTGGCTATGCACTGGAGATGTGGATGATAACACCCATCAGAAATGCACACACATGCACTCAAGAATGCCATAATGAGGCACATGTGCAAACCAGGATCATTAAAGAGAATGTGTTTGGGATGCTCAAGTCACGGTTCCACTGCCTTGATATATGTGGTGGAGCCCTGCAGTAATCTCCAGCCACATGTGCACACATGTGCATAGTATGTGCCATGCTACACAATATGATCCTGCAGAATCAGCTGTGGCAAGAACAGCATGGGGAAGGGCCACACAGCCCCTCACCATTGCAAAGGTCCCCACAGGTGCAGAGGGACTCAGAGGAGGAAACCCCTGAGCCAGCTCCTATAGGCAGATGGAGGCATGCCCAGTATGCCCTGGCCTTGGTAAAGAGGCAATGCATAGCACACACACTGACACTGTAGGGACCCAGGGACTGACAACTCTCTACAATTTGCACACACAGTGAAATGGATGCCACGCACATCACACAAACCTGTACCTTACCATGTAAAGGCAGAGTACTGCATGTGTCTGACATAGGCAGGCCTCAAGTATCATCCTCACAACTGCGGCAGGCACAAGGTAAGTCAGTCTTCTTAACAATAAATGAATGGAGTAGTATGTTCTGGTAGCATAGGTATGGTATCCCTGCATGCATGCAAGGGAATGGGGGGTCCCACTGTGATAGCAGCAGACAACTGACAGCTATGTGGGACACCAGGAAATGTTTGTCAGTACTGGCTTCCCCACACTATGCAGTAGTATCCAAGGTGATAAATCCCACTATAATATATGTGGGGGGCCAACTAACTGGGGGAGTCAGAGGTCAGAGGTACAGATGTCAGTGTGGTGGTTCCATACTCACCCCTCAACCTCACACAGCAAATCAGCCATAAAAAAAAAAAAAAAAAAAAACATTAAGAAATGTCTGGCAAAGGCCCACAAATGGTGACAATGATGAAATACCTGCCTACAGAGGTACACAATGATATCACAACAGGTCTTGCAGTTGCAGTAAGGCTGTGAAAGGTAAGAAGTCTGAAACACAAATGTATGCCATTACAATCTAACCTGTGGTCTTTAGTGATATGCCTCTATTCTCCAAGACAGGGCACAATACTATGCTAAAAGGAACCAAAATGTAAAGCAAATATCAGCACAGTCTATGCAAATCTGTACAGTTGAAAGGTGTGCCCCTCCACAGCCATATTCCCATAGAAATGTAGTAACATGTATTTTTTTGTAGGGAAATAGCAGCAGAGCACACATTGCCAGAGTTGTCCCAATTGACATGATAACTTGTTCCCTGTCCACAATATGCAGGGGTCAATAAGCTATGTATATGTGTTGTTAATACTGTCAGGATGTGGCCAGCACTTACACCTGGATGTTGTGTCATAGTGGCCTAGGTACAGTACTGCGGTTGATAAGGCCATGTTCCAAGAACTGCAGTGCCAGCTATTATGCATGTCAGCTACACCTACAGTAGGAGTTGTACACACTGTCCATACATCAATATCTGTTATTGCAGGAAAGCTGGACAGGTCATGGACAGAGGATCACAACTATGGACAGTACACAGCGTGGAGTAACCTACACAGTTCCTACCATACCTCTCAACTGTACAGACCTATTGCAGAATGTCCAGAGGTTTGGATCATATTTGTGGTCTGTATATCCTGAAGTAGTAGTTGTCTAGCAATGCACTGGCAAATCACGTAAGACTAAGGTCAGAAAATAATGACAGATTGTAGTGTCAGACTGCATAGCCTTTAGAAGAATGTATGCTAATGCAAAATCAGTTATTGAATCACCTTTCTATGTTTGTAAGGCCAATACTTAGAAATGGTCCCTATATTTAGACCTCTGCCCCCCAAGTACTTATAGCTTTGTCCAGATGCCTGGCTCTCTGAAGTTGAGCGGTATGGTGCCTAGAAGGACAGCAGGTACCTGAAGGTCTGTGTACTGCCAGTTTATAAAATGCTCCACCTTTCTGTGTCAGCACTGACAACATGTCACTGGCCAACAGCCACACCCCCGAAATGACACAGGTTGTCACAATAAGAGCACAAGTATGTCTTGTATATCTGTTCTGCTTGTCCTAACATTGCATTTGCCTTTCAACTATTTGAAAAACAAGAAAGGGTCATGTCAAAACAGCAATGGCAGACAGTGTGGAAGCAGATGTCATATCCATAAAAAACAAGCAAGCAATTACCAAACGACTCTCTCAACTGTCTATGTTTGGCAGAACATTATTAGCACTCTGTCTCCATGTTTGGGCCTTTGTCTGACTGTCAAATTTGGGGCTGTCCATATGTCAGTCTGTGAAGGTATAACAGCTAGGCCTACATGTAGCCTCATAATAACATATAGCTACACAAACAGTCTAAGGACCATAGCAAATGGAGTGGTGCAATGATGGACAACCCACTAAATAAGTACACTCAGAGGTGTGAAGTCCACAGCCTTGTGTGTGATGTAAGGGCATTTACCCTGCTTACATCATAATTAAAAGATACATAGCAGCCACAGTGGCCAAAGCCTGTGACTGGAATACAGAAGGACAAAGAGACACACATTAGGGGAAGGGGAACCACTGGCCAGACAAATAGAGAATGTGCACACCAGAGCAAATTTTGCAGTAACATGGGTGCCATGCAGAGTATGGAGTCAGCAAACAACACCTGCAAATACACAACACACACCCATGTAAGTGGAGGTCTGCAACAAAACAAACACCCAAACAATGGACACCTCAGAGGCAAAATCACATGAGAACTCCACAAGCCTACACACCACAGACCATGTAGACTCCACACACCAGGGTCTTGCAAACACTAAGGCCTTACCCCAAACACCTATCCTACACAGATAGGCTAACATCACTGTCCATCTACCCCGTTCCAGAATCTGCTGAAGTGACCCCTGTCTGGCATACAAAGCAATCCAGAACCTGCCTTGATGGGACTGTTGCACATCTTGAACTCAAGGCCCACTCCATCAACCTGTAGGCGCAGCATCAACCTGGGATGTGATATCAATATGGCTTGCTGGTGTGATAGATATGTGTACCACACACTCCCCCACCTTTGAAATACATGCCCTGTCAACAGCAAGCCAAGTGCCTCAATACTCCTAGTGATGTGCTCCATGTTCCATCAAGGCAGGTTCTGGATTGCTTTGTATGCCAGCAAACACAGGAGGGTTATGGCTGACAAAGTTTGCAGATGACTGCAAACTGGGAGCCATAGTAGAAAACACATCTGACACAGATATCCTTCAGAAGGGTCTCACAGAAACGGATAACTGGTGCCAGAGCCATGGCCTAAAGTTAAATGCCAAAAAATGCATAGTCATACCCTTCGGGAAAAACAAGGTTACCCCTAGCTACCAAATAGGTGGCAATCCACTGAGCACAGAAGAAGTTATCAGGGACTTGGGGACCCAGGTTGATTGTAGTCTGTCATTCGACACCCATGTAGCTAAAGTAGTTAGGAAGACCTTCTACATTGCCCACCTTATCATGAAGGGATTCTCATCTAGATCAAGGGAGGTCATGGTCTCCCTTTACTCATCACTCATCAGACCAATGATTGAGTACAATGCCCCATTGGAATGTATCTGACCCGACACTTGCAGCAGCTGGAGAGACCACAAAAGTTCCTCACCAAAAGGATAAAGGGTCTCAAAATCTGTCCTATGCTGCCCGACTGAAAGAACTCCAGCTCTATTCAGTCGCCACCGCTTGCTCAGAGGTGACCTTTGCCTAACATACAAGGCCATGTCAAACCCAGATTTGATGAATATGCTTCACCTCAAAAATCTAGATCCACCAGAGCCACAAGGGCGGAGACTTAAACCTCGACACGGCTATTAATAGGACGTGCTGGAGGGATAGATTCATCACCCAAAGACTCCCTATGCTGTGGAACAAAATCCCGGTATATGTGAGGCAGAGCACCTCGCTGGCCTTGTTCAAGAGAAATCTTGACCAATGGATGGGAGATCGCAAATATACCCCAGGGATTACCTCAGTGTCACTGCTCGACAGAAGCACAGCAAAATAATGGGTATAGTTCCCCATACTTAAGGGGTGGTGTAAGCCACAAAACGATGGGCTAGGCTTGTAAATGTCCTCGGGCAGATAGCCTAGTATGAACCTATGAACCTATGAACCTATGTATAAGTGTATGGGTAACACAACATACAGTCCTGTGATTCAACCTGTGTCCCTGCTGGACAGGGGCTCTGTGTGCTGACATGTCATAACATGGTTTACACTCTCATCTGTGTGTGTTATAAGGGCTTCAGGGCCAATATCCTACTAATCTCATAGCAACCTATCAACCTTTACACAACTGTCTGTCAGTGGTTCATCACATTATTCTGTACTCCTCTGCCACTGACATACGTGGAAGTCACAGTGCTATGTGGAATATACTACACATATAATAGACATTTCTGCACAGTAGAATGTACTCTGTACCCACACCCATACCTCTCAACCTCAGACAGCAAGACATCTGGACAAGGTCATAAATAAAAGAGGGACAAGGGCCCAATGATAGGCACGTGTTGTAAATATTGCTTTTTCATAATGAGAAAGTTGGTAGAATAATAGGTGTTGCATTAGCAGGAATTGTCTGAAGGTTATGAAGTCTGAAGCACTAATGTCTGTCATTATCTTTTATCATCAGTCTTCAATTATATGCAACTAACTTGCCATAAAAACACAAGTTTATGTAAACTGGATGAAACATCTAGACAAACACCTGGACAATCTGCCAAAACATGTACAGTTGAGTGGTATGCCCCACACGGATATGACTTTATAGGTAAGAAGAATACCACACAAGCAGGAGATCCCCACCAGTATATAACCAAGTTGCAGGCTGTTTACACAGCTTCATCAGTCAACCAGCTGTAGCGACACCTGTCAACTTGACTTTTTGGGGTAAGAATGTATATAGTCTGGGTCGTAATATTGGTCTGTGTATCATACATCTTGTATTCCTCTGGTAAAGTACTGTGGTGATCTGAGGATGTCTGTCACTAGGTAATGACACAATACATTCCAGTGTCAGACTTCAGATATGTCAGAAAATGTCTGCTAAAATAAACCCAGTACCTCTAGGAAAGTCCTGTCTACTTATGAGAGGTATGACTGTAGGACACATAATCCCGGACTGGAGTACAGCTATCTCTGGAATGCAGTCCCACTCTCACTATAGAAGGTCATACTGGGTGTGCTCCTACACTTAGAGAACCACAGGCCATGTCGGAACCTACATCAGACTATATAACTGCATTGTGCATATATGTCTTTGCATGCAGACAGCTATGTACACCTTAACTGTCCCTACACATACCCATCAGACAATATTACCCTCAGCTAGTTGTAGGTGGCTGTTAGAAAAATATGTATTAGTAATATGCTTAGTGCATTTGAGGTTTAAAAGGGTTAACACATTTATTCTATTTCACACTGCATAAATCTGTACAAAGTGCAGAAGCATTCCAATCTTGTAATGCCATGAAATATGTGCAGTTATAATCTTTGCTTATGCTTTGGAAATTTACAGGGAAGCATTCAATTTCTGCTAGTGTCAGGAAAGTAATAATAGATGTATCACTTCTACTAATGTCATGAGATTTAAACAAAGAGTTATTGATTTTCCGCTTATGCTATGAGAAAATACACAGCTGCAGAAGCTATTGATAATGAAGACAAAGGCTGCTTGAACATATGAACTGCAATCAGCATTTATTTTTACCTAAGCTAGAAAAGTAAATTGAAATGTAACATATGTATTAGAACTGCACAATAGAAGCTTGTAGTGGGCTAAAGCTCCCAAGGTCAGGTTGTTTTTCTCACATGTTTTTCATAAATCCAGTCATGTCAGCAGGAAATCCAAGTAACATTTTCTATGTAACACATAGTGAGTTTTAAATCTGAACATGTCAGCAGGAAATCTGAGTAACATTTGTTGTAGAACAATACAGAAAGTTGTGTCTGACTACGTCAACCATATAAATTAACATTTTATAGAACAGTATAGGTATACTGCCTGTTAGTAATTAGGCAAAATCCTGTATGTGCATGTTTTTGTCTCCTTGCTGCAAGTAATAAAAGGTGCCATACCTGAACCTTATGTGAATTGGTCTTTGAAGTTTTTTTCCTTTGACATTGGCCCATATGTGATATATCTGCATCTGCTGCATGTGATACACAGATATATATATGGGCAACATATAACAATATATCAAGCATACACACACACATAGACATGGGGAACATAGTGACAGACAGAGATAGAGAGAGAGAGAGAGAGACACACACAGGGGGATACACAGAGAGTAGGTCATACACATGGATACCCTAAATGGCATAGAGTGATGTCCTGCTGCAGACAGTGACATACCAGTCTTAACCAGTTGCATGTGCCAGCATGAAGGTGAGCTCCATTGTGTAATAGTACTGTGGTGGGGTTATAATATCACATCACCTGCCTTTATGTGTCTGTGTGTGTGTGTGTGTGTGTGTGTGTGTGTGTGTGTGTGTGTGTGTGTGTGTGTGTGTTTGTAGGTGTAAGTAGTAGGAGGCTGTTCCTACTCAGTATACTTCCCATTGCCCTACTTCACAAGATCTGTTGCTGTCATTCACATTAGAAGTACCATTGGAAACCTGTCAGCCCTAGAAACGCTGTAGCACCGTAACACTATAGTACAAATAACTAGACAGGTGGGGGTTCTAATCTCAGTCCTGACAAATGTGAGAGTGTGTGCACTTGTTTGCTAGTAGGTGAAACATTTTAGGCCATTCCCACCCAGTACACTTCCCAGTGCCCTACTTTAGCAGTCTTGCTGATGTTATTCCCCTTAGAAGTACATTTGTATAATCCAAGACTTATATGCTCTGTGGCATGTAAAAGTATAGCAGAAATAACTAGATAGGCAGGGGTTCTATTCTCAGTTCCTGCAAATGTGTGTGTGTACCAGTGTTTGTAAGTGTGTATGTTTGTAGGATTAACTATTTTGAGGAATTTCCCACCCACAAGGATATAGGGAATCTCCAAACTCTGGATCCCACACAGTTTGCTTTAGTGAAGTGTAGATCATGCCTGCTCAACTTGGTCAGCTCCCATGAATTACCACATCAATGGTAGTCCACTGAACACAGAAGGTGTTATAAGAGATCTGGGAACACAGGTTGACAGCAACCTCTCTTTTGACCACCACATTGCCACTGTGGTCAGAAAGTCCTTCTATGTGGCACATCTCATTACTAAGGATTTTGCATCCAGGAAGAAAGAGGTCATTGTCTCCCTCTACTCTTTACTCATTAGGCCAATCATTGAATACAATGTCCCATTTGGCATGTACCTCACTAAACACCTGCAACAACTGGAGAGGCTGCAAAAGTACTTCACAAAGAGGATCCTAGGCCTTAAACATTTGTCCTATATGGACAAACTAAAAAACTCCAACTATTTGCTGATTCGTATCACCTACTTAGAGGCAATCTCTGCTTGACTTACAAAGCCATGTCTGACCCAGCTTTGTTAGAAATGCTACAACTAAAGAAATCCCAATCCCTCTGCACCACATGCTCCAGAGACCTCAAACTCATTACCAAAATCAACAGAACATGCTGGAGGGACAGGTTCATAACTCAGAGACTGCCCTTGCTATGGAGTAGACTTCCTATACATGTCAAGCAGAGCACATCACTAGCCCTCTTCAAGAGAAATCATGACGAGTGGATAGGAAATAGAAAATTCACCCCAGGGATCACTGCAGTGGCTTTACTCGACAGATGCTCTGGGAACTAAGGTCGGGTGGCATGATGCCAGGGTAATCCTATAGGCTAGGCTTGTAAAGGCCCCAGGGCCATTAGCCTAGTACACACCTATGAACTTATGAACAACACTTTCCAGTACCCTACTTTAGCAGTTCTGCTGCTGTCATTCACCTTAGAAGTACCTTTGGACACTTGTCAGACATATAAGCTCTGTAGTGCTGTGCAATAACTATAGTACAAATAACTCAGTAGGCAAGAGTTCCATTTCCAGTCCCAGTAAGTGTATGTACAAGTGTTTGTAAGTGTGTATGTTTGTAGCATGATGTATTTTGAGGACTTTCCCACCCAGTCCCCTACTTTAGCAGTCCTGCTGATGTCATTCACCTTATAAGTACCTTTGGGCAGCTGTTAAACCTTTAAGCACTGTAGTGCATGCAATAACTGTGTAACACTATAATACAAATAACTAAATAGGTAGTGGTTCAAATCCCAGTCCTGGCAAATGTACCTATGGGCCCATGTGGGATACATAGGATAACAATCAGATGCATTGTCTGCACCTGCCATGGATGAGATTCTCCTGTCTTTACAGCAGTGGGGGAATGCCCATAATGCAGGCCCACTTAAGCAAAGCTGCTATGTATGCTTACACTATACTGGTCTCATCCATCCAGTTCTAACATGTCTGTTGTGCAACTGAACATGCACAGACTTCATGGCACTGGAACTGTGCTTCAGGGTCCCATAATCATTCTCACAACAGTAAGTCACAGCCACCCCACTGTATGAGCTTCTAGTGGCACTCCCCACTACAGAAGTCATATTTATTACTCCTGTGTCCTCAGGTACTTATGCAAATGATAATTACTTTGATCTTTACAATCTTCTATTTGTGTTGTTTCTGGTCTTCATAAATACAAACTATCTGGACCAGTTAGTCCACACCCCAACTAGGGGAGGAAAAACTCTGGACTTGGTCCTCACCAATATGGGACAGCTCTGTTCCCCACCAGTTGTAATTTCCTCCCTAGTCAACTCGGATCATAAATCAGTCATATTCATCATAAGACAGAATGCAGAAGCATCTTCAAATACCTCAATATTTAGAAATGATACAAAGGCTAAACTATTAAAACTGAATAATGACCTGGCTAAATTCAACATTACTGTCCAACCTGATGACCTCATTGTGCATATGGAATCCTTAATGCCAAATTCTATGTACATGTGAATTACTGCATTGATGCATCTACACACCATCCCCCACCCACCAAAGTAAAAACAATGCTAAATTTGGAAAATAAACAGAAATGTATGCAGGCTTTACAATAAAAGAAATCACTACATGCAATAATAAATGTAACTCTCGATATGTTACAAACACTCTTGATAAATTTAACAAGGAACTCCTAATCTGTGATCAAATCAACCAAAGCTAGATATGTGGTAAAAATAGCCAAAAAAAGCAAAAGACAACCATAAAGCACTTCACAGAGCTAATAGTAAATAATATCATATAAATAAAAATGTAATGCATCTCATAGTCTTCCCATAATTTAAACTGTAATACCTTTCTTGTTTATTATAAAATTTTTTGTGTGGTGGTGGTTTATATGTGGAGCTTTTCTCCCCGGGCCTCTACCGAAAATGGAAATATATCCAGCTGGACCAGCCCGGTCAACAAATGTAAAAAATAAATAAATAAATAAACCCTGAGTACATAGTCATTCTACTAGTGGATAAATTTCACTCTAACAATACCCACAGTCTCTCCCCCTACATTCCCAGATCACATATCAACATCTACAACCCACCAGAACGCCCAAGACCAAGTCCTCACAGCACTTTCTATGACAAAGAACATTTTTTTTCTGTGTGGTCAGATAACATACCAAGCTGCCTGTTGGACAGCCTGAAACAGGACCTGGCAAACCTCTTACAGAGGCTATTTAGTATCAGCCTGCAAACAGGAATTGTGCTATACAAATGGAGGACAGCAGCAGTAATTTCCCTGTCAAAGGTGAGCCATCAATGGACCTCTGTAATTATAGATCAATACATCTCTTCAGCCTCATCTGTAAGGCTATGGATAGGATTGTTCTGGAATTAATAAATAATGACATAGGTAACCTACAATCACTTGACCTAAGCCAGTTCAGTTTTTGTCAAGGGCAGATCTTGCCTGCTTAACCTGGATGACTTCTTCAAAAGGGTTAAAGAAACAATGGATGAGGGAAAATGACTACAGACCACATATCTAGACCTCACAAAGGCATTTGACACCATCCCATACTCAAGGATTATTGATATACTCACCCTGCTGAATGTTAATACCTATGTAACTCATTAGATAGCAAAGTAGCTCACAAATAAAACATGGGAATTTAGATTGAGTGGTTCTACCTCCTTCAAAAGTCGTATCACTAGTGGTTTACACCAGGTTTTAGTTGTTGGCCCACTCATCTTAGGCATTTATTTATTGTGGTCAAAGTGAATGTTAAGAGGTTATGGCTAACCAAGTCTGCAAATAACTGTAAACTTGTTGCCAACATAAACTCTATACAGGACACCAAAATCCTCCAAGTGGTTCTTGTCCAACAAATAACTGATGTCATAACAATGACCTAAAACTAAATGCCAAAAAAATGTATAATAGTCTCCTTCAGCAAGGATGATGCCCACTATAACTACTGTACTGACAACACTCCACTAAAAGTTGATCATGTAATTAGGGACCTGAGAACCTATGAAGAAAACAAATTGCCCTTTAACCACCATGTATCCACCACTGTAATAAAGTCCTTTTTTGTTTCAGTAAGGTTATGGTATGTGTGTCCATGATCCATGGATGTGATCATTCCACTGTATATGCCACTTTTTAGGCTGATCATCAAGTATAATGCCCCCTCCCTTTGGTATGTATCTGTCCAAACACTTAACATAACTTGAATGACCACATTGCATTTTCATCAAGAAAATAAAATCAAGAGCCTAAGTCAAAAAACTACACTGACAATCTCAGAGCCTTGACCATCTTCTCAGTATCATACAGCTTTTGAAGGCTGCCAGCCTAGCCAGATAGAATTTTATAGATAATTCTATCATTTGTAAATATTAATGTAAGGCAAAGGCTTGTTGTCTTAAATGGAAAAACTGCTGTTAGATGTGGAACTGCAAAAAATGTCACAAAAGTGCTCTCTACTGAACATGTAAAAGCATCTTGTGACACTTTGATCTAAAGTCGGCTCCAGCTTGTCTAGATGAAAACATTCTTTCTATTCTTTTAACCAAGAGTGAGATTGCTAGATTTAAACATGCAAATCTATTTGTATTGCTCTGCTTCCTGACCAGCTGCAAGATAACACAAGGAGATGTTAAGAATGTAAATGTAGTTTCTGTTAACCTGGGAACCCAGGGAAGTGTGAAGAATGATGTAATGGGAACCAGGAATGTGATTTTAAAAACAGAGAGAATCAGAGAGCTTTAAGCATTTTTGTCTTGACCATCCAACTCATAGCACTGTCTTTCTCTATAAGTAAGTTTATCTTAGACTTGTGTTTTCTCTTAGAAATAGCTAGAAAGTAGAAATATTAGACTAAGTATTTCTCTGTGATCTCTGAACTCTTGACTAGCACTGTGTAGTAAGACGTATTGTCGTGTGTTTTAGTATTTATTGTTAAATATTTTTAAACCTTTCAACTGTGGCTGTTTTGTGTAGAGATAATTTAAGCTCTAGAGTACATTGCACATTTATATTGATTACTGTACCAAGTCACTCTAATAAGCCTTGACTGTTTAGTTATACTACCAATTGGATAATAATATTGCACAGTGATAATTGGGCACCCTTTTAAGGGCCTTTGAGTAGCTGATAAATAGTAGTGGGTGGTGGCAAGTGGTACTATCATATAGTCTGGGAAAAAGGGGCACACCTGGGGAACCCATGCAGCCTTCCCCAGGAGTGTGTGTGTGTGGTTGTATAAACTCTTATTTCAAAGTGTGTGTGTGTATCAGCTACTTGGGCAGGCACACAAAACACTGGTTGGGTGCTGGAGGTTTTAGCTTGCCCACTAGGCTGAGATCTGGACCCTATAGCTGTGGGGACTCTAATTGGGGACCTGAAGAGCAAGGGAGTGACCAGCTCTGGACTGACTTTGATCTCTGTGTGCTCTTAAGGGAAATTGCACTTTACTGTGTGTATTTGTTATCATTTTCTCCTATATGAGACACCTCTCACTGGTGTTAGTGGTGAGGATTGAGGTTCCTTGATTGCTTGGCCAGGGCATGGGCGTCACACAGCTTCTGAGAGATGATCTGTGCCTTACATACATAGCCTCAAACACTATCCTCTCAAATCTACTGCACATCCACAAGTTCAATGGTGGCACAAACACCTGTTAAAGAGATCTTAAACTATTCTACAACATAAACATAATATGTTGGAGGGATAGATGTGTATCACAGAGGATACCATTTCTTTGGAATTGTCTTCCTTTGCACATTAATCAGAGTACTTCCATTACTCTATTCAAAAGTAATCTGGATGAACTGAAGCCACAAATTCATCCTGGGTTAACACCATTGTACCTGAAGAAGAGGGGTAGCATGTACATTTTGCATGGTTCCAGGTCATTTATACTTAAATTAAAAGGGCTAAAAATTTCATGGGGATGCAAGGCTACACTTTTAAAGATCCTCATTGGTCAATTGCCTTGTAAGTAGCTATGATGCTGTCAACTTATATAATATAAAATGATATGCAATAGCATGCCACCATAGGTGTAGAAGTACTAACGCAAATGTCACTGTGAATCCACTCAAGTGATATGTAGCTCCATGGATGGATTAGCAATAAACGTGGTGATAACAGTGTTAGGCGACTATATATATGTATTACATACAGAAAAGTTGCAAGTATATGTAGCAAGGTGTGTAAGATAACTATTACATGGGCCACCTGTCAGCAATGCTGGTATGACTACACATTGTGCATTTCACATATACACATTTGCACACACCAATCAATAAACAGCATCTCTCCCATTGTGGATATGCAGTCAGTAGTTTGTATGTAAATGCAAAACTCACCAAGGAACACTTCAGTGTAGGTATATATAACAGTGGTATACAACTGCACAGTATGCAGGCTGAATGGGGGTCTACCACAGTCATTAATAACATCTAAACAAATATCTGTATGTGGCAGCGCAGATGTGTCCTCCATGTTAGAGATGGCAGGATAAGCACTGACCCACAAGGATAACATGCACATAAATACTGCAGCCAACAGCATGCCCACATGTGTGAAACATAAATGATGCAGGGCAAAATATGAAACAGGATTTGACAGCCATGCTAAATGATGGCAAACATTCATGAGTGGCTGTAGCAATGCAGAGGAAACATGTACAACATAACAGATGCACCTACAAGTTCAGTGCACATGCATGAACAAATATGGATGCGGACCTATACATGAATAGCTATATGTGCCATAACAGAAGTGGCCATAACAGCCTATGAATACACAGGTGAAAAATATCTTAAGCATGCTGCTGGCATAAATACTGCCCAATAGCCAAGCCCCCATTACAATGACTAAATACATAAATAGGCAAACAAGTAAATAAAGAAACAGAGAAAGAAAGAAAGAAAGAAAGAAAGAAAGAAAGAAAGAAAGAAAGAAAGAAAGAAAGAAAGAAAGAAAGACATCTACAACTATGTCTGTAGGACAACAATGCACAGCCACAAAGTAGTGCAAAGTCATCAAACAGGTAGTACACAATAGTTCATACTGACCAAAGTCCATACAGAATAGGACCACTATGATAGCCATGACACATGAGGGCACAGTACATATACATATGAAAAATGATAAACTTTAAAATCTCCTCTTGTATTGTTAACAGGAGTTCACATCTGGAGCACCAGAAAAAGTCTGTTGCCAAAGGGCAGCTTATTAGGGCTGCCCGGATGGTGAGAAAATTTGATGAATTTATGGATGAATGCAATTTTTTGTGTACTATGTTCATTAACAGGGATTATCCCATGGGCTTATTAGATGCATTGATACAAGAGATAACTACTAAGAGAATTAATGGCCACTTCAAACCCATTTTAGATCGGTCGAATGATCTTGGTGATTTTAACAGCACTAATAATAATAGGGTAGTGAACTTAAATGATGACCATAATTGTGTACCATTCAGTCATTGTGATTTTTCAAAAGCCTTGGTTCTCACTTATACTCAGGACCACTATATAATAAGGGACGTATTTGTAAAAAATTGGACTATTTTGTTAGATGACCCTTGCATTAGAAGTCATATAAATGAGAAACCCAAAATAGTTTATAGAAAAGGAAAAAGTTTCAAGGAAATATTAAAACAAGTGATTCAGATGCCTGCTCAGTTGAATATAGGTATGTCAAGATGTGGGGCATGCCATTACTGCCATAAAGTAAAAAGTGGGTGACGATTTTCATCTTAGAAACAAAAGATTTCACTTACAAAATAAATATAACTGTAATTCTAAAACAGTTATTTATTCAGTAACTTGCAGTTCATGTCCAATTTTTTATATTGGAAAAACCAAGAGACATTTGTCTCAAAGAATATATGAACAAGAATATGCCATTAAGAAAAATAAATCAAATAATGCTTTATCGAAGCATATTTGTGGATACAATGATCACCAATTTTCTTTTATGGCTATTGATCACATATAAATTGAAGATAAGAAACTATGGGGTGTGCAATTAGTGCTAAAAGGATTAAAATGTCAAATAAAAGTACAAGTCGATAATTGGCGTGGAATCAATGAGCGTAGGTCTATAGCCCCAGTTTTAAAATTGAAAGCCTTGGAAAGAAAGAAAATTAGTTGACCATGTTAATCAATAATAAATCCTTCCATATATATATATATTTCTTACATTGACATCATTTTTACATATTTACTATATATAATATATACCAATTATTTATACTACTATTATAATTTTATACTATTTATAATACAATAAGCACATCTTATGAAATTATTGTATTGTATTTTAGTATATTTTAAATATATTTATCCATGTATTTATAACAGTAATAGAGTTGCATGCATATTGGCTAATTAATTCATTATGTGTCCAATGAAACAATAAGTGGCTGTATAAAAGGATGCGATGCAATTGTTTTAATTGTCTGATGAAGTTTAACATAGCCTTAAACAAAAGTGCTTACAGTGTGTTATTTTGTGAGTGTTTTTTCATTACAACTACTGGATCTTCATGTTTCAGCTGTGGAGGTTCAGCTCTATCTGCCTTATTTCTGCACAGTTTTCGTGTTTTTGGTGCTAGTTTGTTATAAATACATACTATTCATACTGTCATGTAAACATATGCAGTATGTATCTGATGGAATACAGTCAAACTCTATCAAAACCTGCATTCTTCTGTGCAGATATATACCAAAGTATAGCAGTATAATGCATACAGTATACAAAGAGTATATACAAAGTGTGCAATATTGGGCTTCCCTTCATTTTCCCTGCCTACACAGATACCAACTGTGTAGATTCAGGGCTGTCAGCATGGGGAAGATGCAAATTCAAGGCAACAGTGAATGATGACATTGGGGGAGTGTCAGGTTACACTTTCAGAGGTATACATGTAGGTCTGTGAAGTGCAAAAGTGCATGTAAGCAGTGCATAATTCACAAGTTCTGTTTCATCCTCTTTATTGTTTGTTAAAATGTATCATCTGTGTCTGCTTTAACTTAAAATTTATTTTTTTATTTTTTTTCCTTGTTTGTGCAATGCGGCACTTAGTGCTGCCATGGGAAATGGATGAATGAATGGCAGATTTCTCGTTACTATTCCTGTGGCAGCATGTGTATGTGTAGAGCTACACTATTGAAGGTCCTGGGTTCTAATACAAAATCTGCAACCTTCCCTTCACTTTTTAAGCTTCATGATATCACTTTCTTCCAGACAAAATGAAAAGTACTCACATTTTGCTATTATTAAATCACACAGCTTTTTTGAAACATATTGATCCATGTGTTTGCGCCTTGCGATGGTCTATTCAGATAATGCTACTGTTTTAAACTTCTCAGCTAATTTTGGCTCATTAAATTGTTTTTCCATTTCAATTGCACATTTTTCACTATCACACCATCACTAAAAGGCTTCTTTGCTTTTGCTAACTCCAGTGCTACTTTGTATGAAGCGGCAAGGCTAGAACTTTGTTCAGTGCTATGTTTTTCAAAAAAAAATGGTTTGTTGCATCAATTTCTTCTTATATTCTGCAATAATGGTGCATCTTGACTCTCCACTATACATATCAAATGTGTTACTGTGTAATGTACTGCAGTGCCATTTCTCATTATACTCTTTAGGCACTGACAAAACTTATATGCAAAGAAGACATTGAATTTTATTCCTGTTGTTTGTAATCAAATAGTCTGATTCCCATCAGCTTTGATACACTCCCTTTTCATTTTCAACTTGTCTTTTCCTGTTAGGCATTTTTGTTTCAGGATAAGTAATAATAACACACAACCTCAATATGTTGAAGCTGAAGCAGCTGAATAAACCAACAACACTAACTGCGCTTGTTTCAGGATAAGTAATAATAAAACACAACCTCAATATGCTGAAGCTGAAAGCAGCGGAACAAACCAACAACACTAATTTCCCACTCAGAAACATGACCGCGAGATTTACCCTGTCATGTAACAAAGCAGTGTGCAAAACTTAACACAAACTTTTTATGCACTGCACATCTCTTCACTCTAACTCTAATACATTGAATATGCAAAATAATGTCATCTTAAATTCAACAATTTTCAGATATTAAACCTGACAATATCTAGTAATAAGGCAAACTCCAAGTACAAGTACGAACATCTTTAAAAAGCATAATTGGATCTTCCCCCCAGAGCTAGGTCAGATAAGTTACTATTAGGAAAATAAAGCAGATTCTCCCAAACACAATTGTCACCATCCACTATCAATACTACACTTTTAATTGGAAGCCTTACCTTACTGCAGGAGTCTAGGTCTCTAAGAAGAAGGGAAAATAAGGTTCAAGAAATTAATTGCTATCCCAACTGTCCTTTACTGTTTTACAGGCCCTGTTCCTCTGCTCCTCCATCTCAGCCTTGCTAGTTCCACAAATAGTGCATGATGTCACTCTACCCCAGCAAAAGCCACCAACCAGGATAATGCAGTTGTAAGTATGCTTGCATGCTTGCTTAACTTCATAGTTTAGTGTTCTATTTAAAATTAGGTGAAAAGTTGATGAGAGTCATACCTCTCAGAACAAGAAATCTGGAAAAAAACATATAACAGAGGGGCAATTTTTAATTATCGCTCTTACAAACCTCAAATATTAATAAGTTTTGCATAAGCATGATTTTTCTGAAGGGCATTGTGCCACCCCTGCACTGGCCTAGTAATCAAGGAGCTTCAATCCTTACCAGTAGTACCAGCGAGGGATGTGCACATTGGGAAGATGACTAGTACACACACACAGTAAAGTACAATTCCCAATAAGAGCACACAGAGATCACAATCAGTCTGGGGGCTGGTTTCTCCCTCTTTCTCCAGATCCCCAATAAGACTCCCCACTGGTACAGCTATAGGGTTAAGATGTCAGACTAGTGGTCAAGCCAAAACCTCCAGCATCCTCTCTGTCCAACCACTGCTTCATGCCCTGCCCATGTAGCTGACACACACACACACTTTCAGATTTGATTTATATACAAACACACAGACACTCCTGAGGAAGGCTGGCAAAGATTTACTAGCTATGCCCCTTCTGCCCAGACTATAAGGTAGTAATCACTGCCACCAACCACACTTGCTTATCAGCTACTATAAGGCTCTTCCCAAAGAGTGACCAGTTCTACTGTATAATGCTACTATTATCCAAATGGTAAGTGTCACCAAGACTTGAAGGCTATTTAGGAGTGGCCCATACAGTGTCACCAAATAGATATGTAAGTACACTAAGACCTTAAATATCTCTAAACAAACCAGCCACAATTACAAGGTTTAAATATATTTAATAATAAATAATAAAAGGACAAGACAATATTCAATAACTCAGCACAGTGACTACAGAATTCAGAATCACAGCAAATATTTTAAAACAGCATTGCAGGGCAGTCTCAAATGAATACAGAAAACATCTAAATTAATCTTTACTATATTCCTATATATCTCTAAAAGAAATACTACACCTAAAATCTTACTTGCAGAACAAGGCAAATGCAGATGAGAAGTGCTGAATATGGATGTTTTCAGATCCAAGACAAGATAAAAAAATGCCAAATCTGTGAGAGAGTTCTCAAATTAATATTTGAACATTACTGCTGGGTCAGCTGGATGACATCCCTATTTGTCATCTGCCTCCAGTTCCCAGGCTAAACAGATACCAACAGTTTTAACATTTCTCTGTGAAAAATACTTATTTGTCAGAAGTTTGCCTAGAACTGGAAGTCATAAAACAATTAACACTTTTATATTTGAAACCTAGAAATTATTTCTGTTTCTAGGCAATAGAAAAATAATCTCTAGCTTTAGACATTGTGTCTGCTTGCTGCACTGAAACTAACTTTTTTATAGCAAACTGTAAAATGCTTTTAACTTATTTTCCTGAAGTTTTGGAAGTTAACTCTGTATGTTCCAACTTCTGCTATTAATATAGTTTATATACATTTCTGTTCTTTTCCAGTAGGGTACAATGTGGTTACATTCTTGAAGCTCAATACATATCATACAGTTCAATACACACTTCTGCACCAGTAATTTAATATCCATATAACATATAGTTCTCTTACTTTTGTAAGACAAGCCTATGGATCATATAAATATTCACAAATGACATATGATTATTTATAAAATTCCAGATAGCTGGGCTGGCAGTGTCACATTTCTATATAAACTATATTAATATTTTCAAGTGACATATAAGTATTTACAAAATTCCAGATAGCTGGGCTGGCAGCATTTTGGTTTGTAACACTTCTCCCTCTCCCATGAGAACTCAAGCTAGTTTTCCAAGTGACTCTTGAGAAACATTGCTGGAGAAGGTTGACCATATCTGGGAAGACCCTACCCCATTCCCTGTCTTGAGATTCTAGCTGCCTTGGCATTGCTGACCCCAGTACTGTGTTGCACTGTCCCATCATATGCCTGCAACCGTAGGCTCCACCTTAGTAGTCTGGGATTTTCCTGGCTGGCTCCATGTAGCCATAGATCCCTTCAGACTCCTCCTGTCTTGTACTGCAAATAGTACAAGGCCCTCCCTGTCATGGTAAGGTTTCATCATGTTAACATGGTACAATTTCTGCCCCTGCCTCCTGCCTAGCAGTTCTACCATGTAGTTAACATCACTGACCTTCCTAACCACCTTGTAGTGTCAGTCCCAAGCTGCCAGCAGCTTGTTGTGTCTGAAAGGCATGAGAACTATTACCTGCTGCACTATTGCATACTGTTTAGCTTGAGGATTCCTGTCATACCAGACTTTTTTGGCTGTTAGGATTTGGCCAGGTTCTCCTGGCCCAAGATCATGAGATCTATGAGCCTTGTCCTGAGGTTTAGGACATATGCCACAACAGAATCCTTGCAGGATTCACACTCACACTTCTACTCCTCCCAAATTAAATCTAGAGGTCCCCTTACTCTATGCCAATACAGTAACTCAAATGATGAAAAACCTGTGAATTCTAGGGAATCTCTCTGCAAGCAAACAACAGATGGGGCAAAGATTAACCTCTCAACAAGACCATTAGTCTAGGGATGGTAGGAGGTGGTCTTTAGGTGTTTCAATCCACAGTACTTCTGCAGACAAGCCAGCATGTCTAACATGAAATTGGCACCTCTGTCAGTCAGTATTTCTTTTGGAAAACCCACCCTGCTGAAAATCTCTAACAAAGTATGTTCCACCTTTTCTGCCTCAATGGAAGACAGAGTCACTGCCTCAGGTTATCTTGTAGCATAATCTACTACCACTAGGATATGCTCTTTTCCTGTGGAACTTGGAGTACTCAGAGGCCCCACAATATCCATAGCTATGCTCTGAAATGGCTCGTCAATCACAGGCAAAGGCATCAAAGGAGCTCTCACCTTGTCTCCTGCCTTCCCTACCTTTTAGTACTGCTCACAGGTCCTGCAGTACCCTGTTACATCTCTGGAAATCCCAGGACAATAAATTATCTGCATAATATGTCTCTTTATATGTTTTATGCCCATATGACCGGCAAAAAGAATATCATGGGCTATGACTAAAAGTGTCAGATGGTAGACTCTGGACACTACCAACTGATGTATTCTCTCACCCTTTAGCCCTCTGTCAGGGGTTCATTCACTATACAGTAACCCTTTGTTCCAGTATACAGATTACCCTTTCCCTTGACAATCAGGTACCTCACTAACTAACTCTCTCAGGCCTTGTAATGTCGGGTCTAAGAGCTGAACCTGTCTGAACTCTCTCTTTGTAACACTTCCCATCTCTCCTTCCACAGGAAGTCTGCTATCCTCTGACAGCGGTGCCTCACTGTCAGCCTGGGTACTACTACTACTCACCTCTGCCCTTGCAGTCACTCTGTTCAAGGGAACAATCAGTATCCACAAGCAGCTGTGGCTCACCTTCAGTCTTACTGCTACAGGTTAGCTCCCTCCCTGAAGTAACCACCTCATTAGTCCTGGCTACAAATGTGTAGTTTGTCTGGGTCTCCCTCATGCCACCAGACACACAAGCTTGTCTCCAAGCCTGACTGCATGTAACTGCATGAACACACGGCAGTGCATTATCAAAAATCATTCTTTATCAGGACATCTGCAGGGATATCCTCAAACACACCTACTTGCTGGCTTCCTTTTTCACCCTCCCAGTCAAGGTGAACCCTAGACAAAGGTATTTGGAATGGGGTCCCTCCTAAAGCTCTGACTGGAGTAGACTGCCCAAGCAAGAAGTGCTCCTCTGTAACCATTGCAGACTTCACAATGATTAGGTCAGAGGCTGTGTCTCTCTTAGCCATGGCCTCTTTCCCATTCACTAACATAGAATATAACCTCTTGTGGTAGTTTGGTACCATTGTAGTCTCAAGACAACCTAGCGTTGGCATTTTGTCATTCCCACTTACTGGCTCTCCCACCTTTTGATCCCCACCTTGCCTCCATGGATATCTATATGCTACAAGGTCCAACTGGTTGCATTTAAAACATTTAACCCTTGGTCTTGGATGTGTACCTGGGCTAGAGGTTTCCCCTGCTATTGGCAGACTCTGTTGGGGCAGTCTGGGCTGCCCGCCATAGGTTCCCTTAGACCCATGAGCAGCACTGGGTGTCCCTCTCCTGTGCAGTTATGCCTTGCTTGCTAGGTATAGGTCTCCCTTCTTCCCCAACTTATCTGCAGTAGTGCATTGTCTATCAGCTGACCAGATTCTCATGTCCTCAGGCAAAGTGCTAAGGGCTTGATCCCTCACCAAAAGATCTGCCAGCCCTTCATATGTGGTGACCTGACATCCACTCACCCACCTATGAAAATAAGTGTTAGTTCAGCAACATATTCACACACACTTTCATCTGTCTTGCTTCTATGCTCAAGAAGCTTTATACTATAAGCTTCAGGTAATAACTTAAAACAAATTCTAGCAAACAGTTTTTTACAACATTATAATTTAAACAATCAGTATCAGACAGCTTGGAAAGAACAGTTACAACTTTACCATGGAGTAAGGGGGTCAGGAACCACACCTAGAGCCCTTAGTCAACATTATACTGTTTACATACCCTCTCAAACATATGAATGAAACTATCAAAATTATCCCCCTCTGTAAATTGTGGAAGAAATTTACTGACCTTTGTTGCTTCTGAGGTTTGGTTACTTCCTTCCCCATTACCTCCATGACTCTGGTGAAGAGTCAGCATCTCCTTTTCATGTTGCCTCTGCCTCTCATTCTCCTCAGCTTCCAGATATTGCAGTTTCTCATTTTCCTCAGTTTCTAGACATCTCAGTCTCTCTGCTGCCTCTCTTTCCAAACACCTGGCCTACAACCCAAGTCTCTTTAACTCCAGATAGATTTTTACATCCTCTGTAGAAAGGTTGAGCTGTCCATTTCCTGAGAGTTGTACATCTCCATTGCCAGTCTGATTGTCCTCCTGGTTGCAATTATGTGATGCAGTTGTGACTAAAGCTGCAAACATGTCTGCTTTAGTCAGTTTGGCATGCACCAGTCCTTTAGTGTGACACATTTCAGCCAACTGGCTCTTTGTCAGCTTGCCATACTCCTCTGCTGATGTGCATGCCTGCTCTCCCTGACTAAGTAAGCTAACAAAAACAAAAAAAAAAAACAATTGTGATATGAGCTTTGAATGTTCACTGCATGGCTGATTGAGAGTACAAACACCTTCAGTGACCACTGTACACAGGCTACAGGAATTCAATATCCACACCACTACAAGGCAATTAATATGTGAGGTGAATATCTCACCACTATCAACCAATTAGTATGTGATGTGGCTACCCCCACCACTGCCAAACAATCAATATGTGATGTGGATATCCCACCACTGCCAACAAATTAATATGTGATGCCCCTACACTGGCCCAGTAATCAAGGAGCCTCAATCCTCACCAATAGCACCAGTGATGGACATACATATTGGGAGGAATACTAGTACACACACAGTAAAGTACAATTTCCTTAACAGCACACAGAGGTCACCGTCAGGCTGGGGGCTGGTTTCTCCCTCTTTCTCCAGATCCCCAATAAGACCCCCACTGGCATAGCTATAGGGTTAAGATCTCAGCTGAGTGGTCAAGTCAAAACCTCCAGCACCCTTTCTTTCCAACCACTACTTTGTGTCCCTGCCCAAGTAGCTGACCCCCCCCCACACACACACACACACACATACACACTTTGAGATTTGATTTATATACAAACACACAGACACTCCTAGGGAAGGCTGGAACAGGTTTACTATGCCACCTTCTGCCCAGACTATAAGGTAGTAATCACTGCCACCAACCACACTTGCTTGTCAGCTACTATAAGGCTCTTCCCAAAGGGTGACCAATTCTATTGTGTAATGTCACTATTATCCAAATGCTAAGTGCAACCAATACCTGAAGGCTATTTAGGAGTGGCCCATACAGTGTCACCAAATACATATGCAAGTACTCTAAGAGCTTAAATATCTCTAAACAAACCAGCCACAATTAAAAGGTTTGAATATATTTAATAATAAATACTAAAAAAACAAGACAATATTCAATAACTCAGCAGAATGACTACAGAGTTCAGAATCACAGGAAATATTTTAAACCAACATTGCAGGACAGTCTCAAATGAATACAGAAAACATCTAAACTAATCTTTACTATATTTCTATCTATCTCTAAAAGAAATACTATACCTAAATCTTACTTACAGAGAAAAGCAAATGCAGATGAGAAGTGCTGAAGATGGATGTTTTCAGATCCAAGACAAGATGCAAAACGCCAAATCTGTGAGAGAGTTCCCAAATTAAAATCAAAACATTATTGTTGGGTCAGCTGGATGACATTACTATTTGTCACCTGCCTGCAGTTCCCGGGCTAAACAAATACCAACAGAATTTAACATTTCTCTGTGAAAAATACTTATGTCTCAGAAGTTTGCCTAGAACTGCTAGTCGTAAAAAAATTAACACTTTTACATTTAAAACCTAGTAATTATTTCTGTTTCCAGACAATAGGAACACCTCTAGCTTTAGACATTCCCCTAGATTCAGCAAACTTCCATGCAAGAATAGCTTATTCTTGCATGGATGGGACCGTTCTCGTGCAGCACGGCAGAGCACCATGCATATGTATGAAGGCGTGCTGCCGTGCTCTAAAATGGACATGGTTCTTTGTGTGAGTGCAGGGGGCATGTCCAAGAGCAGTGATCTGACAATACACACACCCCCTGCACTCAAGAATTGCCATTTGGCAATTCAAAATGAATGAAAGTCTCCACAGACACTTTAGTGTCTGTGGAGAAAATAAAAGACAGCCATACCTCTCAACTTTACAGATCTTCACAGAATGTCTAGATTTCTGCTTCATATTTTTGGTGTGTTCTACTTAAAATCTACAACTGTCCAGCAAATATCTGTGAATTGAAGTCATTAATTACTGACAAATATTTAACTTTAAGACTCTAAATCCTCAGAAAATTCATGCTAATACAAAGCCTATAATTCCATCAATGTTCTAAGTTTCAGACAGCAATATTTAAAATATATCCCTTATTTTTTTCCTGTGTGCAATAAAGTTTAAGCATAGCTGCACGGGTTTGCCCACTGCACAGCTATGCATATCAGAGTTTAAACATCAAAATAATCTAAATAGAAATATACACAGTGCTAATAGTGAAACTGGAATAGTATAATGGTTAGAGTGTTCCCCTAGTATGCAGTTAGTCACAATTCAAGCCCCACAGCAGACCACACATTTTCATATGTGAAACACAGCTAAAATTTATTTCTCATAAATAGGTAGTGAATATTATTATGTATATGCAAACCTGGGTAGTGTAGCAGCCCTCAATGTGAGGTGTCAATGAAATGTAAAGTTTAAGCAAGATTTAGCATAGCTAAGCAGATTTGCACACTGGTAAGCAGGGCTAAGCATCTACTCCTTTAAGCAATAGTTAGCATAGCCAAGCAGGTTTGCCCAGTACTTAGCTTAGCTCAGCAGATTCAAAACTGTCCAATCATGGTAAAGGGTGGGAAATTAGCCCTATTTTAAACAAAGCAGGTGGGAATACAGCTCATAACCAGTTGTAGCTCCCCACTGTAGGTACTATGGCAGGTGTTGGTGAGGGTGTGCACTTTCGGCTGCAGGGCTGGGGCATTCAGGAGTCCAGGGTCATGGCTGGACTCCTCATTAAAGACCACAAAGGGTGACTGCTGCAGGACCAGTACTAGGACTCCCAATACAAAGAAGAGGCCCGGGACCAACTTGCCCAAGATCTCACCACTGCCACTGGCATCCCTCTGACTGGTGAGCAGGTCTAGCACCACTTTGCTGATTTGAATCAGAGGAAGAGGTACCTTTTCAACCAGTGGGTCCAAGTTACCTGAGTGGGGTATGCTCCAACCATAAGTATTAGTCAGAATAAGTGTTCTCCAAAGTCCAGCCTGTGTATGCAATGGATAGGTATCCATAAATGTTTCCTTTTATCTCCTGTACATCTGCAGATGAGAGGGCTGTGAACTTGGAAGCCTACACCAGCAGACTGCAAAAGCTGCATTGCGAGGCTGGTGAGTAACAATCTAGCTGGTATTATGTAGGGCAAATAAATAAAATGTAGTAGAATGTCACCTTGCAGTATTTAAAAACGGGTATAGTTTTTAGTGACTTACGAAGCCAGTTGGAGAGTAATAGTGACATACAAGTTATATATCAATAAAAGTGTAATCACCTGTCAATAAAAGTGAAAACCCCAGACTAGTTGTATTTACTCTTGTACTGTATGACTGGAAAGTTTCATGCACCAAGATCTGATATCAGATTAGTAGTGGTGTGTTAACCACTGTTTTCCACACTGTACTATGTTAAAAGGAATGTATAGGAATGTATATAAAAGAATGTTGTAATCACTAGGTCAGATTGTGCAACCAAGAGAGAATTAGAAAGAAAACATTCAAGGAAGTGACAGCAGTTTCTCAATAGCTTGTTCTGATGAAACACAAACATGTTGTATTGTTAGCAGAAATAGCCATGGTAAGGATCTCGGGAGTGGTAGTAAGCTGTATTCATAACTTCAAGTAGGATTTTGTGAATATGTGTAGAAACAGTCAAATAGTGTCAACATACATTCCCTCCACAGATCTTCCAGGTGAAAGAAGGTATAAAGTAGCTATAAGAAGCCTGTAGTAATACTGTACCCAATACCCACAGTCCAACCCCAAGATTGCAAATGACAGCAAGATAAGTACATAGACCTAGTGGTCTTCTCCAAGAAAAGTTCAAATGTGTCATGCTGTCACAGCTACTAGTCCCTATTACCAACAACCCGGGTGACTCTATAGAAATCAAGGCAGAGTATGTCAGTAGTGCACACACACACACACACACACACACACACACACACACACACACACACACACACACACACACACACACACACACACACACACACACACACACACACACACACACTATGAGTGCACATATGTAACCCTGACTATGTGAATATGGGTAGAAATAGTCATGTAGTATTAACAAACATTCCCTCTACAGGTCTTCCAGGTAAGAGAAAGTATAAAGTAGCTATAAGAATGCTGTAATTATACTGTGTACAAACATACCACTACCCAACACCATGGTTGTTGCAATAATACCTGTAGAGTAATGAGTAGAGCAATGTTCATTAAAGCTGTGACTTCTACAAGAATCTACATTTGTTAACTGACATATCTCTCTCTCTCTCTCTCCCCCACCTTATCTTCACCAATAATCTAAACACATAAATAAATGGGTATGTTTTCCACCAAACCTACTGTTAGGACATGTGTCCTGTTGTTCTACAAATGTTGCAATGTATTCCAATTAATGTTCCCTGTTCAGATATTATCACTGGTGGCTTGTTGCTATCAATGTAACCTGCATGCTGGTGTAATGGCCACTGCAGTTCCATATATGCATGTGTTCTGTTTGTTATGCAAATGTTCCAAATCTGTTGTTTTGGGTTAATGGGAATACTCATGCATGCTGTTATAACTAATCCTGGAATGTGTTTACCATTACTAACCAACATCTGTTCTAAAACTGCAACACCATAGCACTTCAGGGAAGGCTGATTCCAGTGGATCCACCTCTCCCTCCTTATCTGGCTGTGGCACTGGGCCCCAGCACATCTGGGACCCACCCAGGACCTCCTCATCTGCTGGTCCTGCACCACCTTTATATGGAACCACCTCAGGGGATGGGGCCCATCCCCCCGGTCTTGGGCAGGGACAGGATCCTGCCACCTGAAGTCAGGTCAGGGATCTGATGCTTAGGGAGCTCTGCAAGGAATTGGGAGATCTGCTATGCCAGCTTGAGGGTGACATGGCACAATTAGAGGGTCAGCCTGCCCCTTCTGCTCAGCCCCCAGCACAGCCACCTTTGGGACTGTGAAGGTGCAGTGGTGACTGCCCATGGATGGGGACCTCAGTCCCACTGTATCCATTTGTAGGCTTATGGGTTTCCAATTAACAAACATCCCTTCATTTCCAAGGTTTTTACCCCCACATGTGTCATATACCGCCCATGTATGCTGTCTTATTTGTCTTGTCTGTCTTCGTACTAAACCTACCTCCATAAATATAGCTACTATCCTTACCCAGCTTCCCACTCTCACCTTAACAAAGGGGCAATCTGTTCCCATAAAATGTTGCCCCATACATAGCTGTCCATTTTTTCACGTGTCTACTGTACACATGTAATCCTGTCTAATTGGCTTCACAACACGTTATTGTTGTCCCCAGCTCTCTCTCTCTATCAGTGGTTTGAGTGTCCAAATTTACCTCCAAATTAAGTATGTATGCACAGCTGTTGCTGTAGAAGAAATGGACAGCTATGGACCTTCCCTACACCCATCCTGATCATCCCTAGCTATCTTTCATTTGTTTTACCCTCTTCATGCCCCCTTTTTCACCACTTTCCTATCACCCCTATTTTCTTTTCTTTTAAAGAAATTAGCATGAAAGTAAGCAGGAGAAAGCAGTAGTAAGTGATATTAAGCCTGTTTGTGTGGTGCTAAGCAATGCCTTCACAGATTAAGCATTTTTAAGACTAACTGTCTGTAAGCATAATTAACTGGAAGTTAGCATTGCTTACCACCGCGTAACCCCGTGCAAACTTGGTTACAACTGCTTAAAAGTGCCTTAATCACTCTGTATCCAACAGGTCTTGTTCTGTTCAGCAACAAAATGATCACACCTTGCAAGTCTTGAACCCAGGACCCTGCACACCTTAGCCACAACAATTTACCACTAAGCCATCTGAACTGTATATAGGTCTGATGTTTTTTCAAACATATCATGCAGCGCAGTCATTCAGTTGTAGGGAAAAATATATATGTGTGCTGGGGGCTGAGCAGAAGGGGCAGGTTGACCCACTAATTGCACCATGCAACCCTCAAGCTGGCATAGCAGATCTCCCAATTCCCTCAGGAGCTTGCTATGCACCAGATCCCAGACCTGGCTTCAGGTGACAGGATCTGGTCTGCGCCCACACCCAGGGGGACGAGCCCCATCCCTTGAGGTGGTTCCACCCAAGGGTGGTGCAGGATCAGAGGAATAGTAGGTCCCAGGGTGGGTCCCTGACATGCTTGGCCAGATCAAGGTAGGCAAGGTGGCACATATAGCCTACCTTAATCTGGCCAAAGCCTTTGATAAGATTCCTCACTCAGGAATTGTGAAATAACTCACTAAGCTAGGCATCAACACCTATATATCACTAGGTGGGAACAGAGGCACAAACACAGGGGTAAATTAACATACTGCTGTCATACATTGAAACAGTTGCAGATGTCACTGGGTTTGTTGTAACATTCTTTATGAGGAATATGACGTTGGTAACACCAATAGATGTATTTACTGACTGCATTCCCCAAAGATCACAACTGATTTACCAAGGACACCAACTGTCTGGGAAACAGACAAAACATAACAGGCAAACATGTGGCCAGTCTGTGGACAGCATGCCAGTGGAGAGATATGTCAGAGACATATCACTGTAAGTTGTGACATCACACACAAAATGCATGTCCACACAAACCCTGTCAATCTATCAATCCACCATGTGTGTAACAGCACTGATGACATAGAATCTGTTCACAAATATGGGATATGTCCCCCATGTTGGTTGGCTGTCTTCCTGTCTGTTAGTCCTGTGAGATATGGCCACCTACTGTATGTAAGTCTGTGGGCCACCACCTCTGTAATATCCTTCACACAGACAAGGAAAAGGGGCAAGGCCCACATTAAGGAATGTCCCATATGTCGGAACTAGCAGCAATGTCCAGGCCCACAGCACAATACAATGTGAGCACCTACATAGTGGTATGGCCATAGCAATACCTGACATCTTCACATCTGTACAGAGGACAGACAGAAAGTACATAGTCAACATGTTATACATTAGAATGAATGTTTTGAAAGATAGATGTCTGAAACTGAAAGGTATGCCCATTACTACATGACAGCAGACCTCAATGACATGTCCAAAAAACACAGTAGTCTACAGTTAATATCAACATATCAGATCAATATCCAATAGGATATACATATAAACATACAGCTCCAACACCAAGAACAATATAGTAAGTACTCAGAGTACAGCTTTGCATGCAGGGATATATGGTCAGTACTACAATCTGCAATCTACTCTTACTTGGAAAAGCACTGTTAAAAGTACTAACATAATGATACAATATGTGTTAAAATATTTTTGTCAACCAGTGCACTGTAGCTGGTGTAATATGCAAGTGTGACTGCATATAACCTGGGATACTACCCATGTATGAAACAAATCCAAATAGAAAAGATTGTGGTACTACCCATGTATACTCAGGTGTACCATACAGTATACTCACACCCATTGCTACTGTAATGACAGCACATGGAAGCATGTTATGTACAGGGAATTAAATACACTTATTAAAGATGTCATTACCCTGCTATTTTATCAGACTGGAATGTGATCACTGGTTACCAGGGTTGAGCTATGCTTAGCAGGTTTCAGCATTGCTTAAATGGAAATGCTAATCAGATTTGAGCACTGGTAAGCGACACTACATGGCATAAGCACCTATTTAACTGTATATTAGTAGTGCTTACTATCATGCAAACCCACACAAACATGCTCAAAGGTGCTCAAACCTGCCTTAACCACTCTGTATCCAGCAGTCCTTGTTCTGCCTAGCAACAAAATTAACAGCGCTTCCAGATCTTGATCCCAGGATCCTGGGCCCCATAGCCAAGGCAATTTACCAGTAAGCCAATTCAGCTGGATGGTCTTAGGATGTTTTGTCAAACATACTCTTCTTTACATCTTGTTACAGTAGGGAAGAGACACTGTGCAATTAGGAAGGATATATATATATATATATATATATAAATATGTAGAAACATACATAGAGAGAAAAATATATAGGGAGATCCATATGTGTGTACAACAATATATAGATGCATCAAGCTCAAAGAGAACAACGTTCCAAAGTAATCACACGTAACCAGAAAATGGAACGAGGAGTCATAAAACAGTGCAGATTTAGTCATCAAGTCAGTAAAAAGTATTAATGCTCCACTCAAAGAATTAAAACGTTTTCGTCCGAACAATTTCAGACTTCTTCAGATGAACCACAAGTGCTGAACCAAACACTTATATACAATTAGAACACCAATTATCCAATTACAAAAAAAGGTTATTAAATGTTCAATTTCAAAATGTTATATGACAGTATACATAAAAAACAATGTAGTTAGCACAAATTTAAAAAGACAAGCATTTTAAAAAACAGTTGAAATCAACATGTTTTAAAAATCTTTGTTATAAAGTTATTTTATAATTTGGCGGAGCCTAATTTTAATAGTGGTGCCAGGGAAATATGGTCATTAGGACCTGGGAATTTCTTAGCTTCCAGGGTGACTTGCCAAAAAGTCTCCCTGTATTCAAGCTTAGTTTCCTGGGCCCCACCTCTAGTTTCCTTAGGAACTGAATCAATCACAAAAAAATGTAAAGTTGGCCTCTATACATTCCAAGGTGTGTTTAAATAGGGCATTATTGAAGTTTTTGTTCCTAACATCATTCATGTGTTCATAAACTCTATGTTTTAGTTGACCTTCAGTTTTACCAAAACAAGAATCCCCCAGAAAACCTACATATCACCAGGTAAACCAACCCTGAGGAATTACAATTGAAATACCCTTTCCTGTAAGATGTTTATGTCGAGTAGAAAGGTATATATCTCCATTGTATATGTAGGAACATTGGTTGCAGGCCCCAAACTTAAATGTACCTTTCCATCTAGAACAAAAAAATTAGTGTGGTTTGCCTGCTCTAGTAATTGCTTAATGTTTTTACATTTTCTAAAAAACACTTGGAGAGGTTTACTTTTAAGGTTTTCTATGTATGTGAGTTCTGAAAATCTGGCCCACACCCTTTCCAACACTTTTTTAATACAGTGAGCATCCACACTGAAATTTGTAACAAATGCCCCATTGTATCCTGGCTGTTCCCACTTCCAACTCACCCTTCTTAGTTGGAATAAAAAAAACAGAGCCCAAAATAGGGGAGTATTTATCTACCCTTCCTACCAAAACCTCTCTTTGAACTTGCTGTATCAACAGTTCAGGATAACCTCTGTCTAAAAACATACTCTGTAAATTGTCACATTCACATTTGAAATTGTCCTCACAAGAGGTCACGCGACTGATCCTCACGTATTGCCCCTTAATAATCCCCTTCTTTTGAAAATGGGGATGGGCACTAGCATAACTTAGATATGAATTGGAGAATGTCCCTTTCCTGTACACCGAGGATGTAATACCTGAATTTGTCTTGTTCAAAGAAACGTACATGTAATTAATACACTCGGTCACCATTTGATGGGTAAATTTAAAAAATGTGGTAATTGAAGAAATGTATGTCATAAACTCATCTAATTTTTCTAGGTTTTCAACCCAAAACAGGCAGATATCATCCAAATATCGATTATACTTTAGCCAACAATTGGAGAATGTGCTGTGCATAATATACTTGTGCTCCCAAGCTGATAAAATAATATCAGCATAAGTTGGGGCACAGCTGGCCCCCATCGCCACACCTTGTTCTTGTCTGAAAATCTCCCCCTCAAAGATCAGGAAGTTGTTCTTCAATATCAATTCTGCCAATTCCAGGCAAATTGAGATGTCATTGTCTGTTACCCCATCCTGCCTCCTGAGGGTTTCCTCCAACCAGGACAACCCAATGTCATGGGGAATGACAGAAAACAAATATACAACATCCACAGTGACAAATATCAAGTTTTCATGAAAATGATCTACCTCAATTTTACAAAGAAAATCCCAGGAATCCTGTAAAATATAAGATTTGCATTTCCACAGTTTTGTTTTTTACTTTCAGTCAAGATACTTTGTTAAGGAAGCTATTTTAGACCCCTGAGAGACCACTATGGGTCTAAGAGGTGGATTATCCACACTCTTGTGAATCTTTGGTATTACAAAGATAGATGGTACCCTGGGGTTGTCATTTTCCAGAAAGGAATAAGTTTCAAAGTCGATAGTTCCCTGATCAAACAAGTCCTTGATAGCAAAATCCATCTTTTTGTAAGCAATGTTAATCTTGTTAAGAGATATGGGACTGTAACTGTTTTCATCATGTAAAATGTTTAACATTTTGGACTCATATAAAATTTTGTCTATCAGTACAATCTTTCCTCCCTTATTAGGTTCCACAACCCTAATGTTGCTGTTGCCACAAAGCCCTTGTAACAACTGGTTCTCACTGGTTGATAAATTGTGTCTTATAAAGTGGCCTGAATGAATTCTTCTGATTTCCCAGGAACATTTCAAGATTTTTTAATTGTGGGTGTAAGGGAGGATTGAATGTACAGGATTTTGTAGGACCCTGAGGGAAGCCTGATTCTAGTTCTCTACCGAATAAATTTTCCAAATCGAGTTTCCACATAAATAGTTTTAGATCAAAAATAACATGTGTGAGGTCACTTTTTTGAGTAGGAATAAATTTTAAGCCTTTCATAAACAGTCTGAATAGATCAACTGTGTTATCTAAGTCACTGTAGTTATATAACTACAGTGACTTAGATAACACAGTTGATCTATTCAGACTGTTTATGAAAGGCTTAAAATTTATTCCTACTCAAGAAAGTAACCTCACACATGTTATTTTTGATATACAGCTATTTATGCGAAAACTCAATTTGGAAAATTTTAAGTCCCCGCGGTAGTGGTGCTGCAGTAGCATTGTCGCCTCACAGCAAGACGTTGTCCCTTTTGATTCTCAGCTAGAGTGTCTTCTGTGTGGAGGCATGCATGAATGGGAGTACCTTCGTTGAAGGTTGTGCATCAGGGCTGGTAACTCGGCACGTAAAAATCCACTACAAAGATTAGCGGACCGGAGTTCCGCTGTGGCGTCCCCTAACCAGGATAAGCCAAAAGACACAACAGCAACATATATATATATATATATATATATATATATATATATATATAAACCACACAGACTAAAATCATTGGCCGTATGTTGTTGAATACAATCTAATGTAGAATCAGAATTTACCTGGCTAGGTTCCTGGGCCCCCCTCCCTTTTGGTAACCCTGAAGAAATGTATGTCATAAACTCTGGTTCCTGTAAAAATGGTAATTCTTTTGTTTATTTTTGAGTTTTTTGGATCTACATGGTGATGTATACTGATTGTCCATACCCCTGTAATCTTTGGTCCCAAAATCATGTCCATTAGGTGGTACCTGGTAATCCTCAGGGTTGCATGACTCATTGTAATAAACTCCTTTACCAGAAACACCCCCCTCTCCACCTTTATAGTGATTTGAAAAGTTCCTTGTGGGAGGGTATTGTCTGCCTTCCTGATACTGCTTAAGGTCCCTTTCCATTTTTTCTATATTTTCTTTTAAAAATCTCCTCACATTGCTTGTCTACGAGTTCCCTTATGTCATAATCCTTTTTTTCTTTTCAGCTTCTATACTGAACATAAATTCATTAGTCAATGCATTGTTCAAACTGTCTATATCCTTCTGTAAACCAGACATGTCTCTATCATTGTTTTTGATAATAGCTCTTAAAATATCAAAACCACAATTATCAAAAATAGTTAACAACTCATGATGAAATTTGGAGCCTGGTTTAACATTGTTAGGATATTTGTAAAGATGTGACCCTTTGGACACTACCCCTGCTTTAATGCATTCTCTCAGGTATATATTGTCCAATGATAAAGTTCTATATTTCAGAGTACAACATTTAACTTACTTAAAACTTTGCGGTAAGTGTCCCCAATGATTTCGCCATCAGTCCTGATATTTTGCCACTCAAAAACGGGCTTATGTTGTAACCAAATGCTTAGTTCCACCCTCAATAGTTCCAGTGGTTGAACACCTGTGATGTTCGTATCCTCACCATCACTGTTGTTAGTTTGCTGGGTTCTCAAAACAGAAGGAGTTTGTTGGAAATTCCCAGTGTGGGGATAAACGTTATCCTGTTCATGATTCATCTCCCTTCTGTCCGCTGTCCCAGACGGGACTGTGCTGTTCAACTGAGAACGTGTACGTGCAACTACTTTCTAGTTGCAGGGCAAAGACGCTGTAGTAATGTTGGCGATCAAAACTGAAAGCCCTTGTCCTATCGGTGTAAGTACATCAACCAGCTGGGTAAGCTGACCCACTATTTTTTGAAATTCTCCAATTTCCGAACCCTTGACAGCATCGGTCTGGTTCCCACCACTGTTTGATTCCTCCATGATCTCCAAAACAATGAATCAAGCCCAAAAGAGAACAATGTTTCAAAATAATCACAAGTAACCAAAAAATAGACCGAGGAGTCATAAAACAGTGCAGATTTATTCAGCAAGTCAGTAAAAATATTAACGCTCTACTCAAAGAAATAAAACGTTTTCATCCGAACAACTTCTGACTTCTTCAGATGAACCACAAGTGCTGAACCAAACACTTATATACAATTAGAACAACAATTATCCAATTACAATAAAATTGGTTATTGAATGTTCAATTTCAAAATGGTATATGACAGTATACATAAAAAACAATGTAGCTAGCACAAATTTAAAAAGACAAGCATTTAAAAAAAACAGTTGAAATAAACATGTTTTAAAAATCTTTGTTATAAAGTTATTATATAATTTGGTGGACCTTAATTTTAATAGTGGTGCCAGGGAAATATGGTCATTAAGACCTGGGACTTTGTTAGCTTCCAGGGTGACTTGCCAAAAAGTCTCCCTGTATTCGAGATTAGTTTCCCAGGCTCCACCTCTGGTTTCCTTAGGAAATGAATCAATAACAAAAAATGTAAAGTTGGCCTCTGTACATTCCAAGATGTAGTTAAATAGGTCATTTTTGGAGTTTTTGTTCTTAATATCATTCATGTGTTCATAAATTCTATGTTTTAGTTGACGTTCAGTTTTACCAACATAGAATCCCCCACAAAACCTATATATCACCAGGTAAACCAACCCTGAGGAATTACAATTGAAATAGCCCTTTCCTGAAAGATGTTTATGTTGAGCAGAAAGGTATAGATCTTCTCCATGGTATATGTAGGAACATTGGTTGCAGGCCCCACACTTAAACGTACCTTTTTGTCTAGAACAAAATGCATTAGTGTGGTTTGCCTGCTCTAGTAATTGCTTAATGTTTGTACCTTTTCTAAAAACCACTTGGAGGGGTTTTCCTTTAAGGTTTTCTAGGTCTATGAGTTCTGAAAATCTGGTCCACTCCCTTTCCAACACTTTTTTAATACAGTGAGCATCCACACTGAAATTTGTAACAAATGCCCTGTTGTATCCTGGCTGTTCCACTTCCAACCCACATTTCTTAGTTGGAATAAAAGAACCAGAGCCCAAAATAGGGGAGTATTTATCTACCCTTCCTACCAAAACCACTCTTTGAACTTGCTGTATCAACAGTTCAGGATAACCTCTGTCTAAAAACATCCTCTGTAAATTATCACATTCACATTTGAAATTGTCCTCACAGGAGGTCATTCGAAAAATTAGATGAGTTTATGACATACACTTTTTCAACTACTACATTTTTGAAATTTACCCACCAAATGGCAACCGAGTGTATTAATTACCTGGACGTTTCTTTGAAAAAGACAAATTCAGGTTTTACATCCACGGTGTACAGGAAAGGGACATTCACCAATTTATATCTAAGTTATGCTAGTGCTCATCCTCATTTTCAAAAGAAGGGGATTATTAAGGGGCAATATATACATACATATATATATAAATATATATATATATATATATATATATATATATATATATATAGATATATATATATATATATATAGTTTTATATATATATATATATATATATATATATATATATATATATATATATATATACATGTAAAAAAATAATAAAAACCTTGGCAGCCACTACTGTCCCCATGGTGAGATTTATTCAAATGTACAGCTATAGAACTGTCATATTTCTTATCAGCAATATGTCTCACATGTTCTAACAGCCTAGTTTTAAAACATCTGTTACTTTCCCCCACATAAAATATGTTACAAGGGCATCTAAGAGCATTCTCTATACACCAACCTCTTGAATGTATAGTCTTCAACATGTTTCCCAGCCGTTCCCCTCAGCAGGAATTATAGCACTAAATAATAATAGACCAGTATACCTTTCAACCTACTACTGTATGACATCTGGACAAAGCCTGACATTGGTGGACAGAGTCCCAAATACACAGCTATACTTGAAATATTGCTGTTATACACTTAGAAAGTTGCTGGTGTTACAGGGTTTGTTGTAACATAGCTTTTGTGACGGATATAAAGTCAGAAAAACAAATGGATATTACTATTTACATAATGCAATCACCAGAGTGTACTACTGATTTGACATGGACGACACCTGTATGGGGAACAGCCCATACATAACAAACTAACATGTGGCCATTATGTGGATGGCCCTACAGTTGAGAGCTGTGCAGAGACAGAACTTTATCAAACTGAAATCCATGAAGAAGTAGCATGTGCAGACAAAGCCTGTTAAACTAGCAGTATTCCAAACATATAACAGTAATACTTACATTCTGCCCCTACGTCTTGAACTTTCTCCACCATTTAGTTGGCTTGTCTCCACAAGTCTTGTTGTAAGAGGTAGTAGCTCACACAACTCCAGGATGTCTTCCTCACAAGTAAGGGAAAGGGCCAATGCCCACATGGAATACTCATTATAATATAGGAGTGTGCTGCCATGACATTGGCTATTGGAAGAACTACACAGCTGCTCTGCATGCAGTTAGCAAGTGGGGAACCCCAATAGGTGTACAGACCATCACTTGGTCATGGGCATCACCTACAAAAGCCATGCTGCCACCTATTCAAACCAGCTCTATCCCTGTAGTGCACAGTGAAAGAGAGAGAAATAAATAAAACATAAATCGGAAAAGAAAAGAAAGAAAAAAGTCAAGTGGAAATGTAAGCAAGTAACTGAATGTAGTACTTGGTCTGTAATAATGGGAAATATGATTTGGAGGAATATATGTCCCAACAAGACTTGCTGTACTAATGCCCTGCTAAACAGCTGCTATGGCCATAGCATCTGGCCCTCTCTGCAGTGGGAGATATCACAGACATACCTCTCAGCTGTACAGATCTTCACAGAATGCCCATATTTTATCATCATATATTTTTGTCTGTTCCTCCTGAAGTCTGTACTTTTCTAGAAAATAGCTGAGGACTGAAGTCATCAAGTAATGATAAACACTTGAGTTTAAGACTCCACATCCTTAAGAATATTCACCGTAATGTAAAATATCATTCTATGAACTTCCTATGTTTGTAACAGGAATATTTAAAGTCTGCCCCTATTTCTTCCCCCATCATTTTAGGCTTTGTCCAGATGTGATGCTCTGAGAGGTTGCAAGGTAGGATCACAGCTCAGGAGCCTGACTCACCCTGGGAAAGGACAGCTCATATATGACAACCACAGGGGTGTCTGTCAAACAGTTGTGACTGTGCCACTGCTAGGCCAGTTAATGGATGTTTTCCATATCCACGTTACCTGTGATTATGAGTATGACACATGTTTGCCTTGTAATGCTAAGAGACCTGTAGAGGGCATGTGCATCGTAAAGTACTGTTGCAGACATGTGTTGAACTGCATGTGATATACTCAGTTAATAACATTCAACTGTACAGTGTTCTGCTGGACAATAAGCACATTTGTGACTGATATCTGTAGTCACATACACATATACCTGTGTTATGTCAGCCAAACCATTGGCAGGTCTTTGAGCAATGACATTGTAACATAATAGCCTACTTATGACTGATGTATATCTTCCAGGTTATTACAGTGATGTCAAACCCTACTGTGCAATCAATGTACTAATGTATGGTGCAGCTGTATTAATACAGTATCAATATTGATGTCCCTGTTGACACCTATTTATGTGTGCCATTGTCCAGACGTACTGCTGTAACAGGTTGAAAAGTATGATTGAGCAGCAAGACTGTAAATATAGTGTGCCATACTTACATACAACAGAAATGTATTCCAGGTATCCCCTGAGCACATGTATGTATGCATATGTTGAGCTGGAAGGCACAAAACTAATCACATGGGTTTCAAGCATTTGGGTACATAGGTTGTGCATGTTGCACATGCGTGTAATATCAGTGTCAGTGCATACAACAGACATAAATGTGTACAGCTACTGGTTGTTTCATTGCCCTGACACTGCTATGGGTACTAGAGTAGGCATGATATTCAGGTATTAATCAGAGAAGTGTCCACCTGTGTTATGACCCTCTGTCCATGCCTACCACTACCAGTTACATCAACATCTATATACAGTGGATATCACAAGTGTACACACCCCTGTTGGAATGCCAGGTATGTGTGCTGTATGACAATCAGACCACAGAGGATCATTTCATAATGTTTCTCATCTTGAATGTGACCCCTAACCTGTACAATGCCATTGAAATACAATCTAAAGTGTTTCTAGGAAGGTGAGCAACTATTGCCAAATGAAGATGTGCCATGATGTTAGAGTCCAGACCAAGACGGATGAATGCTGTAACCATCTCAAGAGGTGCATACACAACATATCAGTTTAAGGGCGTGCACACTCATTCAACTGGCGTATTGTACTGAGTATTATCTCCATATGTTTTCACAGACCAGATTGTTATGTTTTCAATTGAATTGTGCAGGCTATAGGTCACATTACAGGTGGGAATTGTTATGGAATGAGTTATTTTGGTGTCATGTTCCAAGTGCAGAAATACCAGGCAGTGTATCATAGGTGTATATCCTTTATATCCACTGTAGCTATATGGAAACAGGAGTACCTGACCTGTATATCCAGCCTCCACCAAGGTAGAGTAATTCACTTTGGTGGACAGCAGCAATACACAAACCACATAATAGGTTGCTACACTGGCTGTACAGGGACACATAGGTGCAGGCAACAACATGGAAGCAAGTCCACCTATATCTGAGCAAGCATGTAAGTTCACAGGTGACTTCCTGTAAGGCTGACTATGACTATGACTATGAATCAGACATATCCACACCACCAAGGACAATTGCAAATGTGTCTCCACATATGTTGTAAGTCTCACAGGAAAAAACACAATTCACCCTGTACTGGGGGTAAAGAACACCTCATAGACCCATGCCATGGATATAGGGAACCTGCATCACACAGGTTAGGTGGGAAAATTGCCACCCTGTCCACCCCAGTTGTACAGGGGGATATACACATCAACCACACTTCTCCCCTCAGCAATGGTGAGCATATACATATTGTCTACTGATGGCAACAACAGTATATCTCCATGGGGCATAATAACATCACTGTTTGCCTCCTACATGAACTCAAGCATGTGCTCACAGCTCCAACACACACCAAAGGCAAACACCGACCTGCCACCTTCCACACACCATCCACATGAAAGATGCCCACTGTCAACTCTCCACACAGAAATGAATGGAGGATAGAGAATTATGCAATCAAGAGTCCAGCATTGGGGGGAATAAGATAGCCCAGGGACAGGAGTGTAATGCAAGCTGCTATAACCATGATAGCTTGGAGGGTTTTGGTGTAGTGTGGATTATTTGCAAGTAATATCCACTGTTGATATGCATTTTGACAACTGTATGAGGTCCTGTGACTTTTTTCCTGTTTATGTCTTCCAGGTAACATGCAGAGTGGTCGCCTACCAGCATTCTCTGTTGGGGAAACTGACATTATCCCTCAATATGTGATTGGACATTATGCCCCGTTATTTGGATGGAGAGCAGAAGATTTGCAGGAAAGGACTGACCTATGGAACATTATGGTCCACAGGGTAAATGATGCAGGCCTGCACAGCAGAACTTATGAGCATGTGCAGCATTGGTCCATCGACCTCAACCGCCATGCCAGTTAATGGGCTGCTGTTGTAGTGAGGGACTGGCTAGCCACAGGTGGGGGCCCAGCCATCCAGCCCCCACTGACACCCACCGAGGAGCTCCTCACAAAAGTTGGGGCACATGCCCAATGCACAAGCCATGACACTGAGAGAAGCATTGTGGAGGTGGGTTGCACACACACACACTGGACAAGAAGCATGCAGGTAAGGGCCCAGTGGGGATTAGTGCACTAATTTGTCAGACATACATGAATCTGTAGTGTATCTACATGCATGTGTCAGGTCCGATTGCAGTTGTGGATGGGGTTTTCTAATGCACAGAGGTGCACATCTAGGGTGAGGACAGGATATTGTGTATTATTGCAGTTAGTACTTTAGATGTGCAGACATGCTGCATCCATCTTGTACCAAAGCCACATGATTCTGCTGACAACTCCCTCTCACAACTACCTAGGACCTTCTGGTCTGCATATGGGACAGCAGCCTGAAGCTGGTGAGCATGACATTATTCTGCTGTTGCCTGGCAATAGCCCAGGCATGTGAAGCGCATGCAATTTACCATGCACACAACCATCAGTAATAGCTATATTGCCTGCTCTGTATGTTCACTTGTGTTGGGATTACCTTTATTGCATCACAGTGGTTACCACTGGGGCCTATCTGACGTGAATTCAATATTTCTGTAGCATACCTCACAACTTGTCAGTGCCAAGACATCTGGACAGAGGCCAGCAAATTAGGCTGGACAAATGGCCTACGGTAGGGTCATGTGTGACACAGTGGTTTACAGTGGATATAAATTGTGTACACACCTCTCTTCCGATGCAAGGTGTTCCTGTTACATAATAATTAGGACCACAATATGACAGTCCACACCTCTTTCAGCCTTTAATATGACCCATAATAGGAACAGTTCACTTGTAAAACCAAGCATCTGGACTCATGTATTTCGCCTACAAGGCTGGCCACCTGTGAGGGTGCCAGACATCTTATCAGCATAATGTTTCAGTCAGGTATGATACCTCATGCTGCTATATGTGCCAGTACACTCACTGTGGCCTATTTGGTTATAATATCACATACATGGGCATTGTTAAGGCACACAGACCACTTCCGACTATGTATAGATTGCAAACATATGGATATTCCAGACACATCTGTTCAGTGAACTGTACAATGGTTTAACCTGCTGCATGTGAGGCAGATGCTGTTATCACACTATATAAAGTAATGGCAGTGGGAGGTGGCAACCATCCATGTATGGTATATGCATTAAAATGGCATAAGCCACACAAGATATGCTCCACACACACACACACACACACACACACACACACACACACACACACACACACACACACACACACACACACTTGCCAGTATTAGAAGTCCTGCCTATTTAGATATTCCTAATATAGTGCTATGCAATTATCAGATGTGCCACAGAACTTATACATTTCCACCTCTTCCAAAGGTACTTCTAAGGTGGATGACATCAACAGGTCTACTAAATTGGAGTGAAGGGAAGTGTAAAGGGTAGTACACAGGTCAAAAATGGTATGAACCTGACAGTACATGATTCACACACACGCTTGCTAGTATTGGGGTTAGAACTCCTGCCTATCTAGGTATTCCTACTACAGTGCTACACAGTTATCAGATGCACCACAGAGCTTACACATTTTCACTTATTCCAAATGTACTTCTAAGACTGATGTCATCAACAGGACTACGAAATTGGAGTGAAGGGAAATGTAAAGGGTAGGTCAAAAATGGTATAAGCCAGACAGTACATGATTCACACATACATACACACTTGCCAGTATTGAGATTATAGCTCCTGCCTATCTAGGTATGCCTACTATAGTGTTACACAGTTACTGCACACACTACAGAGCTTACTTACCTTTCACCTGGCCAAAGCTGCTGATAACTGCACAGCTGTAGTAAAGTATTACAGGTGGCAGACAGCCTGTCTTCTGTTCCAACCATACATCATGCTAGTTCTTTCTGTCTTGCACTTCAACTAGCATTATGGCTTGCCACTTCACCAGGTTATTGAATCAAAAATGTGTGGCACACCTGGGAGCCATCAGCAGTACTCATTCATCACAGATGTAGCCCCAGTACTTACTAGTTCTGTCCACCCCTCCTGGCATGTTTGAAGGGTGGTTATCTGTGCTTTCACCCATTAACCTGGTGCACTTCTCCATTCTGAGGCACTGTTGCAACTGCCTCATATACATAGACAATCCTCCCTTCTAAACTCCAAACACTCAGACTCTCCAGGAAAACCTGTACTAGTGGGTCAAGAGGATACGATCAACACCTGAATCACACCATGTGGAACACGTAGGTTACCATGACACCCACTTTGACAGCCATGACATACAGTGAAAAGTCACACACCTACCTTCCCAGAGGCACTCAATGGACATTAACCCAAACAGCACAGACCAGCAAGGCAGACACCCACTCAGGCACCATGACATGGCACATGCCAAGGGACACATATTTAACATACACAGTGTGCCCCTCAACCTAAGCTCCTAAGGCTAACCACCTTGCACAATACAGTGATCATGGGTAACTCAATACTGAGGCACACACATATCCCACTCACTAAGTTAAATATGGAGTAGGTAACAGCCAAATATCTATAACATGCCAGCATCCAACACATCACACAGCCAGTCATGGCACTCCACAACAACTACAAGTATCACTCTGTATCCATGTGGGTGCGAATGACTTGGAACACACCTCATTGGACTACATGACAAGAGACATAGTTGAACTCTCTGATTATGTGGTCCAGGCAGGTGTTATGGTAGCCCTGGGCAGTGTACAGCTGTCACCCATAATAATGCTGCAGTACTATCAACAGATGATTGACTGCAACATTGGCTTATGTGTTATGTGTCATTCTCAGGAGATCCAGTACCTCTCTGCTTGGAATGACATGACTGACAGAACTCAATGACTTGCCATGGATGTCCTACATCTGTCATCGCTGGGTTTCCAGGTACTGGCTACGTGTCTTGCCACCCCTATGATGCCTTATTAGGAAGTGTTCCTAATGTTATTACCACCATAACAGCTACACATGTATGCAATCTGAGGGCCATGCTGCTCAACAGTAGACATCTAACTGCCAGGATGCGGTCACTCATAGCAGTCATTGGAGTGGAGGACACATGTTTGCTGTAATGGAGAGGTGGTTCACAGCAGCAGACAGCAGACCTGTAGTATCAGGCTATGACGCATTCCACAGCTGTCAGCTCCCAAACATGGACCACACCACACCTCCACAGGTGGTGTTGCCTCCATATTCATTATGGCTAGGGACACCTCCAGACTAGTATCCCATCATAACGCATTGGAAATACTTCTGGTACAACTGCCTTGGGGTAATAGTGCATTCCAGACTATAGCCTGCTATGGATCCACATCTATGTCCCTAGACTGTCAATGCACATTCCTCAACACCCTGTCATCTATGATGGCCCAATGCAACACTGGCATACTATGAGTCTTCAACTACCCCTCCATCACATGAGGAAAGCAGCCAAGCACCAGTAGAGTGGCCCAACACTTCTGGGAGTCATCATTTCCATTGCCCTGGAACAGCTTATACTGACCCCTGGTAGAGGATACAATGACCTTGACCTGTGTTGACCACTTAAATATGGGACTATTGCTCATCCACAGATGTCAATCCCTGTATGGTGAGATTCACACAGGCTGTAATGAACATGGAACTCAACATGTCAGCCACACCCCCCATTAAGATAACCACCTTGCAAAGCCTTTACAAAGCTGACTTTGCAGCCATGAAAACAGGGGTTGATGTCTTCACTGCACCTATAGCAATGGGAAATAGCTGCACAACTGTGGAATTATACACATAAGCACTGTACAAACAGGTACATGAATGCATGGTACTAGCCAGAGCCAACACTGGGAGACAATGTGATGGTCCCCTGCCATTACTAAAGTGTACATCAGAAGGAGGACACTGTTGCAGAGAAAGGTGGTATGCCATGACGGTTGAACTCCCTTATTAGCCTCAAACACAACTTTGGATCCTTCATGGAATCCCCTACAGGCATTTATGATGGCAGACATGCAGCAGACACCGACAACAGTCAGAACAGCCTTTGATAGTTACATCAACAACCTCCACAGCATTAAACACAAGTGCTGCGAGTTACTGCACAATGCTAATACCTATACTGAGACAACAGATATTGGGCACAGTCTTGGCAATACATTCAGTGCCAGCTTAACCCCTCTCTCCCCCAAAACTGAAGTGCTGAGTGAATGTCCCATTTCCATTCTAGGCATCTGTGTGTCACCAGGATGTGGCCCTGCAGCAAGACCATGAGATATGGTAGTGTGGTAACACATCCATCATGTTATAGGCAGGATACAATATGTGCACAGAAATCCCCGGTCTGTAACACAGTGATTCCATATGCCTCACAGATAGCAGGGCTGAGGGTTGTACATAGGTATATGTTGATTTACAACATCTGTAGTAGAATGGAGAATCGTATGTGTTGTGGTTTGGACACACCTCCAGTTGCTAGTAACTGTAGCCACAGGGGATATTCATCAACCAAACACACTGGGATTACTATTCACAAACACACACACACACACACACACACACACACACACACACACACACACACACACACACACTTGCCAGTACTGAGATCCATAGGTTCATTGCTTTATAGGTGTGTAGTAGGTGAATGTGCCTATAGACTCTACAAGGGTAGCCTAAGGGAATACCCTGGCATCAGGCCACATGAAAATAGTCCCCAGTGTAGCTCAGGAGTATAGTCACTGGATTGGTCCCTAGTTGTGGGTAATGTATTCCCCATCCACTCATCCATATTTCTATTGAGGGTGGCCAGTGATGTGCACTGCTTCACATGTATGTGATTTATATTCCATAACATGGACAGTGTCTGGATTGTGCACATGTCCCACATGCATGTTCTTTGAAGTATGGAAGTGTGCTTGAGGTCTGTGGGGCATGTTGTGTGGACAGACTGTTATCTTCAGATGTAGCATTCCTGACCTTGTTTGGTGAGACCTGGCTATGTAACTGAGGTAGTGATTGCACCTACATAGACAGTATGATATGGGTATTCATTGGAGTTATTGGCATCTGTCCATACAGGGCATGTGTATAAGGCATGGTATTCTCTTTGTGGGGTACATTTGTAGACTCTACAGTTGTTGCAGGTGTCCAGTGGGGAACATGGCAGAAGGGCCCCTGTACACATTGATTGGGCTACTGAGGGGATGGAACATGGTGCCATGTCCTTTTATTTCCTGGATAACATGGACTCAGTCAGAAGATGTAACACATCAAAGTACTTTCTGATGTCAGTGGCACTGTTGTATTCAACAGGCATGTAGTCCACTGCAAATACAACTATGGGTACTATCTGTGAGGCAATTTGCAGGAGAACTACCAATATAGCAGTTGATGCCTAGCCAAGTGTGCTTGTGCATGATTTGTGGGTGGAGAGTGGTCTCTGAGTATTAGAAGGGTTGCCTATATTGTTCACTAATCCATACTATCACATAGTCATTGCACATGGTACTAGACATTTAGGGCTGTGGATTGTCTACACCAACCTCTACAGTGTTTGACAACTGTTGGCCTTGTGATGTGGACATTGGGACATATACCCAAGGTCCTCAATATAATAATGCAGCATAACCCACCCCCCAATGTATCCTGTTATTACACAATCACACCAACATGCTTGCACGCGCATGTGCACACACACACACACACACACACACACACACACACACACATACACACACACACACTTGCCAGTGCTACGACAGTGTTACACATTTATTGCACATGCCACTGAGCTTATAGAGTGGATGTTGTCCCAAGGTACTTCTAAGGTGAGGAACATCACCAGCCCTTGTAAATACTGGCATTGGGTGATGTAGTGGGTGAGAAAGTTTACAAAATATTTTACCCTACACACACACATTGACATTTGCCAAGACTGAGGTTTAGACCTTTATCTAACTATTTTGTCAGACCATTATGCTATAGATTTACCACATGCTCCACTGACCTCATATGACTTAGGGTTGGCAACAGGTGCATATAAGGTGAATGATATCTGCAGGACTACTAAAGTCAGGCACTGAGAAGTGTATTTGGTGTAAATGCGGCCAAAATCTTTAAGATACAGACATATACATGTACACACACTTGCCAGGCATGAGATTCAAACCCCTGCCTATGCAGTTATTGCTGTTACAGTGTTCCGCATTTATCACATGTGCCACAGAGATTTTATGTAGGACATTGTTCAAACATACCTCTATTTACAAATGGTTTACAAATGGTTTTGTGGCTATTCATTCATGGGTTTGCAGTCAGAGAGTAGTATTGGTGGACATTAGAGTTTCAGACTTCACACACTCCATCACATCCATGCTTCTACACCTCCCTCTGTTATTCTCTCCTCTTCCTAACATTATGTAAGCAATATCTCAGAGGTATTCCTATAGTTGGTCCTTTATCCCAGTAGTATTTATGGCCTAATCCACAGTCCTTGCAGTAGGACGTGGGGAGGCATTCTACTGGCATTTGTCAACATTTCTTTTCTGCTTACTGTATTAGGTTGTTAGTTGGGACCCCCTGACATTCCATACATTGGCAATATGGGTGAGGCATGGGCATTTTCCAGAGGACTGTAGGCCATTTGAGAGCGCTGCAGGCCATCTGTTACTGCATTTCTATGTGGGATTGTGTGTGTGGGGGGTGCACATCTGCAGACTTTAAACATTTGAAATGACTGTGCTGGTATTTTGGTTACTCTGCTGGCTTCCATTTCATAATGTATTGTGAACTATCATGCGAAAAGGAGGCATATCAGTAGAGTTCACTTGTTAGATTTTGATGGCATATATTTCAAGTTCAGACTTCTTACCCTTCAGAACTAGAATGCAACTACCAGACATGTAGTATGTCTGTATAGGTCTGGTTGGGGGGCTGTTCACCATTGCCATCATTTGGGGGCCTTAGCCCTGCCTTTCTTTATGGTCATCTACACCTGTCCTGCTGAGTGAGGCTGGTGGTGGGTATGTGACCCTCATTGACATCCATGTGTGTGACCTATTGACACCCACAGTTATTCGGGCCATCACATGTACTGCAGTGGGGGTTGTCATCTTGTGTAGTGCTGCCTAGTATGTTGACACCAGTATTTGTTATGAATTTCCTGCTGTCCCATATAGTTGCCTGCTGCTATCCCATTCAGCCACCCAATTCCCTAGCATGCTTGCATCCATATCATACATACAAGTATGAGAACATGCTACTCCATTCAGTAATTGATAGGAAGGGTGACTTACCTTGTTGCTGGGCCAGTATTGAGGAGGTGCTACAGGGCTGACTATGTTGGATGCACATAGTACACTCCCTATACATGTTAGGTAGTGTCATGCTTGGCATCCCTTTTACTGCATGTGCAGGTCAGAGAGATGTATCATTCCCTGGGTCCCTACAGTGTCAGTGTGTGTGCTATGTGTTGCTTCTTTGCCAAGGCATGGGCATACTGGGCATGCCTCCTTCTGCCTACATGGGCAGGCTCAGGATGTTCCTCCTCCAAGTCCCCTCTGTGCCTGTGCTGGCCTTGGCAATGGTGGGGGGGGGGGCTGTGTGGCCCTGCCCGTGCTGTTCCTGCTGCAGCTGTTTCCACAGGATCATATTGTGTAGCATGGCACATACTATGAACATTTGTGTACATGTAGCTGAAGAGTACTGCAAGGCTCCACCAGATATGCTAAGGCAACAGAACCATGACTTGCACATCCCAAACACATGCTCTACAAAGATCCTGGTTTCTGCGTGTGCCTCATTACGGTGTTCTTGTTCAGGTGTGTGCGTGCATTTTTGATGGGTGTCATCAGCCACGACTCCAGTGCATAGCCAGCATCCCCCACTAGATGGCCATATGGGATGTCCCCCTGGCAAACGGCTGATACAGCTTAAGGCAATGCCAGATATGGGAGTCGTGATAGCTTCCAGGGCTGCCAGCACACACATTCATGATAATGTCCTGGGCATCGCACATGACTTGGCAGTTGATGGAGGGGAAGCCCTTGCGGTTTATGTAGACCTTACCTTGCTAGCTGGCTGGAGATTTGATGTGGATGTGCATGCAGTCTATAGCACCAACTACCTCAGGATATTCTGCTATACGGTGGAAAAGATGTATATGTCTGGTCAACACCTCACAGGCAGTGGGGAAATATATGTGCTCATTGGTATGTTGTGTTGTGGCATTCAGGAACTGGTGGAGTACCCTGGATGCTGATGCCTGTGAGACCACCATGATATCCCCAGTTGTTCTTTCAAAGGTACCTGTGGCTATTATTCTTAAGCCTACACGTACCTTGGCATTCACTGGGATGGGTCCCCCTCTATTAGTTCTGTGTGTGAGATGTGGCTGGAACAGCTAAACGATTTTCTGTAGAATGTCCCTGTCCACCCTATAGCGCTCTACTATCTTCAGATCAATGTTGGCCCTGGTAGGTTACCCTGGGTCTACACACTCTTCTCCTACTCCTCACTGTGGGTTGGTTGTCAGCATTCTCCTCCTCACCACCCTCAGTCTCTAGGACATATTGATGGAGTAAAGCAGCAGCAGCCTCTAACATTTTTAGTTGGTTTTGCCAGTTAAAAATCCCCCATCTGTGTGCACTGGTGGTGTAGAGTTTGTGGGAAAAAACAGTCTGTAGGGTGTTTGCATAGTTTATTGTCATGTGCTGGGCTGCTGCATGTGTAATTAGCTGATTGTGATACATTCCATGTGCCAGCTATGCTAGTTCTTCTTGATTGCCTTCCTACTGCTGTTTCCCCAAAAAAACAGTCTGAAAGGTTTTGCATAGTTTATAGTAGTGTGCTGGGCTACTGCATGTGCATTTGGCTGATTCTGATATATTCCACCTGCCAGCTATGCTAATTCTCCTTGATTGCCTTCCTATTGCTGTTTACCCTTCCCATTACCTCTCTATTTAAGCCCTGAGGTGTGCCGCACATACCCAGTGCTCAAATGTAAATAGTGCTGCTATTTCTTTCTCTTTTTTTTGTTTACATCCTGGTGCATGGTGTGCACACCCATTTAGGCTATGTACACACTGATCAGGCACATCTGATGCACCCCCTTCCTTAGCTGTGCTTAGCTAAGGGCAAACATGGGCCACAGAGCTCCAATAAGCTTGCAGCAAGCATGACACACCCCATTATGAAGTCATTCAGTTCTTACACTTGCACTGTTGTATTGCTGTACCTAAACGGTTCGGTACAAGCTGACACTTTGAAGAAATCTGTGATTAAGTATAACTCCCCTCATTTGCATACACCAGTGTATAGGTTGCTAGTTACTGCACTAGCACAGACCCTTTCCCCTTGACAACCAGTGCTCCCTGGTATTCTTTACATTCTGCATGCCATTGACTATAACGGCAAAATCCAGATTTAACTTAAAATTAAGTTTTCCCATTTTTTTTCCGCATGATCTCATTTGTGCGCCACTGTCCTATGCTTAAACTACCGAGGTCAGCCAAAAAATGCTTAATTTTCATAAAGATTAATCACTTTTCAATGCCAGTGGCCTTATATTTGGCCATAGGCATGTCTAATGTACATAATACATGCTTTTCCATGAGTTGTCATGCCTCCGTTTTGTCAGTTGCACTGTTCTAGCATGGAGACCTGACAACTTGGTGGATCACAAAATCACCTTATTTGCATGGTTTTCACCAGCTAATGAGGTGATTTGCCAGTTTTCTGTGCTAGAAAAGTGTATGTCCACTCGTGCAAATGAAAACGGTACTTTCCTGGATTGCTCAGCAGCCATTTTCCATGCAGGAGCCACTAAACTGTTCATGCACAGAAAAAACAGCTTTGTGAATCCCAGGGATTGTGTCTGCTTGCTTCACTGAAACAAACTTTTTTATAGCACATCGTAAAATACTTTTAACTTAATTTCCTGAAGTTTTGCAAGTTAACTCTGTATGTTACAACATCTGCTACTAATATAGTTTATATACATTTCTGTTCTTTTCCAGTAGGGTACACTGTGATTAAATTCTTGAAGCTCAGTACATAACATACAGTTCAACACACACTTCTGCACCAGTAGTTTAATATCCACATAACATAGTTCTCTTACATTTGTTAGACAAGCCTGTGGATCATATTAATATTCACAAATGACATATGATTATTCACAAAGTTCCAGCTAGCTGGGCTGGCAGCATTTTGGTTTGTCACAGGTATGACATCTGAAACTCAAATATCTGTCATTATTTTCTGACTTCACTCATCAATGATTTGCCAGAAAGCACAAATGTTATGAGAAACAGACAAAAAATATTCCAGGCCCATGTGGAATATCTGGACATGCTGTGATAATCTGGACAGCTGAGAGGTATGAAGATAGTGTGTGTGTGTGTGTGTGTGTGTGTGTGTGTGTGTGTGTGTGTGTGTGTGTGTGTGTGTGTGTGTGTGTGTGTGTGTGTGTGTGTGTGTGTGTGAGTGTGTGCACATGTGTGTGTGTGTGTGTGTGTGTGTGTGTGTGTGTGTGTGTGTGTGTGTGTGTGTGTGTGATTGGAAAGAGAGAGCAAATCTATATTAGATACTCAAAGTTACTGAACTTCGAATACGATATGATCGACAGCATATTGTCAAAGTCCAGTAACATCGAATACCTAATAAAAACATTTTAAAAAGTCAAAAAACAGAACTTACTTTAAGCAGGGGGGCAAGCCCCCCTGCACCCTCACAGCCCCCACTACTTAAATATTCCAACTCCGAGATCGTACTACACTGAAGTAAATGGAAATCTCTCCTTACGGAGATTACCTTTTACCTCTTTGATGTTACGGTTTTGCCATTTATGTGTTGACAATGTCAGATTCGACAATGTGATCATTCAAGGATCTAATATAGACCCAGAGTGAGTGACTAAATGCAGGTATGAAAGCTGAAGTGTGTGTGTGTTTGAGTGATCGGACAGAGTGAAAGGATTGAATGCAGGTATGAAAGCTGAAGTGTGTATGTGTTTGAGCGATCAGAGAGAGAGAGAGAGAGTGAATGCAGCCATCACAGCTGAAGATATGTGTGTGGAGCAATTGGAGAGAGAGTGTGACTTAATCCAGGTATGAAAGCTGAAGCGTGTGTGTGTTTGAGTGATTGGAGAGAGAGAGTGAGTGAATGCAGGTATAACAGCAGAAGAGAGTGTGTGTGTGTGTGTGTGTGTGTGTGTGTGTGTGTGTGTGTGTGTGTGTGTGTGTGTGTGTGTGTGTGTGTATGTGAGTGAGCGATCAGAGAGACAGAGTGGCTGAATGCAGGTATGAAAGCTGAAGTGTGTGTGTGTGTGTGTGTGTGTGTGTGTGTGTGTGTGTGTGTGTGTGTGTGTGTGTGTGTGTGTGTGTGTGTGTGTGTGTGTGCGATCAGAGAGAGTGAATGAATGCATGTATGAAAGCTAAAGAGTGTGTGTGTTTGAGTGACTGGAGAGAGAGAGTGAGTGAATGCAGGTATAACAGCAGAAGAGTGTGTGTGTAGGTGTGTGTGTGTGTGTGTGTGTGTGTGTGTGTGTGTGTGTGTGTGTGTGTGTGTGAGCGTGTGTGTGTGTGTGTGTGTGTGTGTGTGTGTGTGTGTGTGTGTGTGTGTGTGTGTATGTGTGTGTGTGTGTGTGTGTGTGTGCACGAGAGTTTGGGCTTGTCACCATGCAGCAATTCAAGTAGGCCACACAAAATTGCACCAGCTGTGGGCCATGTTTTTTTCAGCCCTGGTATAAATCATGCATCCATATTGGTGTTTATTGTCCATTTCCTTTGTATGACAAAAGTATATGTGGAAACATTGCAAACTGAGGGCACATTCTGAGTATACATTATATATTCATGATACAGACATGTGTTGTCCTCCCCAAGCAGTACAACCCTGGGGTCTCAGTATATTTTATACACATATATCAATCACACTACAAAGTGTAAGTTATAATGTTGCATGCTCCATCATGGACAGGGACAGTCTGTGGTGCTGACAAGCTTGCTCTACTAAACTCAGACATCCAACTATGCTCAATAAGGGTACTTGTGTTTTTATACAGCTAGGCATCTACACACCCTAGTGCTGTTAGGCTACTGCCCCCATATGAACCTATGAATCTATGTGCCTATGCAGGATGCAGGCCTCCCAAAGTGTTATTCCCCACATGGCCCACTGATGTCATCTACTATAATTTCACATGCAGCCATGTAAAAGTAAAACTCATGCCACGGAGCATGCATAAAGTATTGAGTTCTCAAGTTTGTGTACCTTAGATAGGTAGGGGTTCTATTCTCACTACAATCAAGTGTGTGTATAGCCAGAAAAGCAAGTGTGTGTCCTGTGGTTACCACCCCAATCCCATACATTAACAGTATTTTGATACTTGCACCTGCCCACACATCCATTTCAAGCAGGTCTCCCACCTTCTTTTCTCCAACAGGCACTACTGTTGTCATCTACCATAAGATGACCTGAAGCCATGTAAAAGCCAGGTTTGTGTCATGGCGCTTGTGTAGAGTACAGTCTTCTGTAATCTGAGCACCTTAGATAGGTAGGGGTTCTGTTCTCAGTCAACTTGGTGTGTGTGTGTCTCTACTCAGCAATGTAGACATGCTATCCTACAGTTACTTATCTAATGGTATGGCTTGCCAGTATTTTGATATTTGCACAAGCCAACACATCCAATTCAGGCAGGCCTTCCAACGTCTTATCTACCACAAGGCCTACTGACTTTTACATGGCTGCAGGTCAACTTATAGTGGATGACATCAGTAGGCCCTCTTGTCTACCACAGGGACTACTGATGTCATCCACTATAAGTTGACCTGCAGCCATGTAAAAGTCAGACTTGTGCTGCGGTGCTTGCATAAAGTACTGAGTTTTGTAGGGGTCTATATTATAACATCAAAGTCTTACAACTTTGAATGTCATAATATCGAACCCAGTAGAGTGAATGCTGGAAATAGTGAAGCTGCAGAACACTGAATACTTTCCTAGGGAAAGTATTTGGTGGGCCATTTCTGCAGCTTCGCTATTTCCTCAACTGTGGAGCAAAGTTTACGGACCGGGTTAAGGTAAGTGTGCGAACGAAGGTGAGTGTGCAATTGGATGCAGGTTAGGTGAGTTAGGGTTAGCACGCGGGTCAGGTAAGTGTGCGCTTGTGTGGACGTGAGAGTTAGGGTGGGGTAGGTGAGTTATGGTTAGGGAGCGGGTAAGGTGAGTGTGAGATAGTGATGGACCTTAGGGTTAGGGTTGGGTTAAGATAAGTGGATTGCTAGTGGTATATGTATGGTTTACTGTAGGGTTTTGTGAAGTGTGTGTGTGTGTGTGTGTGTGTGTGTGTGTGTGTGTGTGTGTGTGTGTGTGTGTGTGTGTGTGTGTGTGGATTATTTATTTTGGTGTGCTTGTGTGTATGTTTGTCGGAACAGCAAATTATTTCCCCGGGAAAAAATTCACTATTCTGACTGTTCGATTTTCTGGTGTTTCGCTCTACTGGGTTCAATATTATAACATTCAAAGTTGTAAGACTTTGATGTTATAATATAGACCTGTTTTGTAGTATGTGTACCTCAGATAGCTAGGGGTTCTATTCTCAATGCTGTCAACTGTGTGTGTGTGTGTGTGTGTGTGTGTGTGTGTGTGTGTGTGTGTGTGTGTAAGCTGTTTCTTGGCATTACAGAGAGCATTTTACACCAGCATGTGGGACACTATTATTATCATATGCTTAACAGACAATGCTGATGTCATTGGCTATATCAGATTATTGCATATGCTGTCATCCCAGCAGGGCAAGATCAAGCACTGGCCTGGCCCCAGGCAGATGTCATATTAGGTTCATAGGAGGTCACTAGGCTATTGGCCCTAGGACCTTTATAAGTCTAGCCATGTTATACCATTGTTCCCTTACTGACCTAGCTGTATGGTCTATATTTACAGAGCAAGTCTACCTGACTGCCCTTATCCAAGAGGGACATAGGTGACATGGCTGGGGTAAATTTATGGTGTCCCATTCAGTTGTCTAACTTACACTTAAACAGGGTCATTGTGGAGCTCTGTTTCATGTGAATTGGGAGTTTGTTCCAGAGGAGTATCAATCTCTGGGAGATAACTATGCATCCAGCATGTCCTGCTAATGTCATAGGCTAGGTTAAGATCCCTAGAGCAAATGAATCTTGTCCGAAGTGACTTGCGGATGTGCAGCATTTCCATTATGGCAGTGACTAAGACTGCTCTGTGTGCCAGGAACTAGTCACCTCTCAGCAGCCTATAAGATACATAGTACAGAGACAGAGTATTTAGTCTGTCCATGTAGGTCATGTGTTGAAGGCCCTGAATTTTCTTGGTGAGAAACCACTGAGGTCTCTCCATCTGCTGCTGTAGGTGGCTGGTGATGTACATTCAGAAGGGAGCATTGTAGTCTATTAGTGGTCTGATGAGAGATGAGTACAGGGGACCTTAGCTCTGGATGTGATGCCCTTACTTATGAGATGTGCAACACAGAAGACATTCTTTACCACTGTAGGCACATGATGAATGAAGTTAAGGTTGTTAACAATGTGTGTTTCCCAATCTCTCACCACAGGCTTTGAGCTAAGAAGGTACTGTTAATACAGAAATTTGCAGGGACTTCCCCTTTGCCAAAAGGGATGATAATGCGTATTTTTGGATTTAGTTTATGTCCATGGCTTTGGCACCAGTCAATTTTCTGTGTAAGTAATTTTTGTAGTATGTCAACATTATTGGGGGTCTGAATGATTACACCCAGTTTGCAGTCATTAGCAAACTTGGTAAGCCACAGGCCATCTATTTTTGCCTGGACTTCTGCGAAATATATTCCAAACAATAGGGAACCCCAGCACAGATCCTTGTGGTACACCAGTGAAAACTGGCCTGCTGGTAGAGGTGGAATTCCCAACTTTGTCCATATCCATTCTGTTGATGAGTCAGTTAGCTACTCATCTACATATGGGTTAATTCCCATCTCTGTGAATTTCTCAATGATGCCTGAGTGGCGGATTGTGTCAAAAGCCTTGGCTAAGTCAAGATAGGCTGTATGTACTGTTTTGCCTTCGTCCAGGGCTTTGGAGACATTCTCAAAAAAGTCCACCAGGTTTAATAAGCATGATCTACCCTTAACAAAGCCAAATTGGGTCAGGTCAAGAGTTTGAAGTTCACCTACGTCTTTGTTAATAAGGTCCCTGATGATTCTCTCCATAAGCTTGCATATAAGAATGTTTAGGCTTATTGGTCTATAGTTCCCAGGGATGATTGATGAATTCCTTTTCTACAAGGGAATTAATGTTGCTGTTTTTCACTCTGCTGTGACAAAGTCAGTACTTTGACTATGGTTGAACAGAGTGTCATGTGGTTCCACTAGGTTCTCTTTTAGACTATTTAGTAGGCAGCCTGGGATGTTATCCAGTCCCATAGAGCCTGTGTTTTTGGCCATGGATGGTGTGGTTATGACCTGCTGTTTGGAGATATTAGGTAGAAGCCTCATGACATGTATGATTTGGGGTATGTCTGGTGGGGACAGGAGGGTGAAGTCTGCCCCAAATATGTCTACTAGCAGGTTGGTGACATCTTCAGGGTCAGTATGAGTGGTACCATCCACTACTAGTTCGGCACAAAGCTGGGCCTCCACGTTTAGATTTCTGATGTAACAAAAATTGCCTTGTGACTATCTTTAGCTAGGGATGCTAGGTTAGATTTGTAATCGGCTTTACAGGACTTTACAAGATATCTAATTTGCTTGTTCAGGCTGTGGAGGGTGTACTTCCTCTGCTTAGTCAGTTCTCTTGTTCTTAGACATTAGTTTCTTCCACTTGTATATCCTATTTATGCTTGATGCTCACCAGGGTGGCTTGTTTTTTTGTGAGGATCTTTTTTTGATCCATTCAGGTATAGCTAGTCTATACATTTGTATACATGTTTATACAGAGCATTTGTGTACACCTCTGTATAGCAGTCATTGTTGACAATGGTAGCAGGAGGTTTGCAAGTATTTATGGCATTGCATAGGAGACTATAGTTTGCTTTGGAGAAATTTTTATCCTTTTTGCTCTTGATGGGGGTCTGGTATGATCATTAATTAGAACAAGACTGATTTCTAATCAGATCTTACTAAGGAGGGCAACACACAGGGAGTAGTGCAGGGGCCCCCTATGTTGGTGATTAGTAGGTCTACAACATTACAGTGTAAGAAACTTCTCTGTGTCGAAGATTTTCAGTCCATATATCTCTAGTTAATCACAGTATCAGATCAGACAATAGTAGTAGAAGTAGCAAACTTAAACTCGTCTTAAGTCAAAACAAAATAAAACAAAAAATAATAATATAAAATATATAATTGTACAGCATTACTAAGTATTTGAAAGCAATCCAAGCAAGGCAGGCAATCTGTTTCCAGTCGAAAATCCTTTATTAAGTATACAGACAAGCGATCCAAGTAAAACAAAAATAGAGTAATACTTTCCTCACAAGCTTTCTAAATATATATATATATATATATATGTATATATATATATATATATATATATATATATATATATATATATATATATATATATATATTCATACTTTTTATTAGGCATGGGAGTGGTTTATTGTGCTGTAAAACAAAGTGTTATTGGTACACATGTTAAATTCACATCCCTTCCCCCATCAGTGTGACATTCGAGCTGGTCCTGCCCTACTTAGTAGCTGTCATAATAATATAACCCTTATGTACTTTAAATAAAATTTATAATGATGTGGTACCTCTTATTTAACCAGATTATTAAGTAGATTATTAAGTCTGTGATTTTATCCAAGACAATATATTACATGTCTAGAAATATATCAACCTTAGTTCATTTGGCAATCAAAAAATATCTATAAATATATACATATAGATTCATAACCTATTATTTTACATGCTAATGAAAGCGATCTTTGTTAACAATAGGTAATGAAAATAGAAATTGATTTTTACATGCAAAATGTATATGTATATATTTATATATATTTTTTGATTGTAGTTCTCGTGTATCATAGTGGAGACCTATAGTTAAAAGTGATATGGAAGGGGATTTTACCTACAGTTAGTTGGACTTGAGTAGTTCTAGGGAGTCATGCTGTTTGACCCATCTTGAGGTGTATTTCTCTTTAATAAAAATGTATACACCTCTGCATTTGGTTCTTTCATGCTCTTTTTGAGGTCTGAACATGTGGAAGGCATTGTAGCCTTGCATAGCTGGGGGGCTCTCTCTACAGCCTTGAACCATGTTTCTGTGACTGCACATACATTGTCATCTTCCAAGGTAAGGAGTGCTTTGAGAGAGTGCAGTTTCTGATTTAGACTCCTTACGTTAAGCAGCATAACCTTGAGTTTGTCTCTACTGGATTTTTTTTACATCGGGAATTTGGTAGTCATGATATTAACTAATAAAGGCAGTACGGAAGAGGCAAGTACATTTGCCAGTAACTGAAAGCCAAGAGGCAACATGTGAAGACTATCTCTGGCAAAGCAACGAGGTCCAGCAACTATATTTTTCTAAGCTAACAGATACTGGATCCTCCTGGACTGACACCAGAAGTTAAGCCAGTTGTTGGAGTCAATCATTTTTTGTTTATATTGAGGCATCATCATGGGTGAATGTAGAATGCTGCTTAGGGCTAGGGACATACCTGCCTTGGACACATAATCTGAGAGCTCAGTCATGTCTCTCTTCCTAGTCTAGTGAGGTATGGCTCAAGTCATTCATTCCAACATGGACTATGAGAGAGTCATAACGGTACTTGTTGAGAGACTTGAGTGTGTGTGCATGATCTGACAGATCCTGGCACCTGACAGGCAGCTGACTGTGACATTCTTCTTGTCCAGCCTGGTGAGGGGGACATCTGTGTGTCTCACTATGGAGTCAACTATGACCAAGACATTTGTTTTTAAGGTGTTTTGCCTTGTGGGCTTATTGGTTGAGACACTGTTGTGCATCTTATTATGTGTAGTGGATTATTTTGGGTCTGCAGTGTGTGCAGTAGGTTTCTGCTTGGGAAGTCTCTGATCTTTAGCTAGCAAGTACCTCCTTGTATGTGGGTTTATGTGTTGTGAGCTTGTTATGTGCAATAGATGAAGTGTGCATGCTGACAACCTGTCTGATATTTGGTTTGTTTGTATGTGAGAGAATTGATTTCAAATTAATTGTATAAATACAGCTCTCATGTTGTATTTGTTTGTCTTAGAAGTAACTGGTTGTCAGTATACATGACGTAATTGCTACATTGCCTCAGGATGCCCATGTCAATCAGGCTGGCTGGAGAAATGGTGGGAAACTGTCCATCCATTATAGCAGGTAAATACCATAGTAACTAGTGGTGAGTGGGCTAGATGGACCAGCTTTTGCTGTAAGACTAATAAAAAGCAGCTATTCCATGGAGGGCTAGGGGTAGAAAACTGCATCAATGCTTCACAATGCACAACTGAGTTGCTTTCAGGGCAGCAGTGCAATCTCTGAGCAGCTCTAGTAAACTGAATGCAAACCTGCCCAAACACAATGCTGAAATGCAAGTGAAGTTAATGATTTTAAAAAAGTAAACAAAAGGAAAGCCTAAGACTAAGCCTTATTCCAGCAATCCACAAATCAGATGTGTCTGTCCTTGGCTGCACATTTCTGCCATTCTGCCACAAGGGTGCACAATGGCTGTTTTTAGTGCTCAAATGATAACAAACCATCTGGATTGAGCAAGCCTGAATCTAGCCTCTGTTAAAAATGCAGAAGTACTAGAAAGTCAACGTGCAGAAAACTGCAGTCACAACAGCTAAAAAAAAGTTTAAATAAAGCAGCAATTCAGTAGAATAATCCCACAAGGGTGCAGATCACAAACTTTCCTAGTGTGAAAAACTGGTGCTTAAAGCTGAACAAAGACACTTAGACCATCAGACACAATACGCCTTCAATCAGCAATTCCCAGCTCAGAAGGGCAGAGGCTACCCATTTCCCCCACAAGAGTGTAGACTACAAACCTTCTTAATGTAAAACAATAAGCCTGAAACCCAAGTGCTTAAACCAAAATTAAGAGGCTTACAATAACAGTTACAATGTAATCTGATAACAGGCAAATTACAGTGACATGTCTTTTAATCTAGCCATGTACATAATGGCATGGGTAGTAAACCCTGTGTTATCTTGATGAGAAAGCCCTGTGGTCTGTCCAGCTGCTGCATGTGTCTGGTGAGGTTCGTGCAAAAGAGAGCATTATACTGTATTACTGTTCTGATGAGTTTGACTACAGTGCTGTCATACAATCCTGGGATGTGAATGTAATGGCATGTCTTATGATGTGCCCCATATGTATGTACTGAAAAATATTAAAGAGAAAAGTTAGAAAGTTATGAAATACATTGCAATTCATGACTTCACAGTCCTAGAAAGTACTGACAAGATGATGCTATCCATTGTATAACTTGGCAAGGCAAATATAAGTGACACGTACAATTATCAGTTCAACAACACAAATACAGATATACTAGGCACTAATGTAGCTATGCACCCTGTGCATCAGATACAAAGATTTTGTATCCCTAAATCCAAAAGAGAGAAAACAGGGATATGGCACAATTATCATCTCTTGCACAGAGTGTTGTGTAGGGGAGCAGGAGGCGGCTGACAAAAAAGGTCAGTGAGAGTGTGTGAGCAAGAAAGGGAAGCAGGCAGGTTGAACAATGTAACTGTTGTGTGTGTGTCTGTAGGGGGTCCTCCATGGGACAGTGGTGTGTGAGACTGCATGAACACAGCCAAGCTCAGTGCTAGCTCTACATCTTGATATGTTGCACAGGTGTGAGCCATGTATGGAAGAGTTGGCAATTCATCACTGTCGCCTCTGATATAAGAACTGGATCTGCTAGGTGTTGCACTGGCACTCCTATGCCAAAGGTCAGATGTAATTCTGCTACATGAGCATGAATGATGCCTGCTGAATGTACTTCTTTCACAGAGAATGCCCAAGACCTTGACCCCATGGCCTGCCATGTCTGGGGATGGCCACGTTGGCTATAAACAGCTGTTATGGCCAACCTATTCCCATGAGGACATTCCATCACAGATACTGCTCATTCCATTACAGATACCCCTCAGTCCATCACAGACACCCCATGTTCCAATGTGTCATTCATCCAATTCAGTGAATTGACAACACGGTGAAGGCAGTCATGCATGTCAGCCTGTGCCTCATCTACAACCCTGAGCATTTGTTTGGAGTGCCTTTCTGAATGTGCCTGCATCTTCATGATGGCTCTTATATGTTGAGTGACAGGAGAAGAGACACCTGCACTAGGTGGAGAATGTACAGCAGGACCCCTCTGAGTACGCCTATAAACCCTTCTTCATGGCACCTCACCCACACTTGGGCTACAGCCAGACTCAACAGTCACTGAAGCCACAGCCACACTTCTATGATCAATGTCCTTGCCCTCCAGCTGTCCAATATCTGTGGGATCAGTGGACTGGGTACACATAGGCCTACTGGCTGTGTCTGGGGAAAATGAAGAGAGTGGCTGGATGTCAACCTCTGTGTCAAATTCAAGCTCTGCATCCTCCGAGTGTGCCTCAGTTTTGCCACCATCATCATCAGTGTCTGATGAGACACTGACATCAGGTGGCACAGGGCCCACACTCCCACTGTAATGATCACCTGTGATAAGAAGAAACACAGGCATACATTAATACCTGCACTACTATTGTGCAATATATGCTAAACAACTAACAGTGCTGCCACTATTACACACAGTACAACAATACACACAACAGGCCTAAAATGACACATTGTGATATTTCTTTAAACTGATCTGCAGTACTGACATGTAGGAAGCATACATCACTTGAATGCCTGATGGTCCTGAAATAGGCTAGAGGTGAGGACAACATCATCACACTTTACTGTAGGATGTGGGTACTACATGTACTCCTCTATATCTGCATTAACTGCACGTTCAATAAGAATGTGGCTGACAACTCCAAACTGATTTTATCACTGTAGCTGTCTTCAACCCCCCCCCCAAAAAAAAACATATGACACAGAAGTAATTTTTATTTCAATTGTTTTACTATACAACAGTATTCAACTGCTCATATAACAAAGGCTACCTGGAAGCTCCTCTTGGGGCTCAGAAGGAGTGGCACCCACATTAAGTACATGTTGTGGTCCACTCTGCTGTGAGCTCTCATATTGGAGGATATTCACCAGGAACTTTGCAGTGTGGGTGAGTGGTGGTTCTGTAGCAGGATCTCCCCTAGTTACCCTTTGGTCTCAGACAATGGCAGCTGCTCACCTCTGTGCACAGGTAATCATGTCAGTGGCCCTGTGATGCACCTGTTCATATGTCTGGCTTTGGCTGCCCACAGAATTGATGTAGCCTTTATTGCATATTGGATCAACCCCTTCCAGCAGAAATGCTCCATGTTGACTAAGAGAGTCAACAATGATATTGTTCTCTGATTCACTTAAGGGGGGGTCTCCGCCCCACTGACATTTTGTGTCTTAAAAGACAGAATGATAATACACATAAGTATCACATAACTACAAAGTGACTATTTCCAAATAAAACAGTAAAGGTAGGCAGTCAGTAGTACCCACTGGAAAAACATAAAACAGCCTACAGAAATGAAATACTAACAGCAGACAGGATGCAAATCAAAGAGAGTCACAAGACCAACATATCCTTGTATGTGCCACAGCAGTAACTCAACTGTGTCCCCCACCAAAAGAACAGTCCATTCTAGTTTATGACATAACAATAACTTTTCTTTGCTCCCCCACCCTCAAAGGAACAGGCATATGAACCAGTTTGCTAATAAGATATCTTTGAAATGCTAAACATTCTTTCAAAGGACCTGTCACTGAAACATTTGTACATATGTATCACACAGCTTTCTCTTTTCATGTATTGTCAATAATATGTACCTCTGAAATGGCTTGATAAACATAGCCATACCATCAGTACACTTTTAACTAATAAACATAGATAAAAGTGTAAAAGCCTTTGCTTCACATTATTCATTAATCTATTCTAGCATATGCATTATGTAAGTAACAAAATGGGAGCATACCTCAAGTAGTTCAATACTCTTCTGTAAAGATATCATTGGAACAAATTTACTTTTATGAAGTCCTGCAAACTTGTAGCAAGTGTCCTCACTATCAGTTTAGCTAGCTGCACATTTGCCTTTTTATAATGGAGTAGATTATTAATGGCTTGCATCTGTCTTAGCCTGGGTTTCAGAGGTGATAATTGCAGAATAAGCATCTGAAACTGCATGCTAATCAATTAATCTGGAGGAGCTATTCAACAAGCTATAAGGCAACTATGTATACTTCATGCTAGATTTTCCTCTGGATTTCAAAGTAGTGGAGTACAGACACAGAAAGTCTACACAGACAAAATAATAGGAGCTGCTGCTGAATAACTCCATTTATATATACTACAGACAACAGGCAATATTGCTGCTGCTGCTGCCAATAGGCCTAGGCTGAGATGAAGAGTTTTCAGGCCACATCTAACTTATCACAACATACATGACATGGACATTGTAGAGTGCTGCAGGATGGGTACAGAGACATAATCCAGGGAACTCTGAGATCTCTGCCAGCCTCAAGTTAGAGCCTTTACCTCCCCATGTATTGGCTGTGTACTGTTTGCTTGACAGTCAGGCCTGAAATAACACTGTGGAAACTGCTGCATTTACAAGGTAAGTCTTGAACATGTAGTGTATTGTATAATAATATTATGGCATGTTGTTGTATTTCATCACTTGGTACAGTAAGCAAGTAAAAGGTGGGAGATTTGTACAGAATATAATGCAATGTGTGAGCAGAGAACTGTTTGACTTGTTTGCCTGCATTAGCAAGTAGTAGGCCTCAAATATCAACGATTCAGACATCACTGTATGCCCTCAGTTTAGCACCATATATTGGTAATGGGAAATCATAACAGGAAGAAGTTAAAACATAATGAGACACATTGCAGCTTCCAACTTCACAAACCTCACAAGATCAAACAGAATGCAAAACAAGGAGAGTAACAAGAGCAACATATCATTGTTTATTCCATAACAGTAGGACAGCCTGGGTCCAGCCATTTGAAAGAACAGTGTACCCTTGCATGTGCCATAACAGGAACTCACCCTCCTTTGCACCCTCCAAAAGAGCAGTCTATGCTTGTTTGCGCCATCCGACCTGCCCTTCATTTTATGGCAACTGCATATCATAGTATTCCTAGTTAATATCCTAACACTTTCTAAGGTAAATGATGCAGACTGGCTTACACACTGCATGTCTCTGAGTACTGGTCAGATAACTGATGAATGACAAAGAAACATAGAAAGGTAAGACAGAGCTGTATATTTGAAAGGAATAATCATAAGAGGTTGTGTGATCACTAAGTGCACTACATCCAAATATATTAAATATAATACATTTACAAATAGCAGGTTAAACTTTGATATCAGTGTAGATTCAGTTGCACTTGATTGTGTGAGGAATTACTTCATTTATTTACTGCAAAGCTGTTTGTGTAGCAAAGATGGATAAGTTACCCATCATGTTTTCTGAAGGTGCATTGGAGTGAGAGTTGGGATCCAGACCTATGTAGACATATCTCAAGTGTACTAATATTTTCCACTCTGTATGCCATAGATTGATTTTCCCCATTTCAATTATTTCTAATTTTTTAAATTAATTTACTTATTTACTTATTTATTTATTGTTTGCATGTTGCGCCACTTAGCACAAATGTGTTTGGGTATTCTCATCTGATTTGCATGCAGAGTGGCTGTGCACAAACTGTCAAATGGCCTACCAGGTAGCAGACAGGACCCAGACAGCCACAAACATAAACCAGATGCATTCAGTTAAGACTGTTGCTATTGCGCAACCATGTTGCAGTGCTCACCATTGCCTACCATGTATGTGTGATGGTAGGCGATGCACAACACTTTTAAAAAAAGTGCACACTCTTAGTAAGCATGATACCTGCAGTTGGTGGGAAAACTTCATTCTACATTGATCTTGATCTGTGGTAGGCATGTCAGGAATTTGTGGAAAGGTTTTGAGATTCTGTGCTTAAAGATGGGGTGTCCAAGAGTCCAAAGTGTTTTTTTGGACTCCTAGTGAATGAACACGGGCCCAGGCTTTTGAAGAGGGACTATTGTGTCTCAGATTACAAGTCAGAAGCATGGAATAGTCTTATTCAGGCTTTGGCTAGTGCTACCGGTGTCCCCCACACTGGTGAATAAGGTAGGAATCACTACAGAGACCTCCAGATGAGTAAGAGGGATACTCTCGACTATTGGATCAAAGAATGTAGTACTGGGGCACTACACAGATGTGTAAGTATCATTTACAGAAACTACTTGTAAGAGTTGAAAGCTGGATATAGTTAGGATTGGTATTCATAATGTTATTCTGCTATGTTCTGTTTTTATCTGCAGCCATCACAGATGGAGAACTGAATGCAGGAAGCCATGCTTCTAGACTGGCATTGATGCGAGAAGTATGTGGTATGTATGCATTTGAACAGTACTGTTATTTTAGCATTAAAAGCAAAGACACCTTTATTGGTTTACTATATAGTTGCATCAAACTGGGCATTCATCTCTCAACTGTAACAGGAATGTATGCATGCATTAGTCTGGAAGCCAAAATAACAGTTAAATATTAGAGAGTAGTCAGAGGTTGTGGGTTCAAAAGCCATACTTCCCAAAGACACAATACTATTAAGTTTTCATTGATATTTCAATGTAACATCACAGCTCTAAAGCAGTGGTACCAATGGCCTGCTGTAAACTATAATCAGTCTAACTGGAGCATACATATGTGCAATATATCCACGCATCAAGGATTGCTTGCCGCAGTCTGTAGTATTGTGTGAATCTGTTAGGAGTTGGGTAGTCTTAACAGTGAAAAAGGTATTTGTTAGGAGTTGGTAGTCTTAAAAGCAAAGGTAACAGAATAAAGTGAAATTATTGTATCAATGCATTGTACGTCACATATGAAGTCGCAAATGCTCTCCCTTGTTTTTCTCTCACACCAACCATTATCATTTTTATTTTATTTATTTTTTTTCCTACAACACAGTGGGGTAGGCCTGCCCGACAGGATCCACCTGTCCACACTCCACTGACCATAGCACCAAGACCCACCACATCTAGAACACAACTTGGTAGTACCACCCCCCATCTGCTACCTCTGCACTACCTGGCACCTCAGGTAGTTCAGCCCCACAGGATTGATCCATGATTCCCTCCAGGATAAGTGGCAGAGGTGGTAAATTTATCACATGCAATGAGCTACTAGGGTTGGTGTATAGGACTGTGCACCACACAGCTGGTGCATGCCTACACCAGATGGAGACACTGCTCTCCTTCATTGTACTGAATAACACAAGGAGACAGATGTCAGACACTGCAGCCATTAGTGCAGTGAGGTGACAGTGATGATAGTCCAGTGGGTGGTGACTTTATTCTCACTGTCACCCAGGTTGACATCCATGGGTTCACAATGTCCCCATCCTCACCCTAACCATGGTGTTCACCCACCTCGTGTGTCCTTCACTATCCCTGTGTCTTGTCTTGTATGTCCTGTCTGTCTGTTATGGCTTTCTCACCTATCCGACCTACCTGACCTAGACAAACCTACTTTCCTTCCCTTCCCTAACATTCCTCTCTCTCTCAAAAAAACAAAAAGAGCACCTGTCCCAAAAAACAATGTCATCCAATACATAGCACTCCATTTTGCTCATCTTGACACACTCGATTCAGTCCAAAAGGCTATACAACATGATTGTGTTGCAGTCACACCTCTCTCTGGGGTTGACACTGCAACTTTAGCTAATATTGTGCACATCTGAACATTGTTTTACTGTAGAAGAAATGGATACCTATGGTTTTGTCCTATCCCTCCTTTCACTTTATTCTTCCCCCTGCTTGCTCTCCATTTCACCACTTTCCTATCTTTCCCATTGCTTTTCTTTAAAGCATAATTGCTTGATGGTGCCCATTGTGTACTAATGTATGGCTATGGCAAGAAGCAGTTATAAGTGTTATATACAGCTGTATTGGAAACCAGTACCATTTATCCATAGTTTATAGACTCCATACCAACTATCACACTTCAGAATTTGGATTTACACAGAAAAGTATTTGAAACTGTTGCATACACCTGGATTCAAACCCAGTACCATCTGACCACAAAATGAATAGAGCATTGCATTAACAGATGGTGCTATAGACTCAGTTGAGTACAGGTGTATTTTAGAGACTGAATAGGAAGACTTAACTGCTGCTGTATACACCTGCTAGTTAATTGAATCTCTGGCTGCAGGTATTAATTCATTTAATGCAGTGATAAGTTAATTTTAGGGCCAGATGGTACTGGTTCCAAATAAGGCTGTGGCTAATAGACTGAGCTACTTTTGTATTAGCATTGCTTAATGATGGTGCTTGATGTGCACCATTGGGCACTAATGCTTTATAACACTAAATGTCTATCATGCAATAATGCTTTATAAAACATTACCGGGGATCAAGCAATGCTTCATACAAAATTAATGGGGAAGATACAACGTTGGTAATATGGGAAGCAAGCATGGGGGAGTACAAAGGGAAATCCTTGCTAAACTGTATCAGTTACTATTCATTGTATAAAATGCATCTGCTACCTAACTGACTCTGTGGCAGCACATGTGAAAGCATTATTGTTGGAGGCAGATATTACTGGGTTTATATATGGGTGTAAATAGTAATTTTATAAGTGTGTATGATATTTTAAATACATCTACTTGTATTGCTGCCATTGACCATTGCTTCTCGTTTGTGCATGATGTGAACTTTAAAGAAAAGAAATGGAGAAGATAGGAAAATGGTGAAATGGGGAGCAAGTAGGGGGAAAAACAAAGTGAAAGGAGAGCAGCAATGTGCATGAAGGATGTAGGGAAGAACCAGAGCTATGCATGTCTTGAACAAAAAAACATGAACATATATGCAAAATATTAGCTGAATTTGGACTGCCACCTCCAAAGATTCAAAAATTCAAAGAAACTTTATTGTCATTTAGGAAACAAAAGTGCTACCTAAACGCAATTTCAAGTGTCAGCAAATACAAAAAGACAGACATAATAAGTAACTATAGTACAAAAGTAAATGTCTAGCTAGCTGATGCACATGCCTGTACATTTATATACACTGGACAGGACTGACTACTAGATGACTAACACATGAAAAGAAAAGTACACAATACACAGAGGTGGGATTGGATGATATTGCACATAAAGAAGTGATTGGAATTGCACTTGAATGAGAATATATTAATTTTAGTATGCAATAAATAAATAGAATTACTGTATGGAAAAAAAGTGATAGTGTAACAACCTATTACAGTTTTGATACATCCAGATTTACATCTGCATTAATGAGTCTTATTGCGGTTGGATAAAAACTGTTCATGAGTTTAGAGGTCCTGCAGTGGATACTCCATAACCTTCTACAAGAAACAAGTTTAGTGAACCAAACCAGAGAGAGGGGTGACCATAACACAATCATGGTGTATAGCCAATTGGACCAAATCACGTGTGTGAAATGGACAGCTATGTATGGGACAATTTTATTTTTGTGGAACACGTGCCCTTTTTTTTTTTTTTTTTTTTTTTTTTTTTGGAGAGAGAGAAGAATGTTGAGGAAGGGGTGTAGCATGGCCTGGGTGAGATAAGTTTGGTAGGTGAGGAGGCAATTGCAGATGGACAAGACAAACTAGACAAGAGACCGTGACCGTGAAGGACACAAGAGGTGTGTAAAAACCATGGTTGGGGGAAGTGTGGGAAATCAAGATCCAATGGACTTCAAGCTGGTTGACAGTGAGAATCCAGTTCTCACCCAGTGGACTGGCATCACTGTCACCTCATTGCACTGCTGGCTGCAGTGCCTGATGTTTTCATCTCCTACAGGTATTCTGTACCAGGATGAACAGCAGATGCTCCACTAGCATATGCATCCACCCACAGTACAGTGCACAATCCTACACATCATCCCTGGCAGTTCCTCTTCAGTGCTAAAGTCACCACCTCTGCCACTGTTCCCAGACGGAGCCACAGGCCAATCCTCTCGGCAGAGCTACCAGAGGGGCTAGGTAATGCAGTGGCAGTAGAGGGGGTGCTGTAGCCAATGGAATGGTGGCAGGAGGATCCCATGGTACAGGGCTACCCTTCTGTGTGGAAAAAAGAAGAAGAAGATAAGGGTTGGGATCAGAGAAAAAAAAAGGTAGAACATTATTAACTTCATATGTGACATACAAAGCATTGATACAATTATTTGACTCTATTTTGTTAGCTTTTCTTTTAACACTACACACTCCTAACAAATTTCTTCATTACTTTTAAGACTACCCAGTTCATAACAGAGGCACACTATAGTACAAACTGCAGCCACCAGTCCTTGATGTGTGCATATATTGCACATATGCATGTTCCAGTTATACCGATTACAGTTTACAAAAGGCTGTTTGTGCCACTGGTATACAGGTCTGAAGTTACATGCAATAATGATGAAAACCTGACAGTTTTGTATATTTGGGAAGTGTGTTTTCTGAACCCACAAAAGCTGACTACTCTCTAATATTGTACTGTTATTCTGTCATACAGACTACTGCATACATACTTTCCTTTTACAGTTTACTATCAAAAAACTCCTCCTAAAACTAAAGCCAACCACACTAGCAGCTGATAACATACCTGCTGCATACCTAAAAATGGCTAGTGACTCCTTATCATATCCTGTCTCCATCCTTATCAACCGCTCCATACTAGAATCCTACATACCCAAACTCTGGAAAGTATCTCGCATCATTCCTCTCCATAAAGGAGGTAATTCTTATGAATTCTCCAACTACCGACCTATTGCCATCCTTTGCCCCTTATCCAAAATTCTTGAGAAATGCATCCACTTGCAAGTGATGACATTTCTTAACACACACAATCTACTATCTACCACACAACACGGTTTCCGTCCACATCACAGCACTACCACAGCCCTTTTATCTTTCACTAATTATGTAAACCTTCACAGGAATGATAACAAATATGTATCAGCCATTTTCCTAGACCTCTCAAAAGCATTTGATATGGTCTCCACTCCATTCTACTAGACTCACTAACATCATTATCCTTCACCTCCTCTACTATGGCCTGGTTCAGAAGCTACTTGTCTGACAGGCAACAATCAGTCCAGTGGAAAGGAACTCTGTCTACACAACTTCCAGCCACCATAGGTGTCCCACAGGGCTCTATACTGGGCCCGCTGTTGTTCTCTATTTTCACAAATAACCTCAAATGCTCTACACAACATGCCACACTCATACAATATGCAGATGATTCATCTCTGATCTGCTCCGCCTCATCTCCCACCACCCTACGTACACTCACTCAAGATACCTTTATCTCAGTAGAAAAATGGATATCTGGGATCCAACTAATTCTAAATCCCAAAAAGACAAAACTGCTACTATTTACCCCTAATAGATAAAAAAAACCCTCTCCTTTACCATAACCTCTAATGACGGCACCACCATCACCGCTTCTAACCACACCAAAGTTCTGGGCATTGAAATAGACAATAATCTCCACTTTGATGTTCACATCTCACATACCATAAAACTAGTACACAAAACTAGGCTCCCTATACAGGCATAAGTCCTTTCTCTTACAAAAAGCAAGAGTCACTCTTGCACAAAGCCACCTCCTCTCAACTCTATTATACGCAGCACCAATCTTTACCCAAATCAGACAATGTGACCTAGACAAACTAGAATCATGCTACAATAAAATAGCCAAGTTTGCTACTAACTCAACCTATAGAACCCATCACTGTGCTGCACTAAAAGAACTAAAATGGCTTGAGCTACCACAGCTACTTAACTATCACCAGCTGGGCACAGCCTACAATATTCTCAAATATCCTGAAAACACCCCCTCACTATCCAACCTACTTACTATCTATACTACAAACCGATACCTAAGATCCAGTGAAAAATCTCTCCTCTCCATCACCAAGGCTAACAATAATGCAGGGAAAGCGCTCTACTCCCACACCGTTGCCAGAAATTGGAACTCTTTTCCCCTATCTGTGTCCACTGCCCCCTCCACATCCATATTCAAAAACTCCCTCAAATCGCACCTTCTTAGTACATGGTTATGCCCTTGTATCACATAACCCTACCCATACTACTATTAACTCCCCAAATTCCTCTCTGATCACATGCTGGAGCTCTGATCCCCTGTAGGCTTGGTCATCTGAAAGGGTACTTTTAACCTTAGAATCTTACTTGATATATTTTCTTTTCTTACCAAAGTATGACTGACATTGTCTTTTTACCCATGTTCTATATCTTTTACCTGGAGTGTTTTTATTAATTCTTGTTATATTACTATGCTCAGCATACATGATGTAACCTGTTTTGTGTATTATGCTGGATGTACTGTATTTGTATAACTTGATGTTGGAGCTTTTCTCCCCGGGCCACCGCTGAAAATGGACCTGGTCCAGTCGGAATTTCCTGGTTAACAAATGTAAAATAAAATAAATAAATAAATGCTCACTGTTATTTGAGAATATGGAACTGCTGCTTACAGACTAAGGCATGTATAGTTTCCTTTACAGTTGAGATATGCTTGCTCAATTTGATATAACTGTTCTAAACACAAACTAAGTGGTCCTTAACCTTTAATACTACTAAATTACTATTAAAATTATTATCATTATTATTATTACTACTATTATTAAATTACTATTTATAACAGTACTGTCCTGATGCATACATACCGCATGCTTCTTGCATATTTAAAAAATGCATGACATGGGACCTCACATTCGAGGCTCACTCAGTGGCAGCTGTGGGGAAAAAAACAGAACAAAACAGAATACCATTATGAATACCAGTCTTGACTATATTCAGCTTTTAACTCTTACAATTACTCACTGAAATTGATACATACACATCTGTGGGGTGTCTCCTGTACTAAATGGCCTGCTCCAATGGTCGAGGGTATCCCACTTCCTCCTCCAAATGTCATCAAATTGATGCCTGCATTACTCACTAGTATGGGGGGATAACTGTAGCACTGGTCAAAGCCCTGGCAATAATATTCCAGGATTCAGACTTATATTCTAAGCCTGAATAGTCCTGCTGCAGCAACTGGGGCCCATGCTCCTTAACTAGGGGTCCAATAAAGACTTTAGACATATAAACACTCCACCTCTGTGCTCAGAAGTTCACTCCATCACCAGCAACACCAGACATGTCTAACATAGCTCAAGCTCAATGTAGAATGAGCATTTTTCATCAATTACATTTTGTCTTCTGAAGTTTTCCTGCCAATTCAATGTCTCATGCTTACTGAGAGTGTGTACATTTTGTTTTTTCAACATTTGAAAATGTTGCCCCATTACTTACCATCACAGAAACATGGTAGGCAAGGGTGCATACTGCTTGACACTGTGTTTTGAGAGATGCTAAATGATGTACAACAGTGGCAAGCACTGCAATTTCAAGATTATTTATTATACAGGCACTTGTGTAAATGTGCTAGTCAAATGGACCATGCCTGTGGTTCTATACTTACAGCTATTTACACAAGAAGGTTTAGAAAACAGATGTGTATGTTGCACTTTCGTACTATAATATGCAATCTCACAACAGTAGAACAAAATTTGTACACCCTGTACTAGAACCCCAGACCATCTGCGCTACACACCTACACTTAACACCTGCTGCCACAGGATTAGTATCTTAGTATTCATTATCGAGTTTTCACTGTTAATCACAGTGCAATGCCACTTACTATGTTTGTGTGATAGCCAGTAGTATTAATTGAATACTTCTAGTTTACGTTTGTGACTGTCTGAGTCCTGTCTATAACCTGTGTGGTTCATTCCTCCAGTGCAAGCACTGCTGAGCTTCAGACAAACCAGGTGAGCACATCCAATCACATTTGTGCTAAGCAATGCATAGAGCAAGCACAGGCCTCAGGAAAAAAAATTTGAGAGACATGGTTGAAATGAAGAAAAGCAATCTATGGCAGTGCCCCAAACACATTTTAATAAAGAAAACTTAAATAAAGGAAAAGCAATTGCCATGCTGTCCTACAATCCACTTTTGCATCCAACAACCTTACACAGAAATGGTATCTGCATTATACCCCGGAATGCAGAATGTCCAGATGTCTGCATCATATTTTTGGGTTGTTCCTTGTAAAATTTGTGGTTTTCTGGAAAATCACTGAAGAATTAATTCAATATATAATGACAACATTTCAGTTTCGTGCTTCATATCCTTCAGAAAATGCATGTTAACACAAATATTATTATTATAGCTACTTTTTATGGTTATAAGAACAATATGGTACATCTGTTCATATTTTTGGCTTTATTATTTATTTATTATTTGTCTTTATCAAGATTTCTTGCACTAAAACGTTGGCAGGTATGATCTGCATTTATACTACAGGTTTCACAGCCAGCAACACTGCTGAGAAATGCGAAATCTTGCTTACATGTGTCATGCATCATTAATATGCATGGTGTGATGCTGAGCCATGAGCGACATCATGTACGAGAAAACACTTTGCGTAGGCTCTGCACAGAACCTACAGAAAGTTTATTGAATCCAGTCTTATATTTATTTTCTGATATACATATACCATGGTTAGTAAATTTATTATGAAGAATCATGTCTAGAGCATTGATAATTAAAATAAAGACATATAGTGATAAAGGATATCCTTGATGGGTGCTTTGCACTAAATGCAGTGGAGCAGACAGGTTTCTATTAGTATCAGTTCTAGTGCATGTGTTAATATATAAAAGTTTATATTTTCTATTAAAAGTTTGAGGAAAGCCATATTCCACAATGATATCTCAAAGAAAGTCTCCATCATCAGAATCAAATGCTTTGTGAAAGTCAACAAAATTTGCAGTAGCACTAGATACCATATTTTGCTCTGTTTGTATGCTTAGCTACAGTTTAATCAGCTCTACTACACTACCCCTATTCATGCCATAAGCTACTCTAACCTATTTGCCAGTATGTTGGCAATAATTCTTATTTCTATGTTTATTAGGATGATTGGTCTAAAAATTGATGAGATCTGAATTGTCTTCATCTGGCTCATGGAATAGTATAATACTGGCTTCCATCTCCTGGATGTGAAATGCTTCAAGCCTTTCAGGTTCATTGAATAGGTCATATAGTGGGACCAGACCATCAAATCTTTATCAAAATGTTATAAAATTCTTGAAGTATTTTATTTAGGCCTAGGCTTTTAATAGTACTCCATATTAAACCAGGTGGGATAACAGTATTTTGACACTATATAAGATGACTTAAAAACTGTGTTTAACCTGGCTGGGCAGTGCACATTAAAGATCTGGTATGCATATCTCTTAACTTGTTTGGGGTGAGTTGGGCCCAATTTTGGTGTATAAATATGTGTGATAAATAACATGTGGGCTCTTTCATGACATTTTTTACCAGAAGTTTCTGTGATTTAATATCCCAATAGTATTGTCTGCACCATCCCCATGTATCATAAATAATGATAGAATATACTGAAAATGTGTGCTTATTCCAAAATTAGCTATTATTATACCCTGTTGCACTCTCGTGATTTGCATTTCCATTGGTCCTAAGTCAAGGTTAATGTGTAATCATACCTCTCAACCTCTTAGAGCAAGAAATCTGGACAAAGCCACAAATAACGGGGGGACAAAGGTCTCAAAATAGGGACACTTTTTAAATATTACTCTTACAAGCTTACAAAGCTGATAGAATAACTGATTTTGCATTAGTATGAATTTTCAGAAAGATATTAAATCTGAAAATCATATGTCTGACATTATTTTCTGACTTAGGTCCCAGTGATTTGTCAGGGATTTGCTAGAAAACTACACTTTTCTGAGAAATGGACCAAAAATATGAGTAAAAAGTCTGAACATTTTGTGAAAATCTGGAGAGTTGAGAGCTATCTGTGTGATTAACTTTCCCTGTCCATTTGTTTACACCATGCTTAGAGTCTAGACTTTCCATGTATGGAGATTTATGGTGTACACCTGTCAGTAGTTGCCCCAATAAGATTTTACTCATGAGCTAAGGGTTTTCTAAACTATACTTATCTCTTAGCCATAAGGGGTCCATTCTCCATTGATGAATAGGTATATATAAGGGATAAAGACCAACAGAAAGATATAGCACACTGAGGTCAGAGATAGGTGCTGGCATAATTTATTTTCACATGCATTACTAATTAAGTGTTGACAGAGGAGGATCATATTAATTCTTAATGTGTAGCTAAAATACATATGATCCTTTTCTGTGTGATTTAGAACCTACCTACAATCCTAAAATTTCTATTCATAGGTTCATAGGTTCATAGGTTTATACTAGGCTATCTGCCCTAAGGCATTTATAAGCCTAGCCCAAATTTTTGTGGCTTACGCCACCCCTTATATGAAAAAATACTGTGCCCATTAGTTTGTTGTGCCTCTGTCCAGCAGTGACACAGAGATGATTCCCGGGGTAAACCTACGATCTCCCATCCACAGGTCTAGATTTCTCTTGAACAGAGTCAGCGAGGTGCTCTGCCTCACATGGACCGGGATTTTATTCCACAGCATAGGGAGTCTCTGAGTGATAAATCTATCCCTCCAGCACGTCCTATTTATATCCGTGCTAAGGTTTAAGTCGCTTGCTCTAGTGGTTTTGGTGGATTTGGATTTTTGAGGTGGAGCATGTCCATTAATTCCGGGTTGGACATGGCCTTGTATGTCAGGCACATGTCACCTCTGAGCAGACGGTATGCGACTGAATAGAGCTGGAGTTTCTTCAATCTGGCAGCATATGACAGATTTTGGAGTCCCTTTATCCTTTTGGTGAGGAACTTTTGGGGTCTCTCCAATTGCTGCAGATGTCGGGTGGGATACATCCCGAATGGGGCATTGTACTCGATCATTGGTCTGATAAGTGAAGAGTACAGGGGAACAATGACCTCACTAGATCTGGATGTGAATCCCTTCATGATCAGGTGGGCAATGTAGAAGGTCTTTCTAACCACTTTAGCAACGTGAGTGTCAAAGAAAGGCCACTGTCAACCTGGGTCCCCAGGTCCCTGATAACCTCTTCTGTGCTTAGTGGATTGCCACCTATATGGTAGCTTGGGGTTACCTTGTTTTTCCCGAAGGGTATGACTATACATTTTTGGCGTTTAACTTCAGGCCATGGCTCTGGCACCAGCTATCTGTTTCCGTGAGTCCCTTCTGAAGGATATCCGTGTCCGATGCACTTTCCACTATGGCGCCCAGTTTGCAGTCGTCTGCAAACTTTGTCAGCCAAAGTCCTCCCATGTTGGCCTGTACTTCTGAGAAGTAGATGCCAAACAATAGGGGGCCAAGGACCGAGCCCTGTGGGACACCACTTGTGACCGGCTTGGAGTCTGACACAGCGCCAGCAACTCTAACCCTGTGGGTTCTGTCCTTAAGCCAGTTTGCAACCCATCTTGTGACATATGGGTTTACATTTAAGCTGGTAAGTTTTTCTACAATACCCGAGTGGGGTATTTTGTCGAAAGCCTTTGCAAGGTCAAGGTACCTCTTCCAACAGGGTAGTGATGCAGTGTGTTCTATTAACACTGACTCTTATTTTATCTAAGGGAGGGCCAAATACAGAATTCAAGCCCCTCCTCATGATATTAGTGCAGCTATTATGAATGTGCTGTCACAGCTTTTTCTATTAAGTCAATCCACATTAAGTTAAACACTTACTAGCCAGAACTTAGTGTTAAATCTTCTTACTTTCAACATGATTTGTCTGCCATCTGTGTCCTTATGAGTTTAAGTTTAGTTTTCTGCAAGAAGATAATGCAGAGCTTGTATTTTAAAAAAATATCCAATGAGTCTTTTAGCCTTCTAACATGCAGAAATTCCTTTTTCATTCCAAGACATTAGGTGTTTATAAGTGAGTATTAGGTCTGCTGCCCTTGTGGGTCATTTTAAGCCTAGCCATTTTCTTTCAAACGTGAGAATTAGGCCATGTAACTCATTTCTGTGAGGTAAACACCTTAACCATTATGCCAACCCTAATTCCCACAATGATTTCACTGAGCTTTGAACCCAGGACCTTCTGCAGGTGAAGCAGATGTGATAACTACTACGCTACACTACAGAACTCACATGCTGCAGGGCATTTATTGTTTGTTCTGAATTTTTAGAATATGAGTTGAAGGGAATATTGTATGACAATGAAAAATGAATAGAAATAACAGAAAAAATATTAGTAGCACTAACTATGCAAAATTTTCTTGGCAACCAAGATATCTCAGTAACCAGCTCTAGGCTAGTCATTCACTAGGAAACCCCTTAAATTTAACCAGTGACTCCAAATTAAAACTACACTCTTAGGGGTACAAATGACAATGCTCCTAGCAGAAAGAATAGCACTCACTCATGTGTGTCTGTTCCCTGCATGGCATATATAACAAGGGCAACTGAGAGGACAAAGAATATGCAGAAAAGTTCCAAAGGTTAGAGAGGCTAATAATTTTTTCTTATAGGGACTCTATTTATTGAACATGCCAATAGCATTATAGTCATATGTATGTACTATGGTATTTGACATTGCAAATATTTACCTTTTCAGATACTGACTGTCATAGAGGGAGTTGTAGTAGAGAGGCAATCATCGTTAGAAGAGGCAAATGAGCACCATGTAATGCAGATAACTTATGTCCTCCTTTGTAATCTGTTAACATATTTCAACCATATAATATCATCATTTATTCAGTATAGAGCAACTTACAGCCACACAATTTCACATGTTTTCCATTCATAGATATGCTGCCCTTGTGGGATATTTTAAGCCTACCCAAATTTCCTCAGAGGAGAGAATCAAACCCTGTATCTTGTGTTTGGGAGGTAAACACCTTGCCCATTATACCAACCCCAGACCTTATGCTTGGTCCTTCCCTTCCACTTCCTTCTTCTCTCCTCATTCTTTCAGTTTAGTCTGCCAGTTCTGTCAGTCATTTATCATGTTTGCAACCTTTAGTTGCAAAGAAAAAAAATAGAAAGATTATGTGGCCAAAGTATTTTCTTTGCTAGATATCACAGTAGGAGCTGTGAGTGAATTAATCCAATTGATATCTATTTCTTGCATTTCCTCCTGTGAAATATCTGGGTTATTGAACTCCACGGAAGATTCTTCTTGTAGCAATGTTGGAACTGAGATAGTAAGAGAAGACACAAGATCTACAGGTATAAAAAGGTTTTTGGTTGGTAGGTTCTGAAATCAAGTTTATACATTTCTTTCCCATTCTTCAGTTCTTCAGTTCAAGTGACTTAATAACAGTCCCATAATTTGGGCAATCCTGCCTCTTAGAATCTGCCATTGCTGACCTACTGATTTCAGCCTATATTTGTTTTTTGAGGGGTATCTCCCAATCCCTCAGAAAGCATTCTGCATCTGCTGTTCTAAAGAATTGAAAATTATGGATGGCCTTAGCAATTTGTAGGATAGCTGGGTACTTCAAAGATATACAACATCTCAGCTCATTCAGCAAATGCAAGAAAGGGACCAGTACTTTGCACTTAACAAATAACACGGTACTATAGTCAGACACCATAAGACGTCTACAGTTTTCAAATTAGTGCCCATCTCCTTTGCATTTCTGAAAATTATCTTGCAGCATTAAAATTAAATCATTTAAAAATGAAATGCCTGGGGTAGAATGGATTTACCTGCTTAGATTGTATATGGTGTGCTCATTCAATTATGGGTGGATGCTCTGCATCCAATAGCTTGTCACTTCTTGCACTTTAAAAAAATAGTGTCTAAGCATTCCACAAGTTCTGTTAATCCTAATATTCATAAATTGTTCCTTCTGGCCCTCTTCTCTATCTCATTGATCTTAGCTTCCATCTGGATAGTATGAGACTGTAGGTCCATTATATTTGTGGAGCTGGCAGTAATAGTTATATTGTATTCCTTAGTATCTTCCTGTTGTTGCTGCAAAGTTTGATGTTCTACATTAGCAGCTGGTTGTGGCTCTTTAGTTTAGACTACATTAGCAGTTATGGTATCCATTAGCTGTATGATAGTCTCCAAAACTGACAGGACAACCTTAATATCTTAATTAATGGTTTCACATATCTCCACCATCTTATGCATCCCCAGGTGCATTGCTATTAGCTGGATCTAATTATATATTCCTTATGAAAATTGTGTTAAGTTATCACCTATTACTACACACACTGTATGTTATGATAGCCTCACAATAAGTATTGTAATATTATGGCGTTAGTGACTTACTTGAAACACATTATTTAGCAGAGTTACAGATTAAGTCATCCTGTCAATGCATCTGCTGATGCATCCCCCTAAACCTATCTTATTTTCCAGATGTACTATGCAGTGTGTACATGGTGGAGAGAAACACTGTCATTCTGAAATGGCACGACGTGTTACTGAGACATTTGCAGCAGCACAGTGCTAAGTGCTCAGTAAGCTGATAACATCATCAATGTGCCATGGACATTACAGCAAAATGCAGTGGCACATCATGAAGACTGCAACATCATACAGAGCATGACTCTTTGTCAGTGCAGAACTTTTCCAGCATCATACAGAGTATGACTCATTGTCAGTGCAGAACTTTTCTATAGGTGCCACTCTTGTGGGCTTTTAAAGAAAATGCACAATAACTGCAAATCAAGTATTTTGCTATCATGCATATATAGCCAACGTACCAAAAAAATCATTATCCCAACAAAGAATATAACATGAATACAATATTGTATAGTACTCCATGTCATATGCTCCACTGATCCCATCGTACTAATGGCAACACCCCTATGAACGTCATCAACATAATATAACATGATGAAATGAAGAATATGACTATTATAACACAGAACAAAACTCCATGGATCCCTACACAGGAACCAAGCTACCAACACAAATGGTACTCCCCCCCCAAACAAAAAATACAATAATGCAACTGTACTCCAAGCTATATATTCTACTGATCCTATTACTGAAATGTTGACACCCATCTGTGTACTATGTGTACATAAGTACTATGTCTTTTTATTACTTGACCTAGACTAAGATGTAAGCATTGTTACTCAATGTCTGTAACACAAGTAATTATTGTAAATGTTTAATTTTTATAACCTTGTTTTTAATCTTGGAGCTTTTCTCCCCGGGCCTCCACTGAAAATGGAAATTATCCAGTTGGACTAGCCCGGTCAACAAATGTAAAATAAAATAAAATAATAAATAAAATAAATCTGTATTGCATGGGGACCATGCATCAAGATACAATCAAGAATGTCTTTGTTATAAAACAGGACAAATGCCACAGACAGTTAAACTATGGCACGGCTTATGTCTGTTAACTACACTTATGGGCTGTGTTGCAATTCTTCATGGAAAGCTGCATATTGGGCAGACATATACGTTACTGCAACATCTCTGCTGCCTGAAATATACTTCTCAGTGTTATAAGGCAGCTACATGTTGGAAAATATTGCCTATGTTGCAAGAAAACTTCAACTTCATTGATAAAGAATGGCTCTTACAAAACGTTACAGTATAGAAAAGTGATAAGGATTTTAAAGGCCCCAGAACACATTTATACAGAATTACAACACACATCCAAATGTGGGGGGGGGGGGGGGTAATTCAATAAAGCCTACATGGAGTGATTTTCCATGTAGGCATTGTGGCATGGCCCCAACATGGAAACCGGCCAGTGAGAGATCCAATAAAGAGAGTAGAGGGGCGTGCACGAGTGTGCAGACGCAGAAGTGTCCGTGGAATGCAAATCACCTCATAAGCTGGTGAAATCCATGCAAATGAGGGTGATTTGCAATCCAATAAGCTGAAAGGCACCCATGTAGGTGTTATGTTGGTGTCAGAAATGTACACGGAAAAAAGAAACGTGGACTGGAATATAAATTTCAAACAGGGGCTGTAAAAGCACAAAAAAAAGGCTGGATCCTTCACTGTAGGCATGTAAATGACAAAATCTATGGCCAGTGAGTCCAAAAAGCAATGCACAGCAATAAAAACTATTATTTTTGTTAATACATGTATTACATTTGCGCGGCATGCAGCAATCTGCAAACATGTTATGAAAAAAAATAATTAAAATGTTGAAAATCCAAAAATAAGACATTTGCAAAAATAATGTGTTATAGTGCCCTGTATGCAAAGTATACAATGGTAGGTTGCAGTGTTGCTTAGGAGGCAGGCCTTGGAGTAGTGAACTATCCATTATATTCAAGTAGGTGTATGCAAATGATCTGGGGTTAATGAATAGCAAAAAGAGCCACTGTATTCACAGATACAACTTGTGCTAGGGCTAGAACCATGTAGTTAGTAGTAGAACAGGTAGCTAACATCAAAAGGTGGTGTGTCATGTTCTGTTTAAGTGGATTGGAGCTCAGCATCTCCCGTTTCAGCTCAGCTAAGCACAGCTAACCAGGGGTGTGTGTCCGATGGTGATGAGCTGTGTTTAGACCTGTGATGCTGGTTTAAGAAAAGCTGAGTGTGCACGTGCATGGAGGAGTGTCCAAACTGCTGAGCACTGTTTATACTACAGCCACAGGTTTGCACACCCCCCTCCAGTACTTAGCAGTGAAAGAATTAAAAAAAAAGCAAATAGCTAGGGGAAGCCAATCAAGTAGAAATGACTGATAAGCCCTGTTCAACAGACACTGGTCCATTCAAACCCCCAATAATATACATGTCAGGTGGAATGCATCATAGTGAGTGAATCACACAGGCTGCATCTGCAGCACCCCACTATAAAGTATGCATACATCCTACAATCTGATTTTTCTCACATACTTTGCACCATTTGAGTACATTCTTGGGAATTTTAACTGACAAAGCGATAAGGGCTGCTGCTGCTCTGCTACATCTGTATGTGCTACAGGCTGAGGACAGTGCTGATGCTGATGCTGACAATAGGCCCAGAATGAGAAGGAGAAGATGTTCAGGCCCAGAGTAGTTTTCCAGGTGCTGCATGAGCTGGAGATTGTAGAGCACTACAGGGTGGACAGGGACATACTTCAAGAACTCACTGAGCTTTGCCACCCTCAAATCAGACCCAGAGCCAACAGAGGGAACCCATCTCAGTGGAAACAAAGGTATGTGTAGCTCATAGAATATTAGCTACAGGTACTTTTCAAAGATCAACTGGGGAAATAATGGGGGTCTCACAGGCATCTGCATCCAGGGTACTCCACCAGTTCCTGGATGCCATGCAAGCACATGCCAGTGAGCACATTTATTAACCCCACACCCCTGAGGAGAGGCCAGCAATATGCATCTCTTCCACTATGTAGCACACTACCCTGAGGTACTGAGTGCCATAGTCTGCACTCATGTGCACATCAAAGCACCACTCAGTGAAGAGGGCAGAGTCTATGTCAACCACAAGCGGTATCACTCCATCAACTGCCAGGTCATGTGCAATGCCCAGGGCATTATCATGAATGCATGTGCTGGCAGCCCAGTCAGTTGTTATGACTCCCACATCTGGCAGGCATCACAGCTGTGCCAGATGTTTGCTAGGGGGGACATCCCATACAGTCATCTACTGGGGGATGCTGGCTATGCAGTGGAATCATGGATGATGACACCCATCAGAAATGGCTATAATGAGGCACACACACAAACAAGGAACATCATAGAGCATGTGTTTGGGCTACTCAAGTCACTGTTCCACCACCTTGATATATCTGGTGGACTCCTGCAGTACTCTCCAGCCACATGTTCACACTTGTTCACAGTATGCAATATGCTACACAATATGATCCTGCTAAAACAACTACAGCAGGAACATCACAGGGAAGGGACACACAGCCCCCCACCAGTGTCAAGGTCCCCACAGCCACAGAGGGACTCGGAGAAGGAACCTCCTGAATCTGTCCCTTTAGGCAGATGTAGGTGTGGCCAGTATGCCCTGGTCTTGGCAAAGAGGCAATGCATAGCACATGCACTGACATCCTGGAGACCTAGGGACTGACACCTCACTCCGACTCACACACATACTAAAAAGTATGTCAGCCAAAACACACAACCTGTACCTTAACATGTATTGGCTGTGTACTGCACACATCCAACAGAGTCAGCCGTGAAGCACCATTATATCAACTGCTGCAGGCACAAGGTAAGTAACTCTTCATTACAACAAATGTATGGGGTACTATACTATGGTAGCATAAGTGTGGACCTGCCACATGTATGCAAGGGAATAGAGTGGGCTACCAGGATAGCTGTAGACAACTGACAGCTATGTGGGACAACAGAAACTCTCTGTCCAATACTGGCAACCCCATAATATGCAGTAGGCCCCAAGCCAGCAAAACCTACTGCACTATGTGAAGGAATTTCAAACAGCAGTGTCATAGGACAGATGGTTGACTGTCAATACTACAGTCACCTACCCCCAACACACCCATGTTCCCATACAACTGCAGTAACATTATGTTTGCAAGGTAATAGCAGCAGATCACACAATCCCAGGGCTGTCCCAATCAACCTGGTAACATGTTCCATTTCCACAATATGCAGGAGTCGATGTGATATGTATGTCTGTGGCTGATAGTGTCAGGAATTAAACTGCACTGTCTGTGGCTGTTGGGGGGTTAGTTGGCTAAGTACATTATCATGGTTGATGGTGCTCATGGTTTGAGACTGGCTGTACCTTCTATTTTGCATGTGAGCTACACCTATGGTAGGAGTTCTACAGACTGTCCATATCTCATTATTTGTTACTGCAAGAAAGCTGGACAAAGCCGGAGATAATGGAAGGACAGGGGACCACAGATATCTCTGAGTTACCTACACGATGACTCATGGAACAGCAGGTTGTAACAAGTCAGAGGAGTAGCAGGATGTCAAGGCCATCCTGTAACTGTGTCAGTACTTAGAACAGGTCAGTGGGAACCCTCGTACCCCTCAAATGTACAGAATGTTGCAGAATGTCCACATTTTTGCCTCATATGTATGGTCCATTTTCCGTAACATTGCATTTTTCTGGCAAACTAGTGGCAAATCAATAAAGGTTGATATGATAAAATAATTGAGAGACAGTTGAGATGCACACCTCACACCCATTAGAACATTCATGCTAATACAAAACCTATTATTCTGTCAACTGCCTAAATTTGTAAATGCAATATCAAAAACTTGTTGCTTGGTTTGTGCCTGTGTCTGTGTCCCACTTTTATATGGTCATAGGTTCATAACTGTGTACTAGGCTAATGGCCCTGAAGCTTTTACAAGCCTAGCCCAAAAAAAAAAAATTGCCCAGGAACAGTGCCACCTGATGTTAGTTATAGGTTCATAGGTGTATACTAGGCTAATGGCCCTGGAGCCTTTACAAGCCTAGCCCAAAAAAATTGCCCAGGTACCGTGCCACCCAATGTTAGTTATAGGTTCATAGGTGTGTACTAGGCTAATGGCCCTGGAGCCTTTACAAGCCTAGCCAAAAAAATAATTGCCCAGGCACATGCCACCCGATGTTAGTTATAGGTTCATAGGTGTGCACTAGGCTAATGGCCCTGGTGCCTTTACAAGCCCAATATATATGGCTTTGTACAGATTTCTGGCTCTGTTAGGTTGAGAGGTATGGACACCACATAGGCTTATAATATCAGTAAAACACAAACTGACTGAGGACCAGAGCAGACTTATGAGGTGCAAGGCTGGACATCCTGTAAAACAGGTACAGACAGAGGTGTGAAGTCTGTAACCCTCTGTGTGGTGTTACATCATATATCCCAGTAACAGCATACCTATAACTACATAGAATAGCAACTGTGGAGAAAGCCAGGAACTGGAGCAGGGCAGGACAAAGTCCCACATAAAAGGAGAAGGAGAAACTACTGGCAAGACAAATGTAGAACGTCCAGAATAGAACAGTTTATGCAGTAGCATGGGTTCCTGGCAGTGTATGGAGTCAGTAACCCAAACGTCTGTCAGCATTCCCTCATGTCAAGTCTATAATGATCAGCCACTGATGTACCAGGATAACACATTGCTATGTAAAATGTATCACACATATGATGCAAAACCCTGTTCAGTCTAATACACTCCGTACACACCCTAGATATGAGTCAGATATTAGGGACAGCATACAGCCAGGAAATCTCTCAGGCATCATATCAGAGAGTTGCTGAACTGTGTAATCAGGTGCAGTAGCCTACAGCACTACAGTATATACAACTAGATAGGTAGTGTGTCCAATCCCAGCAATGGCAACTCAGTGAATGTGTGTGTGTGTGTGTGTGTGTGTGTGTGTGTGTGTGTGTGTGTGTGTGTGTGTGTGTGTGTGCGCGTGTGTGTTGTGTGTGTGTGTGTGTGTGCATGTGTGTGCGTGTGTGTGTGTGTGTGTGTGTGTGTGTGTGTGTGTGTGTGTGTGTGTGTGTGTGTGTGTAGGTATATCCCCTTGTAGCAGTGTGTATGTCTTGCCTATGTGTGTGCAATGCCAATACATTTTAAGGACTGTGCCTACCTGTGAACCTCCACATTGGCTTACTTTACAGGGCCTGCTGATGTCATCCACCTTAGAAGCACAGTTGGACACTCTCCAAACACATAAGCTCTGTCGTGCATGTGATAAGTACGTAGAAGTATAGTATATACAACTAGATAGGTAGGGGTGCTAATCTCAAAACTGGTAACTCAGTGAGGGGTTGGGAGGGTGGCCTAATGGTTAAGGTTTTTGCCTTACAAACACAAGGTGCAGGATTTGAGTCTCACAAGGGATAATTGGCTAGGCTTACAATGGCTTGCAAGGTAAGTTAGCCTAGTACTAACCTATGAACCTATGAGTGCATATGTGTGTGTAAGTATATCCCCCTCAGCAGTGTGTGTGTGTGTGTGTGTGTGTGTGTGTGTGTGTGTGTGTAATGGTTATACCATTTTAAGGGCCTGTGCAAACCTGCTAACCCCCCATTGCCAACCTATTCAGGGTCTACTGATGTCATCCACCTTAGAAGCACAGTTAGACACTCTTTATGCATAATAGGTCAGTGGCACATGCAATAAGTATGTAGTAGTACAATGTATAGAACTAGCTAGGTAGGGGATCTCATCTCAAAACTGGCAGCTCTGTGAGTGTATATGTGTGTGTATGCATATCCTCTTCCAGCAGTATGGCTGTCTTCCCTGTGTGTGTGCACAACAGTTATACCATTTTAAGGGGCTGTGCAAACCTATTAATCCCCCCAGTGGCAACCTTTACAATTCCTGCAGATGTTATCCACCTGAATAGTAGTGGTAGACACTGTAAGAACATATAAGTTCCGTGATGCATGAGCTAAGTATGCTGCACTATAGTATGTACAACTAGATAGATAGGAGTTCTACTCTCAGCAAGGGCAGTTCATGAGTGTGTGTGTGTCTGTATATCCACTTGCAGCAGTGTGACTGTGTTAAGACCACCACCTGTCCCACCATGCAGATTGCAATCCATGTTTGGCCAGGTGTATCCTGTGAAAACAACTAAAACAATACTTATGTCCTGAGAGTGTTGGACAACAAACATGTCCTACATTGTGTAATAGTTGCATAAAGCAGTCATTTTACATCAGAAACACCTTAATGTTATGAGAAATAACATAATCTAGGCAAATGCTCTAAAAATAAGCTGTCATATTTGCAAAACAAGAGAAGTCCTGCCTTTGCACTTTCCATGGGTATTATTGTTTGTCCTGGCAGCTGTCACAATACTACAAGAAGTATCCCCCATTGGTCATTTGATAAGGTGGCAACCCTAGTCTGTCTTTCTTATGTGTGTGCCATATGTATCCATGTTGAGGCCCTGTGAGTATCTGCTGCCCCTAAATGAATGCTAACCTTCACCACCCACATTTGTAGGTATTGACCAAGGCTGTGGTGACTGTAAGTTGTGTGCTGTCTGTCACTAACCCACCAAATGATGTTAACACACCACAGCAGGGTCATACATCAAGTATGGACTGGTGCCAAGATCTCAAGCTAAATGTAGAAAACTGTACCATCATACCATTCAGCAAGGACATGGCCCCACTGTTTGCTACAGCAATGGAGACCCCCTAAACATGCAACCTGTGTTGAGAGACCTGAGTACTCAGGTTGATAACAATGTCACATTCAACCATCATGTAGCGGTAGTGGTCAGAAAAACCTTGTACATGGTTCACCTCAAGGGACTGCATCCAGAAAAAAGATGGTCATTACATCTGTATAGTCCTCAGTCAGTAGACCAATAATTTACTACAACACCCTGTTTGATATGTATCTATCCAGACAGCTGCACCAACTGGAAAGGCCATGGTAATACTCACAAAGGTGATCCATGGCCTCCAACACATGTCCCATGCAGACAGGCTTTAGTCAGTAGAGTTCCACTCAGTATCAGACAGGTTCCACAGTTGTAGGCTGTGTCACACCTTGAAGGCAATGTTGGACCCTCCCTTTCAACAACTGCCTCATATATGTGAGTCTACCTCCTCACGCATTGCCAGCACAACAGGCCTAAATCTGATATGCGACATTAAAACAAACTGCTGGAGAGACAGGTTTGTCTCCCAGAGGCTACCCTGTCTCAGGAATGCACTTCCAATACACTTCAAACAGAGTACCATGCAGACCCTCTTCAAGCGTAACCGTGATGAGTGGATGGGAAATCACAAATCTGTCCCAGGGATCCCACCTGTTTCGCTCAATGACAGGGGCAACAGGTGTCAATCGATGATTCTGTTGGGGATAAACTAATGGCTAACCTTGTAAGGGACTCAGTGCCATTATGCTAGTAACTTTCTATGATCCTATGAACTCCCAGGTGACATGTATCAAGAGTAGCATGCTGTGTCAAGGGTTATGCATGCAAGATTACACTGTCTGCCCCAGTGTGCCTGACACACTGTTCTACACATACGCACCTAGGTAACCACCCAGGTCTACTTCATTTGACTGAAAATACACTTCACTGAAAATTAAATCAGTGGGATCACTTCACTGAAAGCCCACTTCACTGAAAACTTATTCGACTAAAACTCATTTAGTTGAAAGTTATATATGGCCTTTTTCCCACTGTAGTGCAATCCTGGAGTTAGTATATATATTAAGGGGGGTGGGGGGCACAGCCCCCTACATTGGGGGGGTGTAGGGGTGTAGCCCACCACATATTATAAACATTTTAAACTATACACATTGATACTTGCAAGTGCAATTAATAACTGTTTCCAGAATAGAATATATAACCAACATATGTGGGGGGCTTCACCCCCACACCTCCCAATGTTGGGGGCTGTGCCCCCACGCCCTTAAGATATATATATATATATATATATATATATATATATATATATATATATATATATATGGGTTCATGTCAGTACACCAAGTCGGGATATCGACATTCACTCCACCGACACATGAAATAATCAAAACCGCAAACACGGACATTTAACAGGTAAGAGTTTTAATTTCGCTAATCATGCCTACCATGTTTTAGTAAGTGTGGCAGTGTTATGCATGTGTGGTAGGCATGATTAGCGAAATGTAAACCTCTTACCTGTTAAATGTCCGTGTTTGCGGTTTCGATTATTTCATGTGTCGGTGGAGTGAATGTCGATATCCCGACTTGTCGGTGTACTGACATGAACCCATATATATATATATATATATATATATATATATATATATATATATATATATACTAACTCCAGGATTGCACTACAGTGGGGAAAAGGCCATATATAACTTTCATAGGTTCATAGGTTCATAGGTTCATACTAGGCTATCTGCCCTAGCACATTTATAAGCCTAGCCAGAGTGTGTTTGGCTTTCACCACCCATTTTAAATGAATTTTGCTATGCCCTTTTTCGAGGTTAGTATACTGTGCCTCTGTCTAACAGTGACACAGAAGTGATACCCGGGGTAAACCTACGATCTCCCATCCACTCATCAAGATTCTTCTTGAAGAGAGTCAATGAGGGACTCTGCCTAACCTGGACTGGGAATTTATTCCAGACTGAAGGAAGCCTCTGGGTTATGAATCTGTCCCTCCAGCATGTCCTATTTATTTCAGTGCTGAGGTTCAAGTCTCTCGAGCGCGTAGCTCGATGGTATTTAGATTTTCTGAGGTGCAGCATGTCCATTAATTCCGGGTCGGACATGGCTTTATACGTCAGGCACAGATCGCCTCTGAGCAGGCAGTATGCCACTGAGTAGAGCTGGAGTTTCTTTAACCGGGCAGCATATGACATCTGTTTGAGCCCTTTGATCCTCTTGGTGAGGTACTTTTGGGGTCTTTCCAGTTGCTGCAGGTGTCTGGTAAAGTACATCCCAAAAGGGGCATTGTACTCAATTATGGGCCTGATGAGGGATGAGTAAAGAGGCACAATGACCTCCAGTGCTCTAGATGTGAATCCCTTCATGATTAGGTGGGCTATATAAAATGTTTTTCTAACCACTTTGGCCACATGGTTTTCAAATGAGAGATTGCTATCAACTTGGGTCCCCAGGTCCCTAATTACGTCTTCCATACTTGGATTACCACATATGTGGTAATTTGTGGGCACTTTGTTTTTGCCAAAAGGGGTGACTATACACTTTTTGGCATTTAGCTTGAGGCCATGGCTCTGGCACCAGTTGTCTGTTTCTATGACGCCTTTTTGTAGGATGCTTGTGTCGGCTGGAGAGTCGATTATGGCGCCTAGTTTGCAGTCATCTGCCAACTTGGTCAGCCACAGTCCTTCTGTGTTGGCCTGTACCTCCGAGAAATATATACCGAACAAGAGAGGTCCCAGGACTGAGCCTTGTGGGACGCCACTTGTAACTGGTTTGGAGTCTGACATGGCTCCAGCAATTCTAGCCATGTGGGTTCTGTCCTTGAGCCAGTTTGCAACCCATCTAGTGACATAGGGGTTTATATTTAAGCTGGTGAGCTTATATATAATGCCCGAGTGGGGTATTGTATCGAAGGCTTTTGCGAGGTCCAGGTAGGCTGTGTGGACCACCCTCCCCTCGTCAATGGCCTTGGTGACTGTTTGAAAGAAATTGACCAGGTTTAAGAGGCAGGATCTGCCCTTAACAAAGCCGAACTGGATAGGATCCAGTGTCTGTAGGTCCCCAATATCTTTATTTATGAGGTCCATGATGATCCTTTCCATAGCTTTGCAGACCAAGCTAGTCAGGCTTATGGGGCGATAGTTTCTAGGATCCGTTGAGGCATCACCTTTGTGGAGAGGGACCACTGTTGCTGTACACCACTCTTTGGGTACATATCCTGTAGTAAGGCTGAGATTGAACAGTAGTTTTATTTTTGGGTTTAGCTCTTCTTGGAGTTCATGTAGGACACAGCCTGGGACATCATCTGGTCCCATTGATGCTGTGTTTTTTGCTTTGGAGAGTGCGGCTCTTACCTAAGCATCTGAGATGTCAGGGGGGCTGCACTCTGCTGGGATAGATATTTGCCCTTTTGGTGGGGAGGGGGGGAGAAATTTGCACTGAACCTGTCAGCTAGGATGTTGGCAATGTCTGTGGGTTCGGTGTATTTTATGTCATTTTGGACTAATTCTGAGCTTATCTGGGAATTCCCACCCAGGTTCCTAACATAACTAAAGAAAGCCTTGTGATTATCCTTAGTGTCCTGTGAAATTTTTCTCTCAAAGCTGGCCTTAGACGATTTTATGAGTGCCCGTAGTTTTTTGCTAATACTGATCAGAGATGCCTTCCCTTTTTGGGATTTTGCTCTATCATGTAGTAGCTTCCTCCTTCTATTGTATAGTTTGTTTATGGCTAGGGTCCACCAGACAGGACGCCTGCCTTTGGAGAATTGGGTCTTGGTTTTATTTGGGATTGCATGATCCTTGCATTCCTGAAGGTGTTCATAGAGTGCGTTTATAAAGGATTCTGCGGTCTGGGCTGTATTTTCCACAGGCCCGGGGGCTTTGAAAGATTCCACCTCGGTTTTGAGGAGTGTGAAATTTGCTTTAGAGAAGTTTTTCACTGTGGTTTTCTGGGCAGAGGGTGGGGTCGGGATGTGAATATCCAGTGAGATTAGTTTATGGTCTGATCTTACTAGTGAGGGATACACTTCTGGTCTGGAGCATAGAGCCCCCATGTTGGTGATGATCAGGTCCAGTATGTTTTCCCCTCTTGTGGGAGTGGTAACAAGTTGTTCCATAGCATTTGAGTTTATAAATTCTAGGAACCTTTGAGCTAGGGTGTTGGAGCTAGAGTAATGCTCAAAGTCTATGTTTGGGTAGTTGAAGTCACCCAATATAATGGTGTTTGGAGAGACCTTCATATTTTCCAGTGTTTTCAGGAAGGCCGAGTGGGGTTCCTGGGTTTGGGAGGGCGGTCTGTAGCAGGCTATAAACTGGAAGGCAGTTTTACCCACTGTTAGTTGCACATGGATAGTCTCTGATGCTTCATGCTGTGCCACCAACCTGGAGGTGTGGGTATCTTTGACGAATATTGATACTCCCCCTCCTTTTGTGGTTCGGTCCAAGTTTTAGGGCCGAAAAGCATGGTATGAGGTATAACCTGGTAGTGCTGTGGTGCTCTCGGGAGCCTTGAACCAGGTTTCTGTTACTGCACAGATGTCGATGTTCTCCATGCTAAGGAGAGTTTTGAGTGCGTGCATCTTGAGGTTTAGACTTCTGGCGTTGAGTAGCATTACTCTTAATTTCTTATCGCTTGTGATACCTATGGAGGTGGGTTTGTCTTTTGAGCCTTGCCTAAAAAAGGCACTTTGGGTGTGGCAAGAGCCTTTGCCAATATTCGAAAGCCCAGGGGTGACAGGTGAAAGCCGTCCCTAGCGAAGCATTGTGGCTTGTCGAGCATGTCATCCCAGGCTGACAGGCATTGGATCCCCTTTGAATGACACCAATACTTAAGCCAATTGTTGAAATTGATCATCTCGTCTTCATATTGTGGCATCATTCTTGGTGAGGGTAAGATGCTACTCAAGGTCAGGGTCATACCGGCCTGGGCTACATGCTCAGAGAGCTCCTCTATGTCTCTTTTCATGTAGTCCAGGGAGGTATGTCTCAGGTCATTCACACCAGCATGGACAATGACTGAGTCATATTTGTACTTGCCTTGAAGTGACCTGAGTGCTTGTGTTATGTGGCGGATCCTAGCGCCCGACAGGCAGCTCACTGTGACCTTCTCCTTGTTCAGCCTGGTGAGCGGAATGTCAGTGTGCTTGACGATAGAGTCACCTATTACAAGTGTATCAGGTGTGTTGTTTAGCCTTAAGGGCTGTGACTGTTTGGCACACTGGCTTTGTGAGCTATGTGTTGCACGTGTTTTATTTTGGGGTAGCGGTTGCTTGGGTGTCTGCTTTGTAGGTCTCTGCTGCTTAGGCAGATTTTTATTTAGAGCCTCCGAGTATGTTTTTGTGTGTTTATGTGTTTGGTTTGCTGTCATGGTAGGTCTATGTGAGACTGAAATTGTAGTGAATTTGGTTTCCCTCTCCTGCTGACTGGTTACGTCAGTACTGAGTTGACAGAGCTTAGCCTCCAGTTTGGCTATATGGTTGCATCTCTCACATGTGTTGGAATTTGTTGGGAGGAGGAGAGGGTTGTCTGATTACATGAGGCAGTTGTAACATTGCCTCAATATTCCCAGATTCACCAGCTGGACCAGAGAGGAGATTGACAACTGACCTTTGGACATGCTAGAATAGTATTGGGAATTCCTTTATAATTGAAAAAAGGGCCAGTGGGGATCAAGGTACTCAAGGGGAGTTTGTGAGGGTGTAGTGCTTTTAATTTTTTAGTGCTGACTTATATAATTGCTTTAGTGAGCAAGTGCCAGGATTTAGAGTAGGAATAGGGTGTTTATTATGAGAACTAGTTCAGTTCTAAGGGAAAAAGTGAAGAGCAGACTTTGTGGAGCAAAGAATGGTTTAAACCCATTTAAGCGGAGCTGCCCGATGCTACGCTATGTGCAAAATCGCACAAAGCCGTGCCAAAGCGGGTTTTATACAGGGGGACTTGAAAGAGCTAGAAATTGGCCCAAAACGGCCAATAGACTACCAGATTCTTGTGCTGGGAACACTCCTCCAGGGATAAATAGGCTGCTCTAAGCTCTCCACTGCCACTGATGAACAAAGAAGCCTCCCTTTATCCAAGAAAGAAAATGCGCAACACAGGGACTTTCCAAAAGTCCAGAATACAGCAAAACCTATATTTGGACTACTCTAGGTCAGGAAAGACGGGAAACAAGGATAATGTTTTTGTTTTTTTTCTTTTTTGCAACAAACAGGAGGAAAATGCAATAAATATGTAACACAGGCTAGTGCACTTGAGCGTGTAGCCTCAACAGGTAAATGCAACAAACAGGACAGACTTTAAAAGTGCAGGTGCAAAAACAACTTTAACAGTTTAAAACAGTTCAAGAAGCAGACATACTTGCAGTTTAGCTAGATCGGACAGTCGCCCAGGTAGTAGCAGGAAGAAAAAACACTTTTATCAGGTTAGCAGTCGCTCTTGTAGCCTCTCTGCTGCTAGCACTACTCTGCAGGAAAGCGAGGTGCTTAGCTGAGAAGTAACAAGCGCAAAAACAACGCCAAAGTGGGTTTTATACAGGGGGACTTGAAAGAGCTAGAAATTGCCCCAAAACGGCCAATAGACTACTAGATTCTTGTGCTGGGAACACTCCTCCAGGGATAGATAGGCTGCTATAAGCTCCCCACTGCCACTGGTGAACAAAGAAGTCTCCCTTTATCCAAGAAAGGAAATGGGCAACACAGGATCTTTCCAAAAGTCCAGAATACAGCAAAGCCTGTATTTGGACTACTCTAGGTCAGGAAAGACGGGAAACAAGGATATTTTTTTTGTTTTTTTTCTTTTTTTGCAACAAACAGCAGGAAAATGCAATAAATATGTAACACAGGCTAGCGCACTTGAGTGTGTAGCCTCAACAGGTATATGCAACAAACAGGACAAACTTTAAAAGTGCAGGTGCAAAAACAACTTTAAACAGTTTAAAACAGTTCAAGAAGCAGAAATACTTGCAGTTTAGCTAGATCGGACAGTCGCCCAGGTAGTAGCAGGAAATAAAACAATTTATCAGGTTAGCAGTCGCTCTTTTATCCTCTCTGCTGCTAGCACCACTCTGCAGGACTACGAGGAGCTTGGCTGAGTAGTAACAAGCACAAAAACCATGCCAAAGAAATGAGTTTCAGTCAAATGAGCTTTCACTGAAGTGGTCCTACTAATTTAATTTTCAGTGAAGTGTATTTTCAGTCAAATTAAGTAGATCCAACCATTCACATATACAGCTGTACCTTGGCGAAGTCACATATCTGTAATGCCATCATGCCATCCTGAGCCACTGTATTGGAATCAGGTCCCAATGGTGTAGACAACAGAAACAGGTCTGGGATACAACAGTCAGTCAGCAATACTAACAGCAATGCAGCATCATGAAACATGGTACATATACTTTGATGTGCACTCATGACACCTGTCAACAGACAGCACCTTACTGGACATAACACTACTGCACTACAAACTGCCCTGTGCATCAGACACATATTTACATGTCCCTACATCAATGGTATGAACAACAGGGATGTGGCACAGGTGTCATTACATGCACAGTGTGTGGTGTGGGGTTGCCAAAGGCCTAGGCTGTGCCAAACAGTTAACATCATGTGTGTGTGTCTGGAGGGGTGCGGGTCAGCTGGGTCATGGAGAGGAGCTGTGTGTGTCTGTGGTGACCTGCTTGTGACAGGCATGTGTGAATGTGTATGTGTACACAGACAAGCCATGTGCTAGCCCTACATGAGCATATGTTGGACAGCTGTGGACCTTACATGGCAGTATGTACAATTCACTGTCTCCAACCATGAACACAGGAACTGGCTCTGCCGGGAGTGGTACTGGCACCACCATGCCCAGGATCAGATGCGTTACTACTTGCTGATGGTGACTGGTGTCTGCTGGGTCTGTGTCCCTCACGGGACCACCCAGGACCATGTGCCCATGGCCTGCCACTTTGTGATGTGGACAGCACTCTCCCTCCAGTAGTGCTGGTGGTACTGCCACTATGGGAGTGTGACTCTGCACCCATGTGGGCTCTCAGCTGATGTTGTTTCCTACCTACATCCATGTCTCCAATGCCCTACTCCCACCACATTTTCAAGCCCAGACATTGCATGGTTAAGTTATGACAATGTCTCACATTACCGTTTGTCCACCACATTGGCGAAATGATGTATGGCATCACCAATGCTGTGCATGGAGTCATAGATGCCAAGCAGTGATGTACTCATGATCCTGAGCATCTGTTTGGTGTTGCATTCTGAATGTTTCTGTGCCTCCATGATGGACTGAAACATGCATCGGGTGACACGTGATGTCACACCTCTGACAGGTGGTGGATAGGCAGCAGTTCTCCTTCGAGCACCCCTATCAATCTGCCTGAGTGGAACCTCATCAGCTCTCTGGCTATGGCTAGTATTTACAGTCACAGATGCTATAGTTGCCACACTCTCTTGTTCGATGCCACCACACTCTGACTGTCCAATATCTGTGGCTGCAGGAGACTGGGTATGTGTGGGCATACTGACTGTATGCAGGGACATTGTGGGACGAAGTGTGATATCAACCCATGGGACAGATTCAGCCCCAACAACCCCTCCTGTGCCTCACTATGGCCACTATCATCATCAGAGTCCCATGAGACACTGACATCAGGTTATGAGGGGGACAAACTCCAACCCCCATGGTCACCTGTGAGGAGGAAGACAACATGACTGCATTAATTCCTGCACTTTTATGTCTGCTGATCCACACACACACACACACACACACACACACACACACACACACACACACACACGCACACACACACACACACACACACACACACAAGTGCCTCAAATGCATTCTACATACCACACCTTATTACTGACTCCTTGCACAACACAGAAGCAGACCACAACAGATACAGACAAGACAGCCCCTTAACAACATGAAGTGCATCTATATCCAGTTAATGTTGTCAGTACTATACACCTGTTAGATGTGCAACATGTCAGTGTATGTGATGGACCTTCACCTAAAACACAGTGCACCCGTTTCCACCATACTAATGCCCCCCTTTATAGCAGACTGCCTAGACCATCACAAAAATATGTGCAAATATGTTACAGCTCCTGAAAATATGCTACTGTGATTGCAGATGTAATGCACTGCAGTGAACCCCTCCACAAGTGAACATACAACTATTGCAACATAGCTATGCTTCGCAGTTGTGTCCACAGCTAAATGGCAGCCCTTAACATACCTATGTAATAGATGAGTCATAACAAAATAGTTTCACACACCAGCTACAGGATGTTGGACTCTGGCCACACCACAGGTACCTATGGAATTGTGGGGGAGAGGTATCATTAGCAGACACAAATGTGGCATTTGTACAGGACAATATGTGCATATATCAACATGTACAGTATGAACTGTGATACTGCCACATTGCTGATATTCACACTATGTGTGCACACATATGCATTACAACCCCCCCATACATATTGACCTGACATCTATGTACAGGTATGCAGAGGATGCTGCTATGACTGCTACAGTATTACAATGATGACCACAAGAGGCTTACCTGGGTGCTCCTCTGTTGTGGAAACTGCGCCGACCACCTCCACAACATATGGGGTGATGCATCTTTGTGAGATAGTGGCTGAACCCAGGTTTACCAGGAACTCCTCTGTGCCTGAGAGTGGTTGTTGTGTTGCAGGCCCTCCACTGGTGCCAGCACAATCCCTAGCCACAGCTGCAGCCCTTTAACGTGCATTATTTATCATATCTGTGGCCCAGTGTTGGACCTGCTCATAGCTTCTTTCCTGCAGCCTGACATGATTTACAGATGCCAAGAGGTCTGCCCACATTGCAGCATGTTGTTGCTGATTATGGAGACTCTTTGACAGTAGGATCTGGTGATGGAGTCTCAATCCCTCAAGTATGGCATCATTCTCCGCTGCTGAAAATGGTGGGTTTCTATGTCTGTACATCATTCCTGAAAGACTAGAAGAGAGGAACACACCACAGGACCACATACATTGCTCTCCATTATGTGCACACCCACATTTGACAGCACTGTCCTCCGCTAACTACCACATCATACCGCACCATCTATCACCACAGTATGTATGTGGCTATCAGCAACATAGTGGCAATACATCATGCATTACCTGCCTGATCTTGCTGCTTCATGCTACTCACTGCATCTTTTCAGTTGTACCTATTACAGTTTGTTTTTACCCTGTCTATATTGTATGCAGTAGTGTCAGCCTCCTACTTTTGTTTTACACACCTGGGCTGTAGACCCACCCCTTAGGTCTCCCTGTCCTTCATCCCTCAGATTCTGGAAAATATGGCTTGACAACATCCTACAGTTTCCTCTGCCAGTCTGGTTGATATGGGCATCCTGGAACAGTGTAGCAACTGCCTCATGTACATAGGCAAACATCTACAAACATCACCAAGGAACACAATTTGTAAGAGATGCAATGACATTATGAATGTAGAGTCCATGCTATCTCCCTCTCAAGCCCACATATGTGGCATTGAACAGGTTGTTGACACAATAAGTACACCTAACACACCACCCATACCTACACAACACACAACCACATATGCGGAAGTTCTCAACATACACATCCACAGACAAAGGAGACCTCTGAGGCAAAGACACACATGAACTCCACAGTCCTCCACAGCACATACCACACATAGCCACATGCCTGTGATCCACAACTGCAAAGGTATCATAGTTAGTCAAACATTATTAGTCATTGAAGACACCATTGTGAGACACACAAATGTGCTTCTCACCAGGCTGAATATGGGGTGGGTCACAGCTACTTGTCTGTCAGGTGCCACAATCTGACATATCACAAAAGCACTGCTGTCTCTCAACAACAGATACTGTTATGTGTCTGTCCCAGTCCATGTTGATGTGCCTGACCTGAGATGTACCTCCCTGAACTATATGCAGTGAGACATGATTGAATAAGCTGATTATGTTCTCAGGCAGGTATGCCCCTAGCCTTATGTAGCATTCTGCTGTCACCCAGAATGATGCTGCAATACAATCAGGAAATGATTGACCTTAACAATTGGCTTGGTTTCAGGTGCCATTCCAGGGGTGTCCAATACCTGACAGTCTGGGATGATATAATCAACAGACCACAGTGTTTTGCCAGAGAAGGCCTCCATCTGTCTCAACTGGCCTTCAGGTGCCTGGCAATGGTTCTGGCACCCCATAGTGCTTTTATTAGGAAAAGTGGTGAGGTTAACACTACCAACATACAACTGTCAGCACATCACAAATTGAAGGCCATGTTGTTAAATGCTAGGAGTCTAAACATGAATCTGCACTCATTGCAAGCAGTCTTAACCATGGGCAATACCGACATCTGTGTAGTCACAGACACATGGTTCAAAGCTGCAGAAAGCACCCCAGACTTACATGGTCAACCATCCTATCATACAGTCATACCCCAAGGTGTGGGCAGTAAAGCCAGAGGACGTAGGGTTCCACTATATATGAAAGACATACACACCTCCAGGTTGTTCAAACAGTAAGACACAGAGGGGACACTGTAGAGGCAATTAACCATTGCAAAGACACCTATTCAAAGCATAGGTAGCTACCAGCCCCCACATGTGACCAGGAATCCCATTCTGAATGTATGGACTTGATCAACTCTATCAGCATTCAATCTGTACTCTGATCATGGCTGACTTTAACTATCCAAACATACATTGTAGGATGTACTCATAACAACACACAAATGCTCAGTGATCCATCAACAATGAAAATGGAAACACCTTGGAGCAGCTAGGTGCTACCCCCACATAAGGTGAAAGTCTGTTGGAGCTGATATTAAACAAAATGGGTAGCCATTGCAGCATCCCTACTGTATCATCCTCCATGGTTAAACCAACCATAAAGCGGTCATGTTTGCAGTTACCATCTTCCATAATACCCATCTAGCTAGAGTCAGACATACAAACAACTCCATAGTTGACTACAGCCTCCTGAGAGATGGTATAAATAGCTTCGCAGCCCCCACCCCCTTTGTAGGAAATGTCACCAATATCCAAAAATACACAAAAGCACTATCTGTGCATTTTTATACATGTATGGACTCAGGTATACCCGACAGGACTACATCATCCTCTGCAAGGATACATAAATCTGTGTGGTGGACATCTGCAATAAATAGTGTCCATAACAGGGATGACATACTGCTGTCCAAGACATGTAACGTGCAGTGCCCAATTTGAAGAAATGTCTCCTTAGCCTGCACAAGCAAATAAGAGCACTACTAGAATCCTACAAAGCAAACTCTGAGCCCAAATTTCTGACATCCACTCCAGACAATCATATCTCCTTCTTCACATATCTCTGCAACATCAAAGGAAGCACTCAGATCTGCTCAGTAGTGGTGGTCAAGGAAACCAGATATATAAGAGCTGTAGGTAAAGCATACTTGCTGTCTGACAGAGTCAGTGTATGCTTCACCCCCAGTCCCCCCATCAGTACATCAGGACATCCCCATTACTTGTCCCCTTCCCCTTATATGTAGGGAACAGATCATCACTGCCATCTCATAGTTATGGTAGACAACCACCATGGGAGCCAAGAACATCACATGATACACCCTACATGACCCCCAAGCATGACCTTGCAGCACAAGAAGGTACTTTTTTCAACCAAAGCCTGAATACAGCCTTTGTCTCAGCTGAGTGGAGGACACCCACTGTCACCCATTTACACTAAGGTGTGGTGTCCACCAATCCGGCATATTATAGACCCATCAGCCTAACGAGGCTGATCTTCAAGGCCAGGGAACAAGGGCATTGGTGACCTCTGCACACTCAATCTGGCACAGTTAGGCTTTGCCAAGGGGGGGGGATCATGTCTGTTACATTTGGTTGACCTCTATGACACAGTCACCAATGCCATGGATGAAGGGGAGACAGTGCACACTGCCTACCTTGACCTGGCCAAAGACTTTGCCAGTATTCCTCACTTGCACATAATAGATATATGCTCCCAGCTAGGCATCAGTCCATATATTACCAGATGGGTGGCACACTGGTGCACTGACAAAACCCACCTAGTCTACATAGGGGAAGCTACCTCAAGCGGTAGATCCATAACTAGTGGTGTAACCCAGTGTTCTGTGTTTGGGCCTCTGTTATTTGTGATTTACATTTCTGAGATGCAGGGCACAACCAGTGGGTTATGGCTGACCATGTATGCAGAAGAATGCATGCTGGGTGCTGTCACCACATTCCCTAGTGATGTGGACATCGGCCAAGAGGGTCTCACACATACAAATGACTGGAGCCAGAACCATGAAGCCTGAACCAAGACATCAAGCTGCATACCATGAAATGCAGTATCATTCCCCTTTGGGTTGAGTGACTTTCTCACATATTATCACCGTACTAACAACATCCTAAGCATGCAGTCAGCTGAGAGTGATTTGTGCACACAGGTTGATGGCAACATGACATTTGACCACCATGTTGCTTCCATTGTAAAGAAAGCCTTCTACATGGCCCAGCTCATACATAAGGGTATATCATCCAGGGATATAGGATTCATAACATCCCTGTAATTCTCCCTAATAAGGCCCATTATTGAGTATAATGCCCCTTTCATCATGTACCTTGTAAAGCACATGCAGCAGCTGTGGAGATCACAGAGGTTCCTCATGAAGGAATACCAGGGCCTCAAACATCTACCATATACAGATAGGCTATAAGCCCATCCCTCTACCCATTTTCATCCAGACTTCTCAGAGGTGACCTCTGTCTAGCATACCAGGTGATCATAAACTCCACCTTGATGGGACTGCTGCACAACTGCAAGTCAAACTCCATTCTAGTAACCCCCACACACACCCTCAACCTGGTCTATGACATCAAGAGGACTTGCTGGTGGGTCAGATGTGTGTCCCACACACTCACCCACCTGTGGAATGGACAGCCTGTCCACATCAGGCAGAGTACCTCTTCATACCTTTTCAAGCAAAACCTGGATAAATGGATGGTTAATAGGACATACACGCTTGGGATACCACCTGTGTCCCAGTTGGACTGCTGCATTGGATGCTGAATTGCATAGACATGGGCTAAAGTCTTGGCTAGGCTTATAAGGTCCTCATGGCCAATAGTCCAGTAACCTCGTATGATCCTAGGTACATCAGTTATGGCCCTGTGTGCTGTGATGGACTGAGATGTTATGTGTCTGCACCCATCACTGCCATCTACTGTGGTGTGGTCCCCTATGGGCAATGCTCCAGTGCCATGTCATACAGCCACCATCCTACAAATAGATGAGTGGTACTACTAGTGTATGGGGACAGTCCAGCAATATCTGTGCGACACAATTATAGACAAGAGCTGCAAATGTGTTGCAAGGTATCCTCCTTGTAGATGTCTGACATTCGCAGTACACAGATGTTTGCAGAATGTGTGCATGAGCCTGATATATGTGGACCCTCTGCCAGACAAACGTGGATGCCTGGAAAACAGCTGGACAATACGTAATGGTTGTTTCCACACTGTCGGGAATTTGGCTGTCAAATACCAGACACCTCAGAAAACAGTTGTGATACATTAATATCTGGTACTGTATCCATTCCTTTGTGTTGAATGCTCAATATCTACACGCTGTTGCTGAGGTGGAGCCTGTGTCCACCCACTATGACTGGCTATAACCTGCTTTCCTGCTGTAGGTGTCAACAGGTATGCTAGCCATCAGGTGATGAGATACAGATATGGAGTACACAGTGACCTATCCAGAGTACTTCAGGAACAGTCACGGACACCTGAACAATGTTTGAACTATGCCTGTGTGACATTCACAGACTGACACCAGTTCTTACTGTCACTATTGTCTACTACACAATCCAGTAGCATTCATACATGAGCTGACCACTGTTGGGGGAACTCAGGGGCCAGAGCTGTGATCTATGTCACAGCAGACAGAGCCAAAAGGGAAGCCTGTAGATGCTGGACAGCTGACTAAATGCAACATGTCATTCCACGATATGTACTACAGACCTAATGTTGTAATCCCTATTTCCCATGGCTGCATCCCCCCACCTGCATCTCATTACATGGGGAATTCTATAACATACCTGGCATATAGCTGTACTCCTTTATGTGTATAAATCCTGTGGTATAATGCTAGGATAGCACAGTCTGCCTTCATAAACAAAGTCGTAGACCTGTGTACCATAGGCAGCAGATTGCATTTTCTAGGTAATTCCCATGAACAGGTGATTACCTGTGCACCGATCTGTGGCTCACACTTGCAAATTGCATCCAGAACAGCTGGGTTGCGTTTTCATTAGCCCATGGCATAGCAACACAGTGCTATATTTCAGGCCTTCATGTAGGCCTAGGCCCTTTTCCTGCCCTGTGAGAAGGACATTATTGAGGTGTGGGGACTACAGCATCACAGAGGGTAGGTAGAAATACTGCCCACTGTTTGGATTTATGTGGTATGTCCACAGTTTCACATGCTATGTTTGGCAATTGTGAACACACTTTCTGATTATTCGTCATTTTACTGTTTAATAATGTGGGTTGAGGTCAGTAAGGAAACAGACAGATGTGTGTGTCATACATCATTTGAATCAGAATATGCATACTGCTGCAGTAGCTGCTGGTCTATCTGCTGTGTATGTTTGTAGGGGAAGACTGTGACACATGTCCCTGTCACTTGACCATTCCCCCCACCCCTTTCTGTTTGGGTGCTGTGTGGATCCCATGTTCTAGGTGTTTGGAAGGTATGGGAGGTCTGTAGCAGATAGTTGTACATACTGCTGCATATGTTGCAGGCTGCAGCTGCTGCATTCTGTCCAGGAGTGAGTCATACTTGGAATTGTGAACAAACTGAGGGACAGCTAGCTGTATATGTGAGTGAGGGAGCCTTGTCAGCGTCTATTGTCAAAGCATAGCCAGGGTGATGGTACCCATAACAGTGCAGGTGATGCATGTGCCTCATGTACATATGTTATGTAATAGTGCTATCCAGAGAGCAGTAGATGACATTTAAGATGCATATACATATTTGTGAAGTGTGTCCCAACCTACAGGCCTTTGCTGTGGTAATATGGGTGGCAGTGACTGAAGTAGCAGCAACCAGTTCTGCTTAAAATTGCAAGGCTGTTTCATGTATTTGTTGTTTGAACAAGCAAGTACCTGACATGCAACAGAATGGAATGGGTGCCAGGACTGTGGCAGGCAATGTACAGCATGCTATGAATGACAGTAGTAGCAGCATCTGGTTCTGCTTAAAACTGCATGTGTCAGTCAGTTATTTGTTGTATTGACAAGCATTTACTTGAGGTGCAACAGACTGGAATGGAAGCCAGGACTGTGGGTGGCAAAATGTAAAGCATGCTAGGAATGTAACAGAGTAACTGAGTCAATACTATAGCAGGTGTATTTGCAAGACATATGTGCATGCATGCAGTCTGTTACAGAGGATTGGCATGAACACGTGTGTTTGGATAGGTATGACGTGTGACACTGAACTGTCTGTCATGATTTTCTAATTTCAATCTGTACTGACTTGCCAGTACTTCAGCACACAGAATAGATTTTGTGACAACCATGCCAAAAGTAGGTGGCACAACTGTGGACATACTGCAACAGTATGTGCAGTTGTCAGCTCTACCTGATATCCTAGGCCTCACATCCATCCATCAGCATTTATTTGGCTGTGAACTGATTTGGTGTCTGCATCACATTCCCAAGCCCACTGTCATTTTCACCATTATATGTACAAGCAGTGTGTCACTGGCACTCAGGATATGTGCAAGGAAACACCTACTACACTTCAGAGCTGAGTGGCCTAGTTGGCTAATGCACTATGCTGTAGTTGACAGGGTCCTGTATTCAAGCTTTGGCAGGGGTGAATCTTTTACTGATGTGTATCACTGATACTCAGGGTATCTGTATGGAAAGACCTCCTCTTTTTTCAAACTGAGTGGCCAAGTAGGCTAATGCACTATGCTGTCATTAACAGGCTCCTGGGTTTGAGACTTGGCATGACTAAAGTTTTTTTTATAGGTGCATATGTTGTTACTAGGCTATTGGCCCTAGGGCCTATACAAGCCTAGCCATGACTGATGAGCATCACTGATACTCAGGATATGTTTATGGAAACACGTGCAATTCTTCAGAGCTGAGTGGCCTAGTGGGCATAATGTACTATGCCCTAGTTGATAGGGTCAAGAGTTTGAGACTTGTCAGGAGTGATCATTTTGCTGATGTGTAGAACAGTGTCAGAAAGACAGAAGGTGATTAAAGCAGTTTTAAGCAGCTTTAAGTGGGTTTGCATGCCAAGCTGTGATGTGGCACAGCACTCAGCTCCGCTTAAACCCGTGCTATTTCCAAAAAAAGAAAATAAAAAAGGGGCAATAGGAAAGTAGTGAAATGGGTACAAGCAGGGAAAACAACAATGTGAAAGGCAGATAGGGATGTGCAAGATGGGTGTAGATAAAGACCATAGCTCTCCATTTCTTCTACACCAACAGCTTTACAGGTTGTGGACAATTTGGAATTTGGAGCCTCACATCCCAGAAGGAGGGGTGTAGGTGACATAACCTTGTTGATTAATTGCAGTGTTGGTGTGGGCATAATGGAGAGGAATGTATGGGGTAATATTTTTTTTGTGGGATAGATGCCCCCCTTTTTTAAGGAGAGAGTGGAATGTTGGGGAAGGAATATAGGTAATGTGGGGAAGTAAGTTCAGTAGGAAAGGTGGCATTTGCAAACAGACAAGACAACAGACGGGGAGGTGTATGACACATGAGGAGGGTAAACACCTTGGACAGGGAGGGTGTTGTGAAATCGGACAACCAAGTGCCCCAGATGGCAGCAGAGAGACTGAGGTCATCACCCATGGGTAGTCACCACTGTTCCTTCACAGCCCTGAAGGTGGCTGTGCTAGAGGCTGGGCACTGGGGCCAGCCACCCCTCCCGGTTACCCAGTCTGCCCTCAATCCAGTGCAGGTGATTGTCCAAACCATGCTGGATGATCCTGCACACCATCCCTGGTAGCTGTCACTGGGTGATCACATCCTCTCCATGCCCGCTTCAGTGGGACAAGCCTCGTCCCCTGAGGTGGTTCTGCCCATAGGCTGTGCAGGACTAGAGGAGGGGGCAGCTCCATGTTGGGTCCCAGATGTGCTGGGAACTGGTGCCATGGACAGCTGAGGTAAGGTAGGCAGTTTGCCGGGAACTGGCCTACCCAGTCAAGCTATGGTGTTGAGGGTTTTCAAAGTGTATGGGTTAGTAATGAAGAGAACATGTGGTTAGTTGTAACAGCATGCCAGAACAAATCACATAACCCAGTAACATGACATTGCATAGCATACAGAACACAACAATAACTGGGATACCATTCAGTATTGTAACAGCATGCCAGTTGCAGTTACGGCATAAGGTTAACAATATAGGTAATTCAAGAAGGTATGTTAGTATGCAACCATTGTAATACATAACAATTATAAAACACAAGGCCCAACATAACATTTTGAGAACAACATATGTTAAAATTAAACCATACCCAATGTTTAAGAATAATAAATTATGATGCAGACAAGGGGCAGGGGGGGAGAGAAATACATGCCATTACTACCAGTATAGGCTATATTGTTTGCAACAGAATTCTTATATACTCTGCAGGTCTGCCCTTAATTTATGTATACAAGTGCCCTATAGCTTTTGTAGCACCTACATACCTCACCAGCTATCTGCATGGGACAGTATAGGCCAAGCTGTAACATCTACAGGTACACAACTACAGGGGACTATTACATGTCAGGGGAGCATATGTGACTACGAAGGTGTACTGTGGACTGATGTAGTATGACTGTGCTATTGAGATAAATCAAGTGGCTGTTAAAACTGTGTCCCAGGGATTTGGCAACAGTGATCACAGTCCATGACAGCGTGACACATGAGAGACATGTATCATGCACAGTACAGATAGTTTATGCTTATCATGCTGTCCTTGGCCTTCATGGGGTTAGACTATCACCAGACATTGAGAGACACACCAGGCATACAGCTTTACCAAGATTAAACAGTTTTATGTGTTTTAATAACATGTATTAGTATTGTACTTGTTGACTTTTTATTTACTGCAGTCTTATCACCTTGCTGAGCACTGCTGTTAGCATTCTGGTACATCTGGACACATAAATTAGTAACCCATTTGAACAGTTAATACAGCCATTTATTTACATGTAATTCCTGTGGGGAGAACATCTGTTAACAATACATAACAGTTTTTATTAATATTTAGTAGTACTGACAAAATGTATATCATAGACAGTGTTTATCACAGTGAGCTCCTGAGCCACTGTTGAACATTGATTGACTAATATATGCCTAGAACTCACCTGGTAACAAACTGTGACCCGGTAATAGAGGTAGAGTGTCATACAGGACTGCAGTGACACTTGAACACACATGCATAGATTCATGCATGACAGAGATAGTAGGTGATCTGTGTATTAGTACTTGGAATGCAGGTGTAAACATTTATCCTCTAGTGGATGGGAATATGAGTGATGTGTACAGACCATATCAGGGTGCTGGGTTGCCTACCTGACCCATATACAGTTGCAGATGGTATATTTGCAGTCTACAGCTATTACAGTTTCATACTTGCCTGCAGCAGTATAACTAAGTTCAGGAATGCATATAGCTGAAATGCAATGGTTAACACAAGACAATCCTGAGATAAACACACTATTATACCTTAGCCATTACTATTATAGGTTCAGATCTTGGTGTAGAACAAATATCATAATGCATTATATCTGGTAGTACAGCTTGCACATCTACACTTTAACACAACAGTTCTTTATAAGCTAACCTTCAGTCATTTCATGGTATTATTTCATACCACTTGTAATACTCAATATCTTCACCAACAGCCCAAAATCCACACATTTTACACAACACAGCTTTTTTAGGGGTGACATGAAATAGTGATTGGTATACATCTAACAGTCTTTATTAATGAACAGTTTAGATAATGCAGGTGTCACAAGACAGCTGTTATTCCAGAATGTATGCAGTAGTAACTTTATTTCCTTAACAATTCTGAATGCAGTTGAACTTCATTTCCTTAACATTGTGACTGTGGATGAACTTTACTTCTTTAAAATTATGAATGCAGTTGAATTTATTTCATTAAAATTATGAATGCAGTTGTACTTTATTACCTTAACATTACTAATATAGTATAAATTATCAAAGACAAGAAGGACTGCTACGTCAATCCCCCAATTGCGCAAAAGTCCAACCCTAAAAAATTCTGGAACTCGCTAAATCAAATTCTGCACCCAGGTCACCCCCCCCCCCCAACCCATACCCAAATAACACACCGGTAGAAACTGCCACCATCTTTAATACCTACTTCATTGAATCCATATCAAAGATGGTAAACCCTGACTCCTCTTCTACTAGCTCAAACAACTATTCTATATCACCCCCTACTCTAAATCCTACTAACTCTCTCTCTCTTGAATCTGTTCCCAGCAACTATATTAAGTCTCTACTCTCCAAACTTAAACCCTCTTCCTCTTCTGCTGACAATCTCCCACCTATTTCCTACGGATAGCTGCTGAGTCAGTTGCTATCCCTGTATCTATCCTAATAAACTGCTCCATCTCTGAATCTAAAGTCCCTTCTATCTAGAAAGAATTCTACGTTACCCATATATAAACAAGGTGACTACCAACATTTCCAACTTCAGACTTATTTCTATACTCTCACCTCTCTCAAAAATATTAGAAAACATGTATTCACTAGCAAATCATGCAACACCTATTACAGGAAAACTTGCTCACTCCCACCCAGCATGGCTTTCTCCCACAACATAGCAATACAACTGCCCTAGTATCCTGCACCCATAATATCTCTCTGGCAAGAGACAACAATAAACCTGTCTCTTGTCTTTTCCTTGACCTCTCTAAAGCCTTTGATACTACCCCATTTAGGAGTAGCATGGCAGCGTGCCATGCACATTAATTTATGTGCACTGCCTGAGCTTCTAAATGACATGGAGCATGCACGAGTGCAGGGGGCGTACCTGAGAGCAGAGCTCTCAGAATATACATGCCCCTGCAATCAAGAACAGCAGTTTAGCAATAAGAATGAGCGAGACCACTCATAGGTGTTTGCATTCCCCCAGCAAAATCCTCCCAAGATTATAAGAGCAATAGTTAAAATATAAATGTTGTGAAGCTGTGACCAGAGTGTGTGCAGTAACAGATTGAGGCGTATGGGCATAATACTAATGTGGAATCTGGTAATATGTGTGGCAAAATTCAGGTAGTGCTAACAAACAATGCCCCCACAGGTCTGTCAGATACAAAAACTGTGCCTAGAAATAAAAGATTGAAATCCTGGACTGGTACTATTTACTCTGGTATTGTATGGCATTGTCAGTGTTGCAGTTGCTCTGAATAATAAGGTATTACTCATCACTGTCACCCACACTGTGCTACATAATAAAACTGTCTAGGAAATCCTGTATAAGAGTGCTGTAATTACAAGGTCAGATTGTAAAACCACGGGAGACTGATAGACACAAATCAGAGAAGAGATACACAGCAATATCTATATAGCACAATCAACTGTGATGGACACTGTTTTATTTTTAGCAGACACAGCCATGGTTTGAATCCTGGGAGTAGTAGTAAGCTGTATGCAGAATCATACCCCACAAGAGTACAGAATTGTCCAGAATGTCCAGTTAATCGGTCCATATCTGCTGGCTGTCCCCCTGGCATATCAGAGTGCAAATCTCTGACATGTAGGCAGCATTTCATGTTATATAACTGACTGTCAGGCCTGTACATATTTGGAAAATGTCAATGAAAACAAACCTGTCATTGTACAACTCACCAAAGGTTTAAGAGAGCAATAGTCAAAATATGTCGCAGTTCACCTGTATGTAGTCAAGACATGCCCAGAGTGTGTGCAATAAGAGATGGACAGGTATGTGCATAACATCAACATGAAATCTGGGAATATGTGTAGAAACAGTTAGGTAGTGTTAACAAACAATACCTCCACAGGTATACCAAGTAAGAGGTGTAAACTGCAGGTAAAACTCAGTTCATGTATATAGTTGTCTACATCCATACCACTGTCCAAACTAAGGCCAGAGGGTAGTGTACTAATACCTTTAAGGTATAGATCACAGCACTGACTAGGAAAGTAATGAGAACTACAGGACTATACTAGTTGTTAATTGACATCTTTCTCTTCTCCCCACCATATCTGCAACAATAAACTAAATACCCAACTCAAATGGTATGTGCTCCATTAAATCTACTGTTGGGACATATGTCCTATTGTTTGATAAATATTTATATTTGTTTCTATGCATGTGACCTGTTGAAATACTCCCACATTGGTGACATGCTGCCATCAATGTACCTGCATGCTGTTGCAATGGCCACTGTGGTTCCATATATGCATGTGTTCTGCTTGCTATGCAACTGTTCCATATCTGAATGTTTTGGGTTAATGGAAATATCTATGTATGCTGTTATACCTAATTCTGGAATGTGTTGACTATTAATAACCCACATATGTTGTAAAATTGAAACACCATAGCACGTTTGGGAAGGCTGGTCCCAGCGGACCCACCTGTCCCACCTCATCTTGCCGTGACACCAGGCACCAGCACGTCTGGGGCCCATCCAGGGACAACCTCGTATGCTGGTCCTGCACCATCTTCAGGTGGAACCGCCTCAGGGAATAGGGCTCACCCCCCCTTGCGATTGGGTGCGGACAGGACACTGCCACCCATTGCCAGGTACGGGGTGTGGTGCGTAGCGAGCTCCACAGGGAGTTTGAAGATCTGCTACGCCAGCTTGATGGCCACGTGTCACAACTAGAGGGTCAGCATGGCCCTCCTACTCAGCCCCCAGCACAGCCACCTTTGGGGTAGTGGAGGTGCAGTGGTGACTGCCCATGAGTGGGGACCTCAGTCCCACTGTTTCCACTAGGGGGCTTGTGGGCTTCCGATTTCCAAACACCCCTGCTCATGCAAGGTGTTTACTCCCCCACATGTGTCATATACCACCACTGTATGCTGTCTTGTCTGTCTTGTCTGTTATCCTACCCAACATACTTCCTCAAATATACCTGCTATCCTTCCCCAACATCCCACTCTCACCTGAAAAAAAAGGGCAATCTGTTCCCCCCCAAAAAATCTTGCCCCATACATAGCTGTCCATTTCGCACATGTCCACTAGACACATGTAATCTAGTATAATTGCCCCTGCAATCAAGAACAGCAGTTTAGCAATAAGAATGAGAGAGACCACTCATAGGTGTTTGCATTCCCCCAGCAAAATCCTCCCAAGATTATAAGAGCAATAGTTAAAATATAAATGTTGTGAAGCTGTGACCAGAGTGTGTGCAGTAACAGATTGAGGCATATGGGCATAATACTAATGTGGAATCTGGTAATATGTGTGGCAAAATTCAGGTAGTGCTAACAAACAATGCCCCCACAGGTCTGTCAGATACAAAAACTGTGCCTAGAAATAAAAGATTGAAATCCTGGACTGGTACTATTTACTCTGGTATTGTATGGCATTGTTAGTGTTGCAGTTGCTCTGAATAATAAGGTATTACTCATCACTGTCACCCACACTGTGCTACATAATAAAACTGTCTAGGAAATCCTGTATAAGAGTGCTGTAATTACAAGGTCAGATTGTAAAACCACGGGAGACTGATAGACACAAATCAGAGAAGAGATACACAGCAATATCTATATAGCACAATCAACTGTGATGGACACTGTTTTATTTTTAGCAGACACAGCCATGGTTTGAATCCTGGGAGTAGTAGTAAGCTGTATGCAGAATCATACCCCACAAGAGTACAGAATTGTCCAGAATGTCCAGTTAATCGGTCCATATCTGCTGGCTGTCCCCCTGGCATATCAGAGTGCAAATCTCTGACATGTAGGCAGCATTTCACGTTATATAACTGACTGTCAGGCCTGTACATATTTGGAAAATGTCAATGAAAACAAACCTGTTATTGTACAACTCACCAAAGGTTTAAGAGAGCAATAGTCAAAATATGTTGCAGTTCACCTGTATGTAGTCAAGACATGCCCAGAGTGTGGGCAATAAGAGATGGACAGGTATGTGCATAGCATCAACATGAAATCTGGGAATATGTGTAGAAACAGTTAGGTAGTGTTAACAAACAATACCTCCACAGCTATACCAAGTAAGAGGTGTAAACTGCAGGTAAAACTCAGTTTATGTATATAGTTGTCTACATCCATACCACTGTCCAAACTAAGGCCAGAGGGTAGTGTACTAATACCTTTAAGGTATAGATCACAGCACTGACTAGGAAAGTAATGAGAACTACAGGACTATACTAGTTGTTAATTGACATCTTTCTCTTCTCCCCACCATATCTGCAACAATAAACTAAATACCCAACTCAAATGGTATCTGCTCCATTAAATCTACTGTTGGGACATATGTCCTATTGTTTGATAAATATTTATATTTGTTTCTATGCATGTGACATGTTGAAATACTCCCACATTGGTGACATGCTGCCATCAATGTACCTGCATGCTGTTGCAATGGCCACTGTGGTTCCATATATGCATGTGTTCTGCTTGCTATGCAACTGTTCCATATCTGAATGTTTTGGGTTAATGGAAATATCTATGTATGCTGTTATACCTAATTCTGGAATGTGTTGACTATTAATAACCCACATATGTTGTAAAATTGAAACACCATAGCACGTTTGGGAAGGCTGGTCCCAGCGGACCCACCTGTCCCACCTCATCTTGCCGTGACACCAGGCACCAGCACGTCTGGGGCCCATCCAGGGACAACCTCGTATACTGGTCCTGCACCATCTTCAGGTGGAACCGCCTCAGGGAATAGGGCTCACCCCCCCTTGCGATTGGGTGTGGACAGGACACTGTCACCCATTGTCAGGTACGGGGTGTGGTGCGTAGCGAGCTCCACAGGGAGTTTGAAGATCTGCTACGCCAGCTTGATGGCCATGTGTTACAACTAGAGGGTCAGCATGGCCCTCCTACTCAGCCCCCAGCACAGCCACCTTTGGGGTAGTGGAGGTGCAGTGGTGACTGCCCATGAGTGGGGACCTCAGTCCCACTGTTTCCACTAGGGGGCTTGCGGGCTTCCGATTTCCAAACACCCCTGCTCATGCAAGGTGTTTACTCCCCCACATGTGTCATATACCACCACTGTATGCTGTCTTGTCTGTCTTGTCTGTTATCCTACCCAACATACTTCCTCAAATATACCTGCTATCCTTCCAAAACATCCCACTCTCACCTGAAAAAAAGGGCAATCTGTTCCCCCCCAAAAAATCTTGCCCCATACATAGCTGTCCATTTCGCACATGTCCATTAGACACATGTAATCTAGTATAATTGGCTTCACAGCATATTATTGTTGTCCTCACCCCTCTCTCGGGGGTATGAGTGTCCAAATCTACCCCCAAATCAGTGTATATGCACAGCTGTTGCTGTAGAAGAAACGGGCAGCTATGGACCTTCCCTACCCTCATCTTTCACATACCTAGCTATTTTCCCTAGTCTTTCCCTCTTTGTGCCCATTTTTCACCGCTTTCCTATCAACCTTTTTTTCATTTCTTTTAAAGAAAATAGTGTGGGGGTAAGTGGGAGTAAGCCCTTTTAAGCATTAGTAAGAGGGTTTAAGCCTGTTTGGGCGGAGGTAAGCAATGCCTACACTGGGTAAGCAATTGAGAAGCTAAATAAGTATAAGAAACTGTAACTGGAAGTTAGCAGTGCTTTTCTTAGCGCAAACCCGCTTACAACTGCTTGAAAGTGCCTTAATCACTCTGTATCCAACAGACCTTGTTCTGCCCAGCAACAAAATAAACAGCTTCTGAAAAGCTCAAACCCAGGAACCTGAACACCACAGCCAAATGGATTTACCACTAAGCCATGTCAGATATACAAAAGCTTGATGTTTTCACAAACATGTCATCCAGTACAGTCATTGAACAGTACAGGAAATGTATTTATACATGTAGATGTATGTGTGTGTGTGTGTGTGTGTGTGTGTGTGTGTGTGTGTGTGTGTGTGTGTGTGTGTAGATATACATATATAGATATATACATATATGTATACATATAAATATATATATATATATATATATATATATATATATATATAGTGTGTGTGTGTAGATATATATATAGATATATACATATATGTATACATATAAATATATATATATATATATATACATATATATATATATATATATATATGTATATTTATATATATATATGTATGTATAAATATATATATATATATATATATATATATATATATATATATATGTGTGTGTGTGTGTATAAATATATATCTAAATATATATATATATATATATATATATATATATATATATATATATATATATATATATATATATACATACATATGCATACATCTATAGATATATATGTCTACATATATGTCTATATATATATATATATATATATATATATATATATATATATATATATATATATATATCCATATATGGTTACATGGGCATAAGACGTTAACAGTAATCCATCCCACCTGTATGATGTCAGGATGGTATCAATAACATATCATGCAGTACAGTCTGGCTACCATAGGGAATGTACAATGTGGAAGCAATAAACATTACAAGGATACATATACACACACATATATGTATATAGGTTCATAGGTTTATAGGTTCATACTAGGCTATCTGCCCTGGGGCAATTATAAGCCTAGCCCGATTCTGTATGGCTTACACCACCCCTTGATTTGAGTATACTGTGCCCTTTTTAAGGTTTAGTTTACTGTGCCTCTGTCTAATAGTGACACGGGAGTAATCCCTGGGACAAACCTACGATCCCCCATCCACCTATTGAGATTCTTCTTGAAGAGATTCAGTGAGGTGCTCTGCCTCACATGAACTGGAGTTCTATTCCAGAGCGAAGGGAGCCTCTGGGTTATGAACCTGTCCCTCCAGCAAGTTCTATTTATTTCTGTGCTGAGGTTCAAGTCCCTCAAGCGTGTGGCTCTAAGGGATTTAGATTTACTGAGGTGGAGCATGTCCATTAATTCTGGATTTGACATAGCTTTGTATGTCAGGCATAGATCGCCTCGAAGTAGACGGTATGCAACTGAGTAGAGATGGAGTTTTTTTAATCGAGCAGCATATGGCATCTGTTTGAGACCCTTGATCCTCTTGGTGAGATACTTTTGGGGTCTTTCTAATTGCTGCAGGTGTTGGGTAAGGTACATCCGAAAAGGGGCATTGTATTCTATGATGGGTCTGATGAGGATGAATAAAAGGACAAGATTACCTCTCTTGATCTAGATGTGAAACCCTTCGTGATGAGGTGGGCTATGTAGAAGGTCTTTCTAACCACTTTGGCAATGTGGTTTTCAAAGGAGAGATTGCTATCAACTTGGGTCCCTAGATCCCTAATAACTTTCTCTGTACTTAATGGGTTTCCGCCTATGTGGTAATTTGTGGGCACATTGTTTTTGCCAAAGGGTATGACTATACATTTTTTGGCATTTAGCTTTAAACCATGGTGCTGGCACCAGTTATCTGTCTCTGTGAGACCTTTTTGAAGGATGTTTGTGTCAGCTGGAGAGTCGATTACGGCGCCCAGTTTGCAGTCATCTGCGAACTTGGTGAGCCATAGTCCTCCCACGTTTGCCTGTACCTCGGAAAAGTATATACTGAACAAGAGTGGCCCCAGGACAGAACCCTGTGGGATGCCACTTGTGACCAGTTTCGAGTCTGACATGGCTCCAGCAACTCTCACTCTGTGGGTTCTAGATATATATATATATATATATATATATATATATATATATATATATATATATATATGTATATGGATATATATCTAACTACACATAAACACACAGATATGTATAAGCAGATACATATTTAGAGGGTGCACACCACACTGAACAGCCAGTATTCCTACAGTTGCCACCTTATCAAATGGACTGTGTATGAGTCACCCATAAAAAAGACAATTGTTGCCTGAAACTTATACCCACAGAGAAGTCAAAGGATGTGACACCACACAAAGGTTTACATATATAAGAAAGTTTTATTTGTGTACTATTACAGTTGTATATGCCATGTCATATAGCTGTTAGACTTTGAAATACATACAAACTGATTAATGCAACTCTCAAGCAGATCAACAAATATGTCGCTGTCCAGGCCAAGGCCTTCAAGTAGTACAAAAGCAAGGACAGACTGGGCCACAGGATAACAATCAATCAACAGTAAGTAATGCAGATGTATAGTCCAGTAGCCTCTAGCTACACTCTGTACTCAATCCCTAGGGGGAAAAGACTTAAGGTGACACAATGGGATGTATCTGTTAGATAACAATGCATAACTGGAAACATCACAATCACACTGACAAACAGAACAGTCTGTATGGTAGTAAGCAGTAGGCCAGCAATGTTCCCAAGGTGAAATGTGTGGTAATGTACATCATTCTACCTTAAGGCAGCTTACTACTGATATCCCTCACATATTGTAACAGCCTAGGTTATTTATGGTGCACCCCCCCATAGACTGACTTACAAGAGCATATAACAGTTTTATATACACCGACCTCTGGACTACAGAAGGGCACACATGTTTTGTGTAGCTGAAGCTCACATATATATGGACCCTACCCCACAATATGTGTGGGGGCCACAACAGCACTAGAATGATGGCAGGAATGGCAGTATGACATAATCATAGGCCACTACATAACAGCCCTTACTGCATGTGATATCCCCAGGCATGTACAGTATGGTAACAGGGGATGTAATGGTTGTGTATGGAAAATAGTGTGACACATATCTGAGAGACCTGAGCCTAGCAGTGCTAACTAACTTGTCAGTGTATCCAATGTGTTACAGGTAGGCTTCACACAGCACATGCATAACTGGGCTGGATAGTGTTATCAGTTACCTGTATGGTTGATGGTGACAGTGGTCACCATACAGTGGTACATGGTACATGTACTGGGGATACATTGGTGTAATGACAATATACCCAGCACCCACACCCCACTGTGGATATTGTATGCACTGTAACCCATGATGATGCTCTGACATACGCAACATCACACATTGACCAGGACTGCAGTAAAACCCCTTGTCCATCCCAAGAATGCTACTACAGGGATATGCATCTAATGCACATGCCACTGGCATAGTAGGGTGATGAATTGTCATGCCTCTCCTATGGGTAGCAACATCACTATCCCTAATACTGTGTGGCAATGTGTATTGTAATAGGAGTATGTGGCCGCAGAATGCTGTACCCTACATATATACACATATGCACACATACACACACTTGCCAGAACTCAGTGTGTATCCCATGCCTGTCAACCCATTTGTACAACAGTGTTGTGCTGGTACTGCAAGGCTCAGGTAGCCTTTAGGGAGAGGAGCATAAAAAGGTACATGTAATGTCAGGTACAGCAGCAGCCACATCTAACTATAGGAATGGGTGTTGCGGTGGCTGTGAAGGGCCTCAGGGTATTCACAGACACTGATATCCTCAGTAATGCACATGTACACATTTGTCAGTACTGGGGTGCATCACTGCAGGTGGTCATAGGTGTGTACGTGGCTATTGTCCATGGAGAGATGGGAAGTGTAGGGGATGTGTGTACAGTGGTATCATGCCACTTGCCATGTGCCAGCAGGCAATCTATCTACAGACACCACTGTGGTGACCCTCAGGGTGAGAGTGATATGCATCAGCCAATCCTCTGGGTGCCTCCTGCAAATGTCTGATGAGGTGCTCAAGTTGATATGTATGCAACATGTATTACAAAACATGGTTAGTGTCTGTGTTGAAGGCTTCTACAATGACTTATACAATTGTATAGTACATTTTAGTGATATTACTGCTGCATCACATATGTTGTTATATCTAAATATATACATATCAGATACATACGGTGTGATATATCTGGGAAGGTATACACAACATTTATGTTTACACATGACAAGGATATGAATATATACATATACATAAATAGATATATGTCTACATGTACATACACATATATATTGGTATGTATGTATTTATACACATCTGTATAGTGCATCAGGTCACTCCAAGGCAAGTACAAATATGACTCAGTCATTGTCCATGCTGGTGTGAATGACCTGAGACGTACCTCCCTGGACTACATGAAAAGAGACATAGAGGAGCTCTCTGTGCATGTAGCCCAGGCCGATATGACCCTGCCCTTGAGTAGCATCTTACCCTCACCAAGAATGATGCCACAATATGAAGACAAGATGATCAATTTCAACAATTGGCTTAAGTATTGGTGTCATTCAAAGGATCAATGCCTGTCAGCCTGGGATGACATGCTCGACAAGCCACGATGCTTCGCTAGGGACGGCTTGCACCTGTCACCCCTGGGCTTTCGGATATTGGCAAAGGCTCTTGTTACCCCCATAGTGCCTTTTTTAGGCAAGGCTCAAAAGACAAACCCACCTCCATAGGTATCACAAGGGATAAGAAACTAAGAGTAATGCTACTCAACGCCAGAAGTCTAAACCTCAAGATGCTCGCACTCGAAACTCTCCTTAGCATGGAGAACATTGATATCTGTGCAGTAACAGAAACCTGGTTCAAGGCTCCCGAGAGCACCCCAGCACTACCAGATTATACCTCATACCATGCTTTTCGGCCCCAAAACTTGGACCAAACCACAAAAGGAGGGGGAGTATCAATATTCGTCAAAGATACCCACACTTCCAGGTTGGTGGCACAGCACAAAGCATCAGAGACTATCCATGTGCAACTAACAGTGGGAAAACTGCTGCCTTCCAGTTTATAGCCTGGTACAGACCACCCTCCCAAACACAGGAACTCCACTCAGCCTTCCTGAGAATACTGGAAAATATGAAGGTCTCTCCAAACACCATTATATTGGGCGACTTCAACTACCCAAACATAGACTGGGAGCATTACTCTAGCTCCAACACCCTAGCCCAAAGGTTCCTAGAATTTATAAACTCAAATGCTATGGAACAACTTGTTACCACTCCCACAAGAGGGGAAAACATACTGGACCTGATCATCACCAACATGGGGACACTATGCTCCAGACCAGAAGTGTATCCCTCACTGGTAAGATCAGACCATAAACTAATCTCACTGGATATTCACATCCCAACCCCACCCCCTGCCCAGAAAACCACAGTGAAAAACTTCTCTAAAGCAAATTTCACATGCCTCAAAACCAAGGCGGAATCCTTCAAAGTCCCCGGGCCTGTGGAAAATACGGCCCAGACCGCAGAATCCTTTATAAACACATTCTATGAACACCTTCAGAAATGCATGGATCATGCAATCCCAAATAAAACCAAGACCCAATCCTCCAAATGCAGACGTCCTGTGTGGTGGGCCCCAGCCATAAACAAACTATACAATAGAAGAAGGAAGCTACTACATGATAGAGCAAAATCCCAAAAAAGGAAAGGCATCTCTGATCAGTATTAGCAAAAAACTACGGGCACTCATAAAATTGTCTAAGGCCAGCTTAGAGAGAAAAATTGCACAGGGCATAAGGATAATCACAAGGCTTTCTTTAGTTATGTTAGGAACCTGGGTGGGAATTCCCAGATATGCTCAGAATTAGTCCAAAATGACAAAAAATACACCGATCTCACAGACATTGCCAACATCCTAGCTGACAGGTTCAGTGCAAACCCCCCCCTCCCCACCAAAAGGGCAAATATCTATCCCAGCAGAGTGCTGCCCCACTGACATCTCAGATGCTCAGGTAAGAGCCGCCCTCTCCAAAGCAAAAAACACAGCATCAGTGGGACCAGACGGTGTCCCGGGCTGCGTCCTACATGAACTCCAAGAAGAGCTAAACCCAAACATAAACTACTGTTCAATCTCAGCCTTACTACAGAATATGTGCCCAAAGAGTGGCGTACAGCAACAGTGGTCCCTCTCCATAAAGGTGGTGCCTCAACGGATCCTGGAAACTATCGCCCCATAAGCCTGACTAGCTTGGTCTGCAAAGCTATGGAAAGGATCATCATGGACCTCATAAATAAAGATATTGGGGACCTACAGACACTGGATCCTACCCAGTTTGGCTTTGTTAAGGGCAGATCCTGCCTCTTAAACCTGGTCGATTTCTTTGAAACAGTCACCAAGGCCATTGACGAGGGGAAGGTGGTCTACACAGCCTACCTGGACCTCGCAAAAGCCTTCGATACAATACCCCACTCGGGCATTATAGATAAGCTCACCAGCTTAAATATAAACCCCTATGTCACTAGACGGGTTGCAAACTGGCTCAAGGACAGAACCCACATGGTTAGAATTGCTGGAGCCATGTCAGACTCCAAACCAGTTACAAGTGGCATCCCACAAGGCTCAGTCCTGGGACCTCTCTTGTTCGGTATATATTTCTCGGCGGTACAGGCCAACATGGAAGGACTGTGGCTGACCTAGTTCGCAGATGACTGCAAATTGGGCGCCATAATCAACTCTCCAGCTGACACAAGCATCCTCCAAAAGGGCCTCATAGAAACAGACAATTAGTGCCAGAGCCATGCCCTCAAGCTAAACACCAAAAAGTGTATAGTCATCCCCTTTGGCAAAAACAACGTGCCCACAAATTACCAGATAGGTGGTAATCCATTAAGTACAGAAGAAGTAATTAGGGACCTGGGGACCCAAGTTGATAGCAATCTCTCATTTGACAACCACGTGGCCAAAGTGGTTAGAAAAACATTTTATATAGCCCACCTAATCATGAAGGGATTCACATCTAGATCAGGGGAGGTCATTGTGCCTCTTTACTCATCCCTCATCAGGCCCATAATTGAGTAAAATGCCCCTTTTGGGATGTACCATACCAGACACCTGCAGCAACTGGAAAGACCCCAAAAGTACCTCACCAAGAGGATCAAAGGGCTCAATCAGATGCCATATGCTGCCCGGTTAAAGAAACTCCAGCTCTACTCAGTGGCATACCGCCTGCTCAGAGGCGATCTGTGCCTGACGTATAAAGCCATGTCCAACCCAGAATTAATGGACATGCTGCACCTCAGAAAATCCAAATCCCATCGAGCTACACGCTCGAGAGACTAGAACCTCAACACTGAAATAAATAGGACATGCTGGAGCGACAGATTCATAACCCAGAGGCTGCCTTCACTCTGGAATAAAATCCCAGTCCAGGTTAGGCAGAGTCCCACATTGACTCTCTTCAAGAGGAATCTTGATGAGTGGATGGGAGATCATAGGTTTACCCCGGCTATCACTTCTGTGTCACTGCTAGACAGAGGCACACTATACTAACCTCAAAAAAAGGCATAGCAAAATTAATTTAAAATGGGTGGCGAAAGCCAAACACACTCTGGCTAGGCTTAGGTCATTTATAGATGTCTCTGTATATATCTATATAGATATATATATATATATATATATATATATATATATATATATATATATATATATGGATCTACCTGACTACATCGACACGTCATAACACCGACAACGACTTAGAAGATCGACAAGTCAGAAGACCGACAGAGGAAAACACCAACGCTGAGAACACTGAGATGGGGAAAGGATGTGTAAGTATGTGGTAGTGACGGCTGTTAGGGTGCGAGTAAGGTAAGTGTGCGATGTTGACGGTCTGTAGGGATAGGGGTGGGATAAGTGAGTTAGGGTTAGGTGCGGTTAGGTAAGGTGCAGTAGTGATATTTTTGGGTTAGGGCGGGCGGTTGAGTGAGTTAGGGTTAGGCCGGGTTAGGTGAGTGTGCGATAGTGACGGACCTTAGGGTTAGGGTTTCGGTTAGGGTTGTAGATAGTTGTGTATGTAAGGGTTAGTGTTGGTTTGTAAGGATTTTGGTGTGCTTGTGTTGTGTGTGTGGGTTTTGGTCAGGGGATTTGTTTTGTTTGTTGTTATGATGTGTCGAGTGTATGAGGTGTCATGTTTGTGAACTGTCGATTATGTGGTGTCGGTGAAGTTGTTGTCGGTGTTGTGAAGTGTCGAGGTAGTCAGGTAGATCCATATATATATATATATATATATATATATATATATATATATGTGTGTGTGTGTGTGTGTGTGTGTGTGTGTGTGTGTGAGTGTGTATATGTATATATATATATATATATATATATATATATATATATATATATATATGTATATGTTCATCATATATGTCCATATATATCTATTTATGTCAATATATATGTAGCTATCTAGAATTATATGTGCATATATATCTATATATCTGCATATCTGTAGACATATATAGATGTGTATATGTATATATATATATATATATATATATATATATATATATATATATATATATATGGGTCCCCTTCTAAGACCGAAACGCCGATTCCCCGACGCGGAAATCACCGACGCCAGATGACCGACAGGTACGTATACCGACAGGGTGATTCGCCGACAGTGGAAAGACCGACAAGGGTAATGTGTGATCGCGACCCGGTAAGTGTGCGACAGTGATGGAGGTAGGAGTGGTCAGGTAAGTGAGTTAAGGTTAGAGTGCAGGTGGGTGATGTGCGTTAGTGTCGGAGCTTGGGCTAGGGGTGGGTAAGTGAGTTAGGGTTAGGGTGCAGGTAGGTGATGTGCGTTAGTGTCGGAGCTTGGGCTAGGGGGGTAAGTGAGTTAGGTTAGGGTGCAGGTAGGTGATGTGTGCTAGTGTCGGAGCTTGGGCTAGGGGTGGGTAAGTGAGTTAGGGTTAGGGTGCAGGTAGGTGATGTGTGCGTTAGTGTCGGAGCTTGGGCTAGGGGTGGGTAAGTGAGTTAGGGTTAGGGTGCAGGTAGGTGATGTGCGATAGTGTCGGACCTTAGGGTTAGGGTTTGGGTCAGGGCTAGTGTATGCTATGTAGTGTCGCGTGTTGTTTACGTTCCGTGTCGGTGTTTTGGTGTTCGTGTTTTGCGTTGTCGGGTTTGTGTCGGGTTTGTGTGTTGTCGGTTATTTGCCGGTGAGTTTTGTGTCGGGGAATCGTCGTGTCGGTGTTTAGAAGTAGACCCATATATATATATATATATATATATATATATATATATATAGATATATATATATATATATATATATATATATATATACACATATATGTTTACCATATGCCCAGAACATGGAGTGGAGTCCAACCTCAGCACCAATAGTCTCAACTTCTTAGTGCAAGTGGATGTCATGTATGTATAACAGGTATATATGTAGACTGTTGCTGCTGTAACAGGGTTTGTCTTAACAGACATGTTTTGTATGGGAGGTCACATTTGCTATTGACATCTGCACCATAAGTTGCTGACAGATATCCTAAGGACATCATAGTACAGTACCACTGATAGCACAGTAATGATCCTGTTGACTACAGCAGAGATATGACCAATATAACTGGGCAGGCTGATACTCTCTGGTCAGTCCAGAGGTATACACAGATCCCCTTAGTGCGAGACTTGTGGACCAAGCCTGACAATGTGGATCTTAACAGCCATGTACATGGGTATATCACATAAATACTGGACTACATATGTCAATACAGTTTATGCACTCACACACTCCTGTCTGTCCTGATGCATAATAATTGGTGGTGCAAAGGTCACATGGCCACATACTACCCAGTAGTTAGTGACATACATCTGTACAGCATCCCACTGCTTTGTCAGAAATACACAACAGTTATGGTGGTCCAGCAGCAGTACTTCTTGCAAATATCTGGACATAACATCACACTGGGTAATTACACTAAGCTGCTAGGCATGTAACAAAGCACTGTGCAAACTACAGGCAGACTGCCACAATACTGGCCTACATTTTGTATGGAGGAATACACATGTACCTGCAAATATAGCAGGATCTACAGGCATGTCAAAACACAGAGTAACAGACACCTGTATGGAAGTGCATACCCACAACCAATGTGAACACAGCTACAACCACATATGGTACGCAAGCTTAATATTACACTATATGGACTTTGATCAACACCATCCTCATATGTGCCATTCATACACTAACCCTACATATACTGGGTCATGACACAGTATGGTCCAATGCCTGTCTGCGGTATGGGACATGTTTTGCCCTACAAACATGTAAGCCAATAGAGTACCATACACTGGAGCAGCATATAACATCAGATAGAACAGGACCAAGAACAATGACATCTACCACAGTCTGCACACAGGCCAAGGTACGTATTTGCAATAGACATACTGTCAACAATCACCATAAGTAACAGACCCCACTAATGCACACAAAACCACGGAATACACAGGTTATGTCCTCAGTAATAACCCGTACTATACATAACATGTCTAGCAGTCTGATATCTGACTGGCTTGTTATCAGGCATGATGTCAATAAATAATAGTGTACAGAGGTTGTAGTGCATATGCACCTCTCACTGCATGACATATGTATAAAGGTTGACAGACTTGTGGCTGGAGCCACAAACACTGGGCCAGTATTGGCATGTTGCTGTGATACCCTCATATATTTACTGTTGTAACAGGGTTTGTTGTGACATATGTCCTATGAGAGATATGAAGTCAGTAACTCTCATGGCTATCACCATGTAGTGACTGCAACCCTCAGACTATGCTTCTGCATTTCTAAGATAGGTGATCTGTGAGTAACACAAGAAAGATAAGACTCCAAACACTGGCCAGTCTGCAGATAACCCTACAGGTAGGAGTTTCCTCAAACAAATAACACTGTCATGACAGGTATTAAATCATGTAGACCAGCCATATCCACACAAACTCTGTTAAACCAACGTTACTCCAAATGCAGAAGAGCAACACGTACATTCTGTAGTCATGTCTGGAACATCCCCCTCCTGTTTTTTTACCTTTCTCCACAGTGTATGTTGTTAGAGGTATATACCACTACTATCTGTGATGCTGTTTGCCAAACACCAACATGAGGTCCTGCTCACAGTGAATGAAAAGGGCCAACACCCACATGATGTTCCTAGATATAGGAGCGTGTTTCCATGCAATTGGCTATGGGAATGTTACCACGGGTTCCTATCAGTTCATCAAAACTTCAGCAGTTTGAACACCATATGTTCGAATTGTGAAGTTCGAAAACTGATTATCGCGAAGCCGTGAAACACCAAATTCTTTCCCAGGGAAAGAATTCAGTGGGCCATTTCTGTGGCTTCGCTATTGTGGAAAGTTACGGGTTGGGTTTAGGTAAGTGTGTGATTGTGCAGATGTTAGGGTTAGGGCACGGATTAGGTGAGTTAGGGTTAGGGCGTGGGTGAGGTGGGTGTGCAATAGTGACAGATTTTAGGGTTAGGGTGGGATAGGTGAGCTAGGGTTAAGGCGTGGGTCAGGTGAGTGTGCGACAGTGACGGACCTTAGGGTTAGGGTTTTGGTTAAGGTAAGTGGATAGATAGTAGTGTATGTACAGTTTAGTGTACGGTTAGATGTAGGAGTTTAAGTGTATGTGTGTGGATTGCTGTTTTTTTGGTGTGCTTCTGTTGTGTGTGTGTTTCTTGGAACAGCGATTTTTTTTTTTACTTGGAAAAAAAATCACTGTTCTAAGACTTCGATGTTTTTGCGCTTCAAGGTTAGAAGTTTGAACATATGGTGTTCGAACTTCAGCCATTTAGTCGAAGTGATATAGACCCTGTTACCACAGCTGTTACACATGCAATCAGCTAGTGGGGGACTGCAATTCGTGCAGAGGCCATCAGCTGATCAGGAACCTCACTTACAAAACACAAGCTGCTGCCTTAGCAAAGCAGGTGCACTTCTTCACATCCACCAGAGAGGGAGTGAGCAAGATAGGCAGAGATAAAGAGGGGGTGGGAGAGTCAAACCTAAGCAAGTTTTTATCACACACTTTCCAGTATGTGGTTTCAACCCCCTGGCTGACTAGTTATTGCTATCACATGTCTATGCAGTTATTGCATGCGCTACAGAGCATACGTGTTGGGGAACTGTCCAAAAGTATATTCGATGGTGAGTGACATCTGCAATAGTGATAAAGGAGGGATAATGTAGGTATAGTACACGTGCCTGTCCACATGAACAGGTGTCAAGGTCATCACAGGCACACTATCTCAGGGACTCACACACATTATCACAGTTGGCAGGGGCAGTACTAGACTTCCTAATTATCTAGTTTGCCATAATACAATACTATGCAGGTATCACATGCACCACAGGGGTTATCAGGATTATATATGGGCAAAGGGTATGTCAAGGTGTCTAATATCAGAAGGCATGCTTCAGTAGGCCAATGGGAGGTGTAGTGAGTGTGAATGGTGTCCAAATCATTATACTCCACACACAAACAGACACAGGTTACCAGTACTGACACACATGGGTGCATTGCTTCACAGGTGTGTAGTGGTTGACTGTGCCAGAAGGCTGTAAAAGGCTAGGTAAAGGATATACCTTGGCATCAGGCTACATGAAAATGGTCTGCAGTGTGGCCCAGGTGTGTAGTGTCTGGATTGGCCCACACAGGTGGGCATTGTATTCACCATCTAGTCATCTCGGTTACTGTTGTGGGTGGCCACTACTGTGCAATGATTGCCATGTATGTGTTCTATAGTCCATGACATGGACAATGTCTTGGATGTGCACACGTCACACATGCATGTTCGGTGGCATGTGGAAGTGTACCTGGGGTGTCTGAGGCATGTTGTGTAGATATATTGTTATCATCAGATGTGCCATTCATGGCCTCATGTGGTGAGAACTGGCAATGGACACCAGGTTGACCCTGCACCTACATTGACAACATGATACAGGTATTCCCTGGTGTCAGTGGCATCTGTCCATACAGGGCATGTGTATAAGGCATGGTATGCTCTTTGTGAGTTAAATTTGCTGGCACTACAGTTGTTGCAGGTGTCCAGTGGGGAACATAGTAAAAGAACACTGTATGCATTTATGTGCCTATTGTAGGGATGGGACAGGGTGCAATGCCCTCTGTATTCTGCTGCAATCACACCATGGTTACTATCTGTGGGCAATATGCAAGGAACTACCAACATAGTGGTTGTTGCCTAGCTGAGTGTGTTTGCGTATAAGACATGGGTTGAGAGTGTTCTCCAGGTAATACAAGGGTTGCCTAAATTGTTTGCCAGGCCTTGATGTCACATGTAGGGGCATGGATTGTCTACCTCAGCCTCTCTGCTGTTTGACATCTGTTATCATTGTAAGGTGGACATGGTGACATATAACAGGCCCACCATATAAGAATTTTGCAAAACCCACTCCACAATGAGTCCAGTTGTTACACACTCACAGCCACCTCCACACAGGATACGAATGACAAACACACACACACACACACACATGCACACACACACACACACACACACACGCACACACACACACACACACACACACACACACACACACACACACACACACACACACACACACACACACACACCAAGTCTCACAGTTGACATGCCTGAGATTGGAACTCCTACCTAACTAGTACATCATACTATAGTATTACTCAGTTATAGCACACGCCACAGAGATTACTGGGCTATGCCTTCCCCAAAGGTGCATTTCAAAGTGAATGATATCAGCAGGCTTACCAAAGAAAGGCAATGGAGGTTGTAGTGACTGTGAATGGCATCAAAAGCATTGCTTCCTAAACAAACACACACACAGACACTTTCCATGCCTGGGAATGGAACTCCTACCTAGCTAGTATATCATACTAGAAAATCACATTAGTCACGTCTGACATGTGTAGCATAATATTGGCTATGGAGATGTGTGTTACAGAGGTTTTCTTACTGGGGTGCGGGAAAGGTATGTTGATATTAAGGGTGATTAGCTCATAGGCAGACCTGACCACCAATGGGGTGACCATAGGTGTGGAGCATTGATTTCCCATATTAGTTGTAATGACCGTGCCCTGGCCCAGCAATCAAGGAGCCTCAATCCTCAAAACTAACACCAGGGAGGTCGTCTCCTAGAAGAGGAAAGGATAACTAATACACACAGTAAAGTACAATTTCCCTTAAGTGCACACAGAGATCACAGTCAGTCTGGGGCTGGCTGCTCCCTTGCTCACCAGGTCCCCAATAAGACTCCCCACTGGCACAGCTATAGGGTCAAGGTCTCAGCCTAACTGGGCAAGCTAGAACCTCCAGTACCCTCTCTGTCCAACCTGCACTTCGTGTCCCTGCCCAAGTAGCTGACACAACACAAACACACACTTTGAGATAAGTATTTATAAAACTTCACAGACACTCCTGGGAAAGGCTGACAGAGATTCTCCAGCTGTGCCCCTTTACCCAAACTATACAGTAGTAATTACTGGCACCACCCAGTTAATAATATCAGCTACTAAAAAGCCCTTAAAAGGGTGTCCAATTATTACTGTGCAATATTAATATCTAATGGTACATGAGACATGTTTGCTAGTAATGTTTAAATTCTATTTCTCACAAGAGACCTGAAGCATTTTGATCTGGACATCTAACTTTTCAGCACTCTGCTTATGCTCACATGTAAGTTTTTAGCACTGTGATATCTTGTAGGAATAGTTAAAGCTAGTAAAGATTAATTAGGTAATTTTCTTTGAAACCAGACCTGTCCTACTGTATTATTTTACGTTTCTGTGTGATCTGACAAACATGTCTCTAAGGGCCTCCTAAAATTACATCATTTTTGACACTTAGGGTTTTCCAGTATTCATACTGCATCATCTTAATACCTGATCTGAGTTCCCAGGCCACAGACTGCATTATTTAGCAATCTAACCCCTCCTCAGAAACTAACAACGATACAAGACATTTCACATGTATATGCTAACAGAAACTAAAGCAATAAAAGCACCTTCCACATCTAAATTCTGGTCATAAACTTTAGCCTTAAAACAATGGGCATGAAATCTTCATCCAGCCACCCTTGGGCTGAATTCTAACATGAAAGGATACAACATGCTTCACTGGACCTGTGGAGTGCAATGTTGTCACATATTTTGCAGTTCCACATTTCACAGTGTTTTCTTACATTTAAAAACACAAGCCTGTATTTTTACATTATTTATACAGTTGCTAGAATTATATATTAAATTCTATTTGACTAGGCTGGCAGCCGTCGCCCATCTCTCCCCAGTCGTCACATTAGTAATGACCTGGTCTAGGATATTTGAACTCTTGGTGGGACTACGGGTTACTTGATCCAGGGCATTGGGAATTATGACTTCCAAGAACCATTGGGCACACGTGTTGGTACACAAATAGTTTTCCAAGTTAATGGCAGGGTAGTGTAAGTCACCCAGTATTAAGGTGTTTGCTTGTATCATAATATTTCACAGTATGTTTTAAAAGCTGTAGTGGGTATCATGGGGCATGGTGGGAGATCTGTAGCAAGCTATACAATTTGGAATGCAATCTAACCTACTGTTAGTTGAAACAAGGGTATTTCAGACTCATTCTGTTGGGCAAGTAGCCTGGTGGTGTGAATATGGTCACTCCTCCACCTTTATTGTTTTGGTCCTGGTTTGGTGGTCAACAGGTGTGGTGAGAGCTGTACCTGGTATTGTAAGGGTGCTCTCTGGAGGCTTGGATCAGGTCTCTGTTATTGCACAGTTATCGATGTTCTCCATTTTTAGGTGTGCGTACTGACTGTGAATGGCCAAGAAACCATTGATATCTACACACACACACAATGTTTCACAGTTGCTATGTCTGGAATAGAACTCCTACCTAACTAATAGATCATACTACAGCATTACACAGTTGTAGGATGCACTACAGAGATTACTGGGCTATGCCTTCCCTGAAAGTGTATTTCAAAGTGAATGACATCAGCAGGCTTGCCAAAGAAGGGCAATGGAGGTTGTAGTGACTGTAAATGGCATCAAAAGAATTGCTCTCTACACAGACAAACACACACACAAACATCCACACTTGCCATGTCTGGGAATAGAACTCCTACCTAACTAGTTTATCACACTATGGCATTATGCAGTTATAGGACATGCCACGGAAATTATTGGGTGTTTTTTCCCCAAAGTCATTTCAAAGTGAATGACATCAGCAGGCTTGCCAAAGAAGGCCAATGGAGGTTGTAGTGACTGTGAATGGCCTCAAAAGCAGTGCTCCCTAGACAAACATCCACACTTGCCATGTCTGGCAATAAAACTCCTACCTAACTAGTTTATCACACTATAGCATTACGCAGTTATAGGATGCACCACAGAGATTACTGAGCTACTCCTTCCCCAAAGGTGTATTTCAAAGTGAATGACATCAGCAGCCCTGCCAAAGAAGGGTATTTGAAATTGTAGTGAGTGTGACTGGCCTAAAAAGCATTAATCCCTTCACAGATAAACACACACAGTTGCCACATCTGGGATTAGAACTCCTATCTAACTAATACAGCACACTACAGCATTACACAGTTATAGGATGCGTCACTGAGATTACTGGGCTGCAATTTCCCCAAAGGTGTATTTCAAGGTGAACACATCAGCAGGCTTGCCATAGCAGTGCAATGGGGAGTGCAATGTGCATGCATGGGCCATCACCCATTCATCTAGAGGCAGACACACAACACTCAGGCACACACAGGTTTATATTCCATAGGTACGTGTATACAACTGCTAGATGAATACTGACTTGTACAGTCATGTTGCACATCACAAGCACCACAGACATTATAGTGCTGAAGGATACCAGAGGCAATTGTCTATGGTGATTGACATTTGCACATCATGTGGTTTTAGCCAATTGGATGTGTGCTGGGTGAGACAGGCCCCATGATGGGAGGCTCTTTGTCACTGTCACTCTCTTCCACACATCTATGTATGTGTATTTTTGGCCTATTATAGTGTATTGTCCTTGGATATATGTGTGTATTCCTATCCAATGTGTGTGCAAAGCATGACTGGTGTGTACTGAGGAGTGTATGCACTAATATCTGTGACTGTCAGATATGTATGGTCCACTGTTGTTGCCAGACATGGGCTTCATTTCTGTAAGTGTGTGAGCATGCCTGGTATAATCTTTCAGTATTTTGTTGTCTGACATGGCCTTCATTTCTCTACACGTGGGAGGATGCTCAGTATGACCTTCTGTATTGAATGTGTGAATAATTACTAGGTAGATTGTACTCCAGTGCAGACTTTTGTGCTCTACACCTACAGCTAGCAAACTGTTTCTGTAGATTGGTTGACAATATGGGGTCAAAAAGGGAAAAGGATAGTGGGTTACTGTAGGTAATAGTGTCTGTGCTGCTTCTGCTACATGGTTCTGGTGTTAGCAGAGATATTCAGACATATGTACTGTTATACACTGTGATATTTTATGTCATCAAGTACTGTCAGGTATACATATTTGCTTGCAGTGGTGTCCTGAGGAACACAGGGTGAATGCAGCTGTGTCAGTATTGTGGTCAGCAGCCTACATATTCTTGCACAATCATGCCATTCTGGAGGGAAATCTGCAGGCACTTGCTGCTGGGTCTGTGTAAATGGTTCAGCACCTTGATACAGTGGTGGCAGAGGATCCCATGCTTGTACATCCATCAATGTGACAGTATGGCCATACCCTGCTGTGGCCATACCTCGTAGCTATACAAATTCACACAGGTTACCCAGAGGCAGGGTTCATAATTCTGGACATTACCCATTCACATTGTGATTTACAAGCAGGTTTGTAGCCACCCATTGTTGTGTTTGCAGCCAGGGACAGTATGTGCACATGGCTGAGTTTTGGACTTCACACACTCTATGCCGCCCATGCTCCCCCCCCCCACATTATTCTATCCTATTCCATACATTATGAAAAACATTATCTGATATATTCACAAAACCAAAACCAGATGACGAGGAGACCGCAACCACAAAGAAATGTTTAATATTAACGTCAAAATAAAATCACAACATTTTCGTCAGTAAAACTGTAATGTCAAAATAAAATCACAATGTTTTCGTCAGTAAAACTGTCTGTCTTCTTCAGATAAAATGTCACTCCTTAAACACTCCATTTATATATTCCTTCCCAACCAATATACACCAATTAATTTTTCTTAATTGATTAATTAATTTTTAAAGCCAAAAAGTTCTAAAAATACTAATATGGAACATTACTATAATAAACAAAACTTTTACATATTTCATAAATTACATTTCAAAAAAGTATATATATATGTATATATATATATATATATATATATATATATATATATATATATATATATATATAAAATATGTTATTAAAAAACCTTAATATATTAAAAATATATATAAATAATCCATGTATAAAAACAATTTCATAATTTGGCAGCTTTTAATTTTAACAATGGTAGAATAGATATGTGGTCATTCATACCAGGCATCCTATTAGCTTCCAGCAACACCTGCCAAAAGGTTTCCCGGTATTCTAACCGGGTCTCCCATGGACCCCCCCTGTGGTCCCTCCTTTGTGTCTCAAGAACAAAAAATGTAAATGTGGCCTGTGGGCATGTCAGGGTATGTCGGTACAAAGCATTGCTGTAATTCTGCTTTTGTATTTCATAAAAATGTTCATAGATCCTTCGTTTCAGATGTCTTTCTGTTTTGCCTACATAAATCCCCTGACAGACCTGGCACATACTTAAATAAATGAATCTCTGACTATTACAGTTAGAATAATTTGATGCCTCAATCCATCTATTTCTAGCTGGAATATAAACTTTGCCAATGTGTGCTATATATTTGCATTGTCCACAGGCTCTACATCTATATGTACCCTTAATTGGTTAGAGGATACTTTAGTCTCCATCTCCCATTCCAAGATGTTTTTTATGTTTTTACCCTTACGGAAAACAGTTTTCATGGTTTACCCTTTTAAATTGGTAAGGTCAGTGATTTCACAATAGTGTCCCCACTCTTCCTCAATTGTTTTTTTAATAATGAATGAATTAGCACTGTAATCAGTGACAAACACTGTTTTATAACTTCCATTTAAATCAACATCAGTAGAAAGTGAGCGTGTAGGCAAATTACCTAAGCCTAAAATAGGCTGGTATTTTGTTCCTCTCGCTACACTAACCTCTCTACAAATGTTTTCAATAAGGTCCAGGGAATATTCCCTATCCATAAACAACTTTGTGAGCACTGAGCATTCATGTACATAATCAAGGTCATCAGACGTCATCCGAGAAGCTCGGACAAACTGCTCCTTTACTATACTCTTCTTCTGGTATTTAGGATGTGAACTTGTATATCTCAAATAACTATTAGAAAAAGTAGGTTTTCTAAAAATAGTAGATTAAAAACCATCCTTATTAACTTTCAAGGTTACATCTAAATAATTCACCTGATTCTTGGAAGTTTGATATGTAAATTTCAAAAATTCCGTACTGGAATTTAAGTTTTTAAGAAATTCTTCCAACATGTTAGTAGAACCCGTCCAAAAAATACATATATCGTCCAAGAATCGTGAATAGAAAGTCCAGTGCTGACTGTATGTACTATTGAAAACATATTTACTTTCCCACACAGATAAAACTATATCTGCATAGGTGGGGGCACAAGTGGCCCCCATTGCCACTCCTGAAATTTGCTGGAAGTACTCCCTCGAAAAATATAAAAAATTGTTATGTAAAACTAATTCCATTATAGGTTCATAGGTTCATAGGTTCATACTAGGCTAGCTGCCCTAGGGCATTTATAAGCCTAGCCAGAGTATGTTTGGCTTTCGCCACCCATTTTAAATTAATTTTGCTATGCCCTTTTTCGAGATTAGTATATTGTGCTTCTGTCTAACAGTGACACAGAAGTGATACCTGGGGTAAACCTACAATCTCCCATCCACTCATCAAGACTCCTCTTGAAGAGAATCAATGAGGGACTCTGCCTAACCTGGACTGGGATTTTATTCCAGAGTGAAGGGAGCCTCTGGGTTATGAATCTGTCCCTCCAGCATGTCCTATTTATTTCAGTGCTGAGGTTCAAGTCTCTCGAGCATGTAGCTCGATGGGATTTGGATTTGTTGAGGTGCAGCATGTCCATTAATTCTGGGTTGGACATGGCCTTATACGTCAGGCACAGGTCACCTCTGAGCAGGCGGTATGTCACTGAGTAGAGCTGGAGTTTCTTTAACTGGGCAGCATATGGCATCTGTTTCAGCCCTTTGATCCTCTTGGTGAGGTACTTTTGGGGTCTTTCCAGTTGCTGTAGGTGTTTAGTAAGGTACATCCCAAAAGGGGCATTGTACTCGATTATGGGCCTGAGGAGGGATGAGTAAAGAGGCACGATGACCTCCCCTAATCTAGATGTGAATCCCTTCATGATTAGGTGGGCTATATAAAATGTTTTTCTAACCACTTTGGCCACGTGGTTGTCAAATGAGAGATTGCTATCAACTTGGGTCCCCAGGTCCCTAATTACGTCTTCTGTACTTAATGGATTACCACCTATGTGGTAATTTGTGGGCACTTTGTTTTTGCCAAAGGGGATGACTATACACTTTTTGGCGTTTAGCTTGAGACCATGGCTCTGGCACCAGTTGTCTGTTTCTATGAGGCCCTTTTGGAGGATGCTTGTGTCAGCTGGAGAGTCGATTATGGCGCCCAGTTTGCAGTCATCTGCGAACTTGGTCAGCCACAGTCCTTCAGTGTTGGCCTGTACCTCCGAGAAATATATACCAAACAAGAGAGGTCCCAGGACTGAGCCTTGTGGGATGCCACTTGTAACTGGTTTGGAGTCTGACATGGCTCCAGCAATTCTAACCATGTGGGTTCTGTCCTTGAGCCAGTTTGCAACCCATCTAGTGACATAGGGGTTTATATTTAAGCTGGTGAGCTTATCTATAATGCCCAAGTGGGGTATTGTATCGAAGGCTTTTGCGAGGTCCAGATAGGCTGCGTGGACCACCTTCCCTTCATCAATGGCCTTGGTGACTGTTTCAAAGAAGTCAACCAGGTTTAATAGGCAGGATCTGCCCTTAACAAAGCCGAACTGGGTAGGATCCAGTGTCTGTAGGTCCCCAATATCTTTATTTATGAGGTCCATGATGATCCTTTCCATAGCTTTGCAGACCAAGCTAGTCAGGCTTTTGGGGCGATAGTTTCCAGGGTCCGTTGAGGCACCACCTTTGTGGAGAGGGACCACTGTTGCTGTATGCCACTCTTTGGGTACATATCCTGTAGTAAGGCTGAGATTGAACAGTAGTTTTATGTTTGGGTTTAGCTCTTCTTGGAGTTCATGTAGGACGCAGCCTGGGACATCGTCTCGTCCCATTGATGCTGTGTTTTTTGCTTTAGACAGGGCGGCTCCCACCTGAGCATCTGAGATGTCAGGGGGGCAGCACTCTGCTGGGATAGATATTTGCCCTTTTGGTGGGGAGGGGGGGGAGAAGTTTGCGCTGAACCTGTCAGCTAGGATGTTAGCAATGTCTGTGGGATCAGTGTATTTTTTGTCATTTCGGACTAATTCTGAGCATATCTGGGAATTCCCACCCAGGTTCCTAACATAACTAAAGAAAGCCTCATGATTATCCTTAGTGTCCTGTGCAATTTTTCTCTCGAAGCTGGCCTTTGACGATTTTATGAGTGCCCTTAGTTTTTTGCTAATACTGATCAGAGATGCCTTCCCTTTTTGGGATTTTGCTCTATCATGTAGTAGCTTCCTCCTTCTATTGTATAGTTTGTTTATGGCTGGGGTCCACCAGACAAGTTGTCTGCCTTTGGAGGATTGGGTCTTGGTTTTATTTGGGATTGCATGATCCATGCATTCCTGAAGGTGTTCATAGAATGCATTTATAAAGGATTCTGCGGTCTGGGCCATATTTTCCACAGGCCTGGGGGCTTTGAAGGATTCCACCTTGGTTTTGAGGAGTGTGAAATTTGCTTTAGAGAAGTTTTTCACTGTGGTTTTCTGGGCAGGGGGTGGGGTCGGGATGTGAATATTCAGTGAGATCAGTTTATGGTCTGATCTTACCAGTGAGGGATACACTTCTGGTCTGGAGCATAGAGTCATCATGTTGGTGATGATCAGGTCCAGTATGTTTTCCCCTCTTGTGGGAGTGGTAACAAGTTGTTCCATAGCATTTGAGTTTATGAATTCTAGGAACCTTTGGGCAAGGGTGTTGGAGCTAGAGTAATGCTCCCAATCTATGTTTGGGTAGTTGAAGTCGCCGAATATAATGGTGTTCGGAGTGACCTTCATATTTTCCAGTGTTCTCATGAAGGCCGAGTGGGGTTCCTGGGTTTGGGAGGGTGGTCTGTAGCAGGCTATAAACTGGAAGGCAGTTTTACCCACTGTTAGTTGCACATGGATAGTCTCTGATGCTTCGTGCTTTGCCACCAACCTGGAGGTGTGGGTATCTTTGATGAATATCGATACTCCCCCTCCTTTCATGGTTCGGTCCAAGTTTTGGGGCCGAAAAGCATGGTATGAGGTATAACCTGGTAGTGCTGGGGTGCTCTCGGGAGTCCTGAACCAGGTTTCTGTTACTGCACAGATATCGATATTCTCCATGCTAAGGAGAGGGTAAGATGCTACTCAAGGTTAGGGTCATACCAGCCTGGGCTACATGCTCAGAGAGCTCCTCTATGTCTCTTTTCATGTAGTCCAGGGAGGTACGTCTCAGGTCATTCACACCAGCATGGACAATGACTGAGTCATATTTGTACTTGCCTTGGAGTGACCTGAGTGCTTGTGTTATGTGGCGGATCCTAGCGCCAGACAGGCTGCTCACCATGACCTTCTCCTTGTTCAGCCTGGTGAGCGGGACGTCAGTGTGCCTGATGATAGAGTCACCTATTACAAGTGTATCAGGTGTGTTGTTTAGCCTTAAGGGCTGTGACTGTTTGGCACACTGGCTTTGTGAGATATGTGTTGCACGTGTTTTGTTTTGGGGTAGCGGTTGCTTGGGTGTCTGCTTTGGAGGTCTCTGTTGCTTAGGCAGATCTTTATTTAGAGCCTCTGAGTATGTTTTTGTGTGATTATGTGTTTGGTTTGCTGTTGTGGTAGGTCTATGTGAGACTGGAATTGTAGTGATTGTGGTTTCCTTCTCCTCCTGACTGGTTATGCTAGTACTGAGTTGAGAGAGCTTAGCCTCCAGTTTGGCTATATGGTTGCATCTCTCACATGTGTTGGAATTTGTTGGGAGGAGGAGAGGGTTGTCTGTGTACATGAGGCAGTTGTAACATTGCCTCAAGATTCCCATATTCACCAGCTGGACCAGAAAGGAGATTGACAACTGACCTTTGGACATGCTAGAATAATATTGGGAATTCCTTTATAATTGAAAACAAGGGCCAATGGGGAGCGAGGATGTAGTGCTTTTAATTTTTAGTGCTGACTTATAATTGCTTTAGTGAGCAAGTGCCAGGTAACAAGTGCAATGTGTTACAGGTAACTTAAATCCAAAAACGACAAACAGTAACTTTCTTTCAAGCGAAGCAAGGAAATACGTACAGTAAGCAATGCAGATATCACTAGGGATCCACAGAAGCGCTAAGAAGCCACATTTTAGGTGGAATTAGCATTCCAGGGAAATAACAAGCATACAAACAAAGCTAGATTCAGCAGGCCTGGATCTAGTCTATGCTACAGCAAACAAGGTGTACCAATTTCAGTAAGATACAGTTCAAATATACAGGCACTATAAACCTTTAACCAGAAATTCCCAGCTCAGAAGGGCAGAGTCCAGCATCTCCTCCCACAAGAGTGCAGACCACGAACCTTCTTAATGTAAAATAACTGGCCTGAAGCCCAAGTGCTTAAACCAGAGCTAATACACTTTAAGAATAACAGACACTGAGCTCTCAATCAGCAGTTCCCAACTTAGAAGGATGAAAGCTACCTGTCCTGCCACCACAGTGCATGCCACAAACCTTCCTAATGTAGAACAACTGGTCTGAAGGCGAAGTGCTTAATCCAAAAGACTTAGAATGATAGCTACACTTTAACCAAGTTACTACCAAGTAGTAATAAATACAACTGAATACTTTAAATAATGCCTGGATTAGTGCTCAAGTTATACAAACAAAGCTAGATTCAGCAGGCCTGGATCTAGTCTATGTTACAGCAAACAAGGTGTACCAATTTCAGTAAGAAGAAATTCAGATATGCATGCACTATAAGCCTTCAACCAGAAATTCCCAGCTCAGAAGGGCAGAGTCCAGCCTCTCCTCCCACAAGAGTGCAGATCACGAACCCTCTTAATGTAAAATAACTGGCCTGAAAGCCCAAGTGCTTAAACCAGAATTAATATACTTTTAGAATAAAAGACACTGAGCCCTCAATCAGCAGTTCCCAACTTAGAAGGATGTAAGCTACCTGTTCTGCCACTACAGTGCAGACCACAAACCCTCTCAGTGCAAAACAACTGGTCTGAAGCCCAAGTGTTTAAACTAATAGGCTTAGAATGAGTTACACCAAGCAGTAATAAATACAATTGAGAACTTTTAAGATGACGCAAAAGCAAAATAAAGTAGGAAGAAACACAAGTACAGTAAAAGCAGAAGTATTTTTTTTTTTTTTTAGAAAAGTAGCAAAAGCAGTAGTAAATACAATTCTCATGCAGTGCAAGCTGGCACACTTGAATATGTAGCAATATTAGTCCACACACAGTTTGAAAAAATGTAATTAAATTAAAAAAGACTAAAAGCAAGTGCAGAAAGGGTTTATTAGGTAGAATGCGGTAAAGAGATGTCCTGGGGGAGTGTCTTAGATCAAATCTACAGTGGGGCAGGCACTGCAAAAGCCACCAAATTTAAACTACAACCAAGAATAGGGAGGGGGGGTGGGGAACCAGTTTCAACACAGATGTAAGGAATGTGCAAATTATAAAAAAATATATATACTGTTTTCTATATATTTGCAGAGCAGTAAGACACAGATATCAAGCAGACAATTTAGCTCTATAATACAGAATAACACAGAAAATATACTCATTACTAGAAAAATGTCATTTTCACTAGCCCATCCATTTTTTCTAAGGGCTACCTCCAACCAAGCTAAACCCAGGTCGTGTGGAATCACAGAAAAAAGGTCCACAATATCAATAGTCAAAAAGACCAAGTTGGAAGAATATAAATCTGATGTGATTTTAGGCAAAAATTCCCAAGAATCTTTAAGTAGATGGTTCTCTTTACCCCAAAGATGTTTAAGTTTCTTATCCAAAAACTTGGATAAGGAGGAAATCTTGGAACCCTGTGCAGCAACTATAGGCCTTAGTGGGAGATCTTGGATACTTTTGTGAACTTTGGGTATCCCGAATATAGAGGGAACCCTGGGAGTTGTATTCTCAAGAAAGGAATATACACCATAGTCTATAATACCTTGGTCGAATAGGTCCTTGATAGCCAGATCTATTTTTTTGTATGAGACATTAATCTCATTAATAGAAACTGGCCTGTATCTAGATCCATTGTGCAAGATGTCATTAATTTTTCCTTCGTACAAAATTTTATCCATAAGTACTATTCCCCCACCCTTGTCGGGTTCCATTACCCGAATACTGGGATTGTGACTAAGTTGATTTAACAATTCTATTTCAGTGGATGCTAAATTAGGAGTATAGACATAATGTCTGTTAATTTGTCTAATCCTCTTTTTGATCCTGGTTTCCAGATTTTTTAACTGTGGATGTATGGGTGGATTGTATATACTAGGCTTGTAAGGAACACTAATATTGGGTTCAAAATTTCCACTACCCAAAAGATTTTCTAGATTCAACTTACGAATAAAATTTTTTAAATCCAAAATAGTTTTAGTGATATCACTATTTCTTTGAGGGATATATTTAAAGTCCTTAGTGAATAGATCAAAAAACGTGTCAGAAATCTGTAATTCACTGTAGCTGTAAATGTGAAAACCCTCTTTACTGGAAACCACCTGTTGATTCCCAGTAGAGTCAGTACCCATAGGTGTTTCACAAATTACCACCTTTGGTTCTTGTGGTAACCCCCCCCCCCGGGAGGGTGAGGTCCCTGATAAAAAGAATTAGGACCTGTATTGTTGCGCTGGTTACGTATTCTTTCTGAACGCCTAGGTAAACATTCATTTTCAACTAAAAATTCCTTGCCTACTTTAACCCCCCCTTCCTGATAATTCCTGTCCTCAAAATATACATCTTGTTGGAATGTAGACTTCCCTCCCCCTTCCTGATGGAATAAAACTCGCTTGGCAGGCGGTGCTGGATATTGCTGCCCCTTCTCATATTCCTTAGTATCTTGTTGTAATTTTTTATGTTTTCTACTAGAAATTTCTTCACATTTTTTGTCAATATAAACTCTAATGTCATAATACTTTTTCTTTTCTTGTTCCACGCTAAACATTAAATCATTTACAATAAAAGTATTATATTGTTCAATCTCCTCATGCAGCTTAACTATTTCTTTTTCATTGTTTTTAACTATGGCCTGAACAATTTCCAGTCCACAGTTATTAAAGGCTCTAATAAGGTCTTGATGAAATTCACTACCCAAAACAACATTATTGGGATATTTATATGTCCGTAGCCCTTTATGTACCAAGCGCTTCTTAAGACATTCATTTAAGTACATGTTGTCAAGATTCAAACTTTTGTACCTGTATAGGGCTGTCCTTAAAAATTCAACAGTCTCGTTGTAAGTGCGATGATGGTCGGAAGAACCCAATTCCTTTTCATGATGGAAAAATTTTGGTTTAGACTGTAACCACTCCCGAAAAGAAGAAGGGATGTCCTCTGTCATTTCTCCCCTTGTAGGACCATTTTCTGCCCCTGAATTCTGGAAACGTAAAATGTTCGGTGTCCGCTGAAAGTCAATGGAAGCACCTGAAACACCAGGACTGGAACCTTGGACTATACCATTGGAGTCAGAAATAGTAGGTGCATGATTAACTGCCACTGAATCTTTTTGGGTTGAAATTCCTTTACCAGTTACAAACGATAAAAGCCCTTGACTCAAGGGCGTCAAAAGTTCAATGAGTTGGGTAAGTTGACCAGCCAATTTCCGAAATTCACCCACTTCGGGTCCCAATGGATGCTCCGAGGATGTAGTGGATTTGGTCTCTTCCGAATGAGTCTCCATATTCAAAACAAGAAAACACCACTGAAGACTCTACTGATAACTCAAAACTCACAAAACCAAAACCAGATGACGAGGAGACCGCAACCACAAAGAAATGTTTAATATTAACGTCAAAATAAAATCACAACATTTTCGTCAGTAAAACTGTAACGTCAAAATAAAATCACAACGTTTTTATCAGTAAAACTGTCTGACTTCTTCAGATAAAATGTCACTCCTTAAACACTCCATTTATATATTCCTTCCCAACCAATATACACCAATTAATGTTCCTTAATTGATTAATTAATTTTTAAAGCCAAAAAGTTCCAAAAATACTAATATGGAACATTACTATAATAAACAAAACTTTTACATATTTCATAAATTACATTTCAAAAAAGTATATATATATATATATATATATATATATATATATATATATATATATATATATAAAATATGTTATTAAAAAAACTAAATATATTAAAAATATATATAAATGATCCATATATTCCCTATAGTTGTCACCTCATCCCAGCAGTAATTTGGTGTTGGTCCACAGTTCATGCAGTAGGACGTGGTGGACACGTTACTGTGAATTGCCCACATGGCCTTGCATTTGGGTTTGTGGACTATGTTATGTTGTTATTTGGGAGTCTATGACATAACATACATTGGCAATATGGGTGAGACACAGGCCTTTGGCAGAGGACTGTAGGCCATTTGGTAGTGATGCAGGCCAGCTACAGCAGGCCATTATATTCTGTCACTCCTACAGTCCCAGACTGCAATACATTATATTCCGCTGGGTGACAGGGTAGGTGTGCACTGTATTCATGCCAATACTTTCTGTCATTATTGATCCAGTGGTGTGGATGCTGGCAGGGTGTTGCTTACAGCTAGGGGCACACCTGCACTGGACATCTGTTTTGTATGCTGCATTCTTTTGCTATTGCCATACAAAGATGGGGGTCATATTGTACTCATTCCCAACAGCAGGGATAAGACCGGAGAGGTACCTGTGGGTGGTGGTGGGATGAGCTGGGTGCATGTGTTCTATGGACACTACCTGCATCTGACTCACAGATATGCATGCAGCATTCCACTTATGCTGGCTTGTGCAGGGACATCAGCTGTTTCTCAATACTTCAGTCCTATGACCTTCGTGGTCTGCCAGTGTTTGGCCAGACGACATTAGTATTCCCTACTACAAGCTCAAATAATGTGCTGCAAACCTGTATGTAGAATTCCAAAGGTGTGTCCATTTGATAGCTACATATTATACACTGTCTCTCTGGAGTACTTCCCCCTGTGAACTGCTTGTATGTCTGGGCTGACATTCATGCCATGTCCATCTTTCAGATGGTGACACATATTACTTACAAAGATTTACTATGGCTTTCTGCTGGAATGTGTTTTGCTGGAAAGCTTTGTGTTTGGCACTGCAGTTGTGAGAACTTGGCCCTGTCATAGGCAGTACTGGGCAATGGCCACCAGGACAAACCTCACCATGCATACATACTGACCACTCTCACACAATATATGACACACACCAACGTAACACACACAGATCTGCATATTGTACACATGCTACAATCTATCCTGCTAACTTGGCCAGCTCAGGTAATCTGTGCTCCACTATTACACCTACACATACATGCTACTACATTTCTACATAGAATTGGGGGGGCACACCTGACTCTTACTACATTTCTACATAGGATTGGGGGGCACACCGGACTGTTACTACATTTCTACATAGGATGGGAGGGCACACCTGACTGTCACTACATTTCTACATAGGATTGGGGGGCACACCTGACTGTTTCTACATTTGTACATAGGATTGGGGGGGGGCACAACTGACTGTTACTACATTTCTACATAGGATTGTGGGGGGGCACACCTGACTGTTGCTACATTTCTCCATAGGATTGGGGGGGGCACACCTGACTGATACTACAGTTCTACATAGGATGGGGGGCACATCTGACACTTGTACACATTTGCTATGACTGTACTGGTATTCCAGGTACTCCATTTCATTCTGTATTTTAACCTATCATGCTGACTAGAGGCATATCAGTGTACTACAGGTCTTAGGTTTGATTGACCTACATTTCAGTTTCTGACTTCTTACCCTTCAGAACTAACATCCCACTCCTTGATCTGTTGTAGTCTGTCTGTGTAGGTCTGGGGGGATGTTCTCCATAGCCATAAATCAGGCATAAGCACAGCCTTTGCTTGTGTTTGTCTACACCTGTCCTGCTGGCTGACACTGTTGTTGGGTATGTGAGCCTCCCTGACTGGCATGTCTGTGTTCTATGGACACACATATGGCCCAGCACATTTCTTGCAGTGAGTTTTGTCACCTTGTCTAGTACTGGCTACTGTGGTGACACCAGCATTTGTTACAGATCTCATGCTGTGACTATAGGTGTCAACTATCTGCTGGCATCCCATTCAGCCACCTGATTCCCTTGCATGCTCACATCCATACCATAAATACAAGTTACAACACATACTTCTCCATTCACAATTAGTAGGAAGAGTGACTTACCTTGTGGCTGTACCAGTATTAAGGATGGTGCTGGAGGGCTGACTATGTCGGATGCACATAGTACACTCCCTATACATGGTGAAGCACAGGTAGTCACATGTTTGGCATCTCTTTTACTGTATGTGCAAGCCAGAGAGAGGTGTCATTCCCTGGGTCCCTACTGTGTCAGTGTATGTGCTATGCATTGCCTCTTTGCCAAGGCATGGGCATACTGGGCATGCCTCCTTCTGCCTACTGGGGCAGGCTCAAGTTGTTCCTCCTCCGAGTCACTCTGTGCCTATGCAGGCCTTGGCAATGTTGGGGGGGGGGGGCTGTGTGGCCCGGCCCAATGCTGTTCCTTTTGCAGCTGTTTCCTCAGGATCATATTCTGTAGCATGGCACATACAATGACAATTTGGGTACATGTAGCTGGTGAGTACTGCAAGGCTCCACCAGATGTGTCTAGGCATTGGAACCATGACTTGAGCATCCCAAACACATGCTCTATTATGATTCTGGTCTGTGCGTGTGGCTCATTATGGAGTTCTTGTTATGGTGTGTGTGCATTTCTGATGGGTGTCATCAGCCACGGCTCCAGTCCGTAACCAGCATCCCCCACCAGGTGACAGTAAGGGATGTCCCCACTGGCAAATCTCTGGTACAGCTGCATCAGATGCCAGATGTGGGAGTTGTGATAGCTTCCAGGGCAGCCAGCACACACATTCATTATAATACCCTGGGCATCACACATGACCTGGCAGTTGATGAAGGGGAAGCCCTTGCGGTTGATGTAGACCCTACCCCACTCACCGGGTGATGCCTTGATGCATATGTGCATGCAGTCTATAGCACCCACTACCTCAGGGTATTCTGCTATTTGGTGGAAGAGACGCATATTGTTGGCCATCGCTTCACGGGTGTTGGGGAAATATATGTGCTCACTGGCATGTGCTGACATGGCATCCAGGAGCTGGTGGAATACCCTGGATGCTGATGCCTGTGAGATCCCCATGATATTCCCAGTTGGCCTTTGGAAGGTACCTGTGGCTAGTATTCTTAGGCCTACACATACCTTGGTATCCACTGGGATGGGTTCCCCTTTGTTGGTTCTGTGTATGAGGTGTGGCTGGCACAGTTCAAAAATTTGCTGTAGGAGGTCCCTGTCCACCCTATAACACTCCACTATCTCCAGCTCATGTAGCCCCTGATAGGTTACTCTGGTTCTGCCCACTCTTCTCCTTTTCCTCACTGTGGGTTGGTCAACAGAATTCTCATCTTCACCACCTACAGCCTCTTACACATGCTGATTTATGATAGCTGCTGCAGTCCCTATCATTTTGTTGCTTTTGTTTGGTATAATTTCCCCACTTGTGTACACTGGTGGTGTAGAGTATGTGGGAAAAACCAGAGGGAAAGGTGTTTCCATAGTTTATAGTAGTGTTCTGGGCTGGACTGGTCTACTGCCTGTGTAATTAGCTGATTCTGATACATTTCACCTGCCAGCTATGCTAGTTCTCCTTGATTATCTTCCTACTGCTGTTTTCCCTTCCCATTGTTTTCCTGTTTATGCCCATGGGTGCACCGTGCAAACACAGTGCTCAAATGTGCACAGAGCTGTTACTTCCTGGTTTACTTTTTTTATTTCCTTTGAGACCTGGTGCGCGGTGTGCGCACCCGCTTAGGCAATGTAAAGAGTGCTAGGCAGCCTCAGACACACCAGTTTGCTTAGCTCTGCTAAGCTCAGGGCAAACCCGAGCCACATGGCTCAAATAAGCTTACAGTATGCCTCACACACCCCTCTATGATGAAAGCTAGCTCTTAGACTTGCACCATGCTCTTCCTGCACCTACACAGTTAGGCGCAGTCTAGCCATGAAGGAGAATCTGGGATTCAGTATCATTCCCCTCATTTGCATAGGTTTGCCTGATAATGCATAGTTACATGTCCCACACTGAACCTTCCCCCTTAGCAACCACTATTCACTGGCCATGTTATCTTCTGTCTGCCATTGAGTATAATGGCAAAATAGGGATTTTGGATACAATGATTATTTTAGGTTTATTTTTTTTATTTTCGGCCCGATCTCGTTTGCACGCCACTACCCTATGCTTAAACAGCCAAAATCGGCTAAAAAAAATAAAAGTTATTTTTTTTATTTTGCCAACTGTTTTTTATGGTAATGGCCATATATTTGGCCATTGGCATGCTTTCATCATAATATACACCGTTTATTTGGAGCTGTCATGGCTCTGTTTTGTAGTTTGCAGAAATGCACTCGGTTACTAACCGAATAGATTTCTGCAGACTACACTAGTCCTGCACAGCTGGCTGTCAGCTTCCTGGATCGCAAATTCACCTCATTTGCATGTTTTTTACCTGCAAATGGGGTAATTTGCATACATGTGCTGTGTCCGTGCAGGAATAGTGCAGGAGCACTCGTGCACGTCCCTGGAGCTTATTCCTGGATCGCACTGCAGCCATGTTGCCTCCAGCAACTCCTGAACTATTCCTGTACACCATGTAGAGCTTGCTGAATCCAGGTGACTGTCTCCCACTCTCACCATCTAACCAAACTGTCTGACCTAAATTTCTCTACTGCTACTGTTGCCTGGTTTTCCAGCTGTCTCTGATTGTAAGCAATCAGTGAGATGGTTCTCAGCTCTCTCCCCTCCTCTCCCAGTAAAGATGGGTGTCCCACAAGGATCCATCCTTGGCCCACTACTCTTTAACAACTTCACTAATCTTCTCTATACCCCCTGCCCCCAGTCATCCCTCATACAATATGCAGATGACCCTACAGGCATCACCATCTCTGATACTCAGTCTGATCTTATCTCTACTACTCAAGAATCCTTTAACACTGTTGAAACATGGCCTTCCCAAAATCAGCTTATTCTTAAGCCCAAGAAAACAAAACTCCTTCTTTTTCTTCCTAAAAACCTCACCCACCTCAGAACAAAATTTTCTGTACTATCTCTTGATAATACCTCTATCACTGTTGAAAATAACGCAAAACTTTTAGGAGTTATACTTGATGACCATCTTAAATTTGACTTGCATATAAACAGCTGTATAAAAATGCATTAAAAACGTGTGTTGCTGTATCAAAACAAAATATTCCTCATTAACAAATCTAAAATTACTATCTCTCTCATGCCTACCCCCTACCTAGCCTATTCTACAGCTTTCAAATTCTTACAAATCTAAACTCCATATTACTAGCCAAATTAGAGGCAACTTACAACAAGGTAGCTAGATTGGCAGCACAACAAAACTACAAATCTCACCACTGTCTTTCCCTAAAACATCTATACTGGCTTGAGCTTCCCCACCAGCTACCTCTCTCCCAACTACTCATAGTGCACTCAGTCCTTTACCAGAAATCTTACTGTCCCAGCCTATCTCTTTCATATTACAACACCATCAGGCCACTATGCAGCTCTGACCAAGACCTGCTACAAATACAAAAACCCAAGACCAAAACTGGTTGTAACCTCTATAGCTGCTATCCTTCTATATCTTGGAACAAACTTCCACTAGAAATCAGGTCCTTTAAAATATTAATCAATTCAAAGCTGCAGCAAGAGAATATCTAAAATCTCAGTGGTCCTGCCTCTTTTCACAACCTCCTTAAACCCTAGTCAGTCCAACTATGGTCCCATGTGTACTTCTACTGTCATTTTTTTATATTATAAATGTCTCTAACCTGGATATTTACTGCTATTGTATAACACTATAACAGTGGAAAAATGAAATTGTGATATTTGATTGTTTGCTTTAGGCTGACTATCTTCTCTAGTGAAATAATGCAAATTGTATTTTTCTGACTGTTTATGTGCTTACTATTCTCTGTAAAACCAGTTTTATCTAGTCATTTGTTTTTCAATTTAAAACTTAATGTAATATTGTGGAGCTTTTTTTCCCTGGGCCTTCACTAAAAAAGGGCTCCTCAGGTCAGTCAGACAATCCCAGTCAAAAATGTAAATAAAATAAATAAGTAAATAATAAATGTTTATTTCTTTAACATTATTAATGCAGTTGTAACTTTCTTTCCGTAACATTAGCAGGTTTCATGCTTTCATCTATATTGAACTGTACCTGCCATTACTCACTTATATCAGTCCAGGTCTATGACCACATTCATTGCAGTACACTCAAAACAGAATATACTTACTAGCAGTTAATACTGTACTCTTTTTTATTTATATTACTATAGATTGCAAGATATATCTGTACTCACCTCACTCATAGCACAGCCTGGCCAGGTGCCCTGCATAGGCCTCCCAGTTGCGAGCTCTCTCCTCTGCAGTTTGGGGAGAGAAAAACACCATTATGCATACCTGTCTATCATATATTCATACTAGAATTTGGTAAAACAATACTTACAATACTTACAAACTTGTTCGGGATTCCAAGCCCAAGCTTCCCAGACCCAGGTGTCCAGAAGATCCCCCTTCTTATGCTTCAGGTCATCATTATGGTGATGCACCTGCTCACCTGTGCGGTGGATACCAGCTGCACTGGTGAGGTCATGTACCAGCCGGTCCCAGGCCTCCACCTTGTACTCTGATCCCTGGAATTGGCCCTGCAGCAGCCAGATGTCTGTTTGCATTCCTGCCTGTTCAGCTTAAATAAGGCTGTCTTCCCACCCTTTGCTGCCATTGGGCCAAAGTTTGAGCTTTTGCCTCATTGTGGCATTCTTCAGCAGGTATGTATGCATTTCTGATGGGTATCATCAGCCACGGTTCCAGTGCATAACCTGCATTCCCCAGTAAATGACCTTGTGGGATATCACCCCTAGTTAACATCTGATACAGTTGGGAGGGGTGCCAGATATGTGAGTCATCGTAAATGCCTGGGTTGCCAGCACACAGGTTCAAGAGGACTCCCTTGGCATTACACATGACCTGACAGTTTATAGAGTGGAAGCAATTTGTATTGATGTAGATCCTTCCCTGTTCCCTGGGTGGTGCCTTAATTTCTACATGTGTGCAATCTATGACACCCAGTACATCAAGGTAGTGTGCTACAGGGTAGACCTGCATATTTCTGGCCCTATCCTCAGGAGTACAGGGAAAAATATATATGGTCCCTAGCATGTTGAAGCATAGCATTCAAAAATTGATAGAGGATCCTGGATGCTGATGCCTGTGGCACCCCCAATATGTCCCTTGTTAGTGTCTGAAAGGTACCTGCAGCTAAGATTCAGAATGCTACACATATCTTTGTCTCCACTGGGGTGTCTTCCCCTTGGTTTACCCTGGCTCTGAGTTGAGGATGATAGAGGTTGCAGAGTTCCTGTAGCTTGTATCTATCTACCCTGTAGGACTCTACAGTTTCATCCTCATGAAAACTGTGATAAGTTAACTGGGGTCTGAAAACTCTTCTCTTTCTTGGATGTGGTCTATTAGCAGCAGCACCAAAGAGTTCAGCCTGTTGAACATACACATGAATTAAAGCAACAGCAGCCCCTAATATTGTTTCTGTGTAGACTCCTTTTTGGAATTCACAAGGAAAACTAGCACTGAGACTATGTGGTTGCTTTATAGCTTGTTGAATAGCTCCTCCATCTTGAGTTGGTCGATTAGCATACAGTTTAGCTACTTATGTTGTGATTTACATGCCAGTGTTTACTTTGCTTGATGGTGTGCAGCTCTACACACTATTTAGAGCTGTTTATTGAATCCAAAGCATTGTGCTACTATGTAGCCTTTATTGAATCTGGCTATTCATTTTCTTTCAATAGTCTTCTAATTAATGCATATCAAGCAGATAGTGGATTCTTAGTCTTGGCTAGTAGTCAAATGTGAAGGGTCAATTTTAATTTTATATTTTCAAATTATTAGTATAGCAGCTTAATTATTTTATTGCCTACTTTTGTATGTGCCTATATAGCTGAAATTATTTGAGGGGCTTTGCATAAAATACGTATGTAATAATTTAGTGTTTGTGTTAGGTCTAAATACAAGCTTAATGGCATAATAAAAACTCTGAAAATTCTTGTTTTGTTTAAGACACCTTTTTGGCAGAAACAGTTTATCTTTATGCAACTTGCTACTGTTTTCATCACTGCAAAATCATGTATTAACTTTGAGTTCAGTGTATATATTAACTATGTTATTATCTCTAATAATAGCATTCCTGAGGCGAACATACAAATAGGGATTGTGGGACCTAAGAAGCGATGATGGAAATTAAGTGCTCTACTAGTCTAAAATAAAAGATTTACTGGTTAGCTGATAAAAGAAACTGATGAGTTTTTTTTTCTGTTGATGACAAAAAATAACCTTTGTGTATCTATAGAAGGCCTCTGAAAGTTTTTAAGGGGTTAAATGACTGCTTTTTCATCTGAAAGAAAAGAAAGAACAAAACTGGTGGCTGATAAAATAAAATTGCTTGGCCTAGCTGGAATGTCAGCTAAAGCAATTAGCTTTTAAGCTGATCACTTCTGCGAAAGGCTAAGCAAGCAAACTCTACCTGGAAAGTAGTAAAATCTGATAACGTTTTTTTTAATGCATAAGGAAAATAAATTGTTTATTGGCATTTGAAATTCTAGGCAGTAAAGTAAGAAACAGAAGATACTGTCACAGAAATAAATAGTTGTTCAAGAATTTTTGATTGTTTTCCTTTATATTTATTGCTGTAGAAAGTAATGCAATTGGGTTTATAAGGAACTACCTTAAAGTCAAATAAATAGTTAATGGAGAACAAAATAGCTTTTAAAGTAAACTGTTTACTAAAAAAGCTGCTGACAACTCTTTTTCTAGTAGTCCCATTTCAAATATAGGAATCAGATGCTCATTCACTGAAAGCTTATGTTATTTAAAGTGACATTGTTGTGCACTCCATGGTATATAGGGATAAAGTCCTAACTGTGAGATAGATGAGCAAAGTCTGACTAGTGCATTGATAACTGAAGAGGCCAGTGAGAAAGAGAGGGAGTGAGGGACCAAGATTTCAAAAGGACTTGTGTGTGAAGTAACATGCAACAAAGTGCAGTTACTCCATACCTGAGTTCAAACCCTAGGGATCCATGAGTCCTCATTCAGTATATTGCTAACAGGGATTGCCAGAGTCCTATATGGGAATTAAGATTGCAATTCTGAAACAGTTCTGAATTGGTGGAGACCACCCATTTACAACTTTGAATCAGTTGAGTAGCCCTTTGAATTCAATAAGTTGTTTCAGTGAAGGAATGGCACCACCTACATTGGCACTTGACACTGCTGGAAGTACCTGTTGGGAAGCTATACCACCTGCAGTAGGAAATTCCACATATGGGTGGAGCTGCTGTGCAGGATGTTCCCATAGCATTGCAGCTGCACCTATCTGGTAGCACTGGTGCTGAAGGTAGACATGCTCTACCAGCAGTACCACAGCTTCCATACAGGTAAAGTTGTGGCAATGGCAACTTGGACCAGACACCCCCCAGAAGTCCTTAGGTAGGGTCTCACTATGCTAGGTAGAAGAAATGAGATTATGAAACATTCCATGGTATTGAAGCTCATTACCCATTCCTAGTCTAGTTAGAATGCCAGCCAGTCAGTACCTCGACATTGCAAAAGTGCTAATCAAAGCATACCAAGCCCCGGGATGCTGTCAATCCAAAGAGCAGGAATAAAATTCAGGATGTCAGAGACTCCAATATACATCTCTAAACCTTTTCTGATCTAGTGACTGATTCTAGGGTGGAGGGATGCAGGCAGTTCACTGTAGTGCCGGCAGTTTCTGAACAGAGAGGTGCACATCAACCAACGTAAGGGCACATATATGTATTTAGCTCTGGCAGGTCATATGCATATGGCAATCTTCAGTGTGTGCGGGAAAACATGCTTTTATAGATACAGCAGTTCACTCCCTTGCATCTTTAAGCATGCATGTTAGCCACTGGGGGAGGGACAAGGGACAGAAAATAAGAATACTCATAGAATGATAGTATGACTGCCATACTGCAGTGATCACGTACCTCAGTGATGGAGAATGAATAGGCATGATTACAGCAGAAATTTGACAGCACCATAAACAGGATACATTTTTTTTTGCCCTTATTTCCCTGTTGCTTGGCAACCATCTGTCTCCTGTGGGGCAGTTGGCCTCTTCAATTCCCTCACCACTGAGGGTGAGAGATGGTTATAAAAGTCGTTATTTAGGCAACCATCAAGGATGGTTTGAGAGTTTGTCTTTGTAGGCTTTATACTCATGCACCATGCATACAGTCAGTTTCTTGGGGGAATCTGGGATGCACAAAAGGTTGTCAGATGTGTGCAGTCCCTCACTTCTACAAGGAACATTAGCAACAAGCAACCCCACCCACCAATCTTTATTCACATGAGGTTGACTTCCTTGGTCTCCATTAGGGAAATCATGCAATCCCCATGAGCTCTCTTGGTCAGTACAATCTTTTCTCTTCATAGAGAAAGGCAAGCAGGCCCATGTCTGCATTTAGGCCAATGCCTTCATTCCTCCAGGACTGCTAACTGAACCCATGTTCTCTATATCTCAGTTTAAGCTTCATTCCACTGTGCCAGAGAGCTAGACAAAACAATTAAATCCATACAGTGAAAGCTCATTTAATAAAATGATTTTATCATCTTGAGTGCTACTTAGTTTCACATAGATTGAAGTGCATTGGTCGTGTTTTGGAGGAAATGTAAGTAACAAACCTTTGAAACTGGATGTAACTTCCTCACCATGTAAATTACCATATTATGCCATTTCTAATGTACAAAGTGTGTTGTTTTTGCATTTTATTTTGTTAAGAAAGATGACCCTCTGATTTATTTTCTAAGAACCAGAAACACCTGCTGTGACCTCATGAAAGACTAAACCCACAAGCTGCAGACTTAGTAACGCACAATTTTTCTTTCTGTGTTACTAAAGGTGATACACGGATTGACACAAATCAACACCATGTGTTTAGGAAGCTGTTCAGTTTGAGATGAGAAAAAGAAAGAGAGATTAGGAAATAGTAGAGATGCTATTGAAACAAATGTTGTAAAGTGCTGTGTACATGACCTGTAGCATATTTTTGCAATCACTGTACAGAACCAGTACATTTCATCATAGACCTGGGTAATACTCTTGGTTTGGGCTGCAAGAAAGGATTATCCCCATCATTGCCAATGTGTAATCAATCAGAATGTGTTTTTAATTGTAGCAGTCTTCAATCTCCACCTCAAAAAAAAACTTGTGAAACAGAACTAATGTATTGATTTTGCATGTGTTTACTATACAACAGTATTTAACAATTGAGATACAAAAGCCTACCTGGAAGATACTCCTGCGACATACTTGCTATCCCTGAAACAGTAGAATGAATATCAAGAACATACTGTTCTGCACTTTTCTGGGAGCTGTCTGGATCCCGGACAGTGGACAGGAACTCTTCATTTGCTGTAAGTGGTGGCTGCATAGTAGGCCTTCCCAGTACCCATCCAGTCACAGCCACTGCAGCTGCTCTCCTCCATATTGATGAGATCTTGTCAGTGACCTTATGGAGCACCTGTCCATATGTCCTGCTGAGGCTGCCCACTACATTAACATCTGCAATGATCTGCTGCTAAATTTCCATTCTGCCTAGCATAACCCCATGTCCCCTCTCAAACAGGAAAGCACCATGATGCCTAAAAGCTTCAACAATGACCTGATTCACTGGGTCAGTGAAGTGTGGTTTTTGAGGATTGAGACACCTGGGTGGCATAATCCTAGGTGCCCGAAATGACAATAGAATGATAATCCACATAAGTATCAGATAACTACAAAAAACTGTTCCCAGACAAAACAGAAATGGTAGCATTTCAGTATTACCCATTGGTGAAACATAAAACACTGTAGAGATTTGAAACAGGAACAACACTCTGGGTGCAAAAAAAAAAAAAAAGAAGAGTAACAATAGCAACATATCCTTGTTGTGCCATAACAAAAATGCAGCTTTGCTCCCCCACCCCAAAAGAACAGGCAAATGACACATTTTACTAACAAACCATCTTTGAAATGCTAAAAGTGCTGTCAAATTAACTGTCCCTGAAACATGTCTACACATTTAACTCAGAACATTCCATGTTAAGATTATTGCCAGTCATGTATACCTGTGAAATACCCTGACAAACATGCCCATGCCATCAGTACACTTCTAACTAATGCATACAAATAAAAGTGTCAATGCCTTTGCTAATCAAAATATATATATATATAAAATTATAAAAAGATTTTTCTTAATTAGATTTCAGCATATGCAGTATGTAGCTGACAAAATGCAAGCATACCTTCTCAAGTTCAGTAATCCTTTGTGCAGATATATCCCAAAGTATTAGCCCCTTTTCTGTGTTTTCCCTGTAAGCATGTATCCTCACTTTCAGTTTTCCTTGCTGGTTGCCTTTTTATGGTGTAGATAGTGAAGATGTAAATGAGGTAAGAACTTATTAGAATTGCTGAATTCCAAATACTTGGCTACATCACAGATGTAAACATAGTGTAGGCACTCACTCAGTGTTTTCTTTTTTAATGGATTGCAACTGTGAATTATTACTGGTAGGGAGAAGGAAAACACAAGAGCAATGCAGACTGCCCTACATCCAATGTATGTGCTAGGCTAGACTTACAAAATGTTAGGTGCAGTTTTGTCAAAGTTGGAAATGTAAGTAAGCAGCACACAATTCACAGGCTGTGTTCATTAACATCCACCTCCCCTTCATCTGTTGGCAACTGCATATCATATTATTGCCATTTAATATCCTCACACATTTTAAGGACAATGATATAGAATAGCTTACAGACTGCATGTCTCAGATTACTGGTTAGTTAAGAGAAGAATGACCAGCAAACGCAGAGAGGTAAGACAGAGTTCTTTATTTGCAAGCAATACTCATAACTGGTTGTGTGATCACTTAGTGTACTACATCCAAAAATAATAAATGTACAAATAACACTTGCATGGTTTCATATTACTGTAGATGGTGTTGCAGTCATTTGTATGCAAAATCATTTCAGTTCCTTGCTGAAAAGCTGTATGTGTGACAAAGAGGGATACTGCACACTTACTGTGTTCTGAAGGTTCATTGGATTGAGAGTTCAAATCCAGACCTATACAGAAATATTTAATGTGTACTAAAACATTTTCTAGTGTTTAATTCATAGATTGCTTTTCTTCATTTGAACTACTTTTCCCTTTATTTATTGTTCAGGTCCCTACTGCAAAGCTGTTTCTGGGGCAAAGATGGACAAGGCACCCTTACTGTGTTCTGAAGGTTTACTGGAGTGAAAGTTTAAATTCAGACCTAGTAGAAATACCTCATGTAAACTAGCATTTTGTGCTGTGTATGTTGTAGATTGCTTTTCCTCATTTCATCTACTTTTCCCTTTTTTGCCTTTTTTTTTTGAGGGGCAGTGTTTGCACAATGCACCACTTAGCGCAAACACTGGAAATGCAGAAAATGAATGTCAGGTTTGGCTGTGTTCATTTTGTTTGTGCGAAGAGTGGCAGTGTGCAACTTGGACCAGTGGCTCACACAGGAAGCAGACAGAACACTTGCAGAATATCTCAAAGCAGGGCATCTGTAAAAGGGAAAAGGATAAAAGCAATACATTGTTGCAATTTCTGTGTTCCATCATGCAACTGTGTTTAGCTGCATTTTTAGGTGGTTAGCAAGATTCCCCAACACCTGCAGACAGTACTCAGACATCCAGTAATTGTAGCTGGATACACTCAATTAATTCTGTTGGGCACTGCACAAACCTGCTAAGCAGTATTGCATGGTGGTTAACACAGAGACCTTAAGAATGATTAGGAAATTAGAAAATGTTATCTAAATAGTCCTGTGGTAGCAGGTATACGTGTAGGACTGGAGTACTGGGGACTGCACCTCCACCACTAGACCACTTACCAGTGGGATACTGAAAGATCTGTGTTAAGCTGTAACTGTTTGGAAACTATTTTTCCAAAGTCCAGGCAATGATAGATGGTCTGTGGCTTACCAAGTTTCAGATGACTGTCAACTGGACTCAGTCATATAGATTCTTCCAGCTATGTAAACATTTTGCAGAAGGAGCTGACACAGACAAATGACTGGTTTTAAACTCATGGACTGAATTTTAAAGCAAAAAATGCCTTATTATTCCCTTTTGTAATGAAGTACCTCTGCTAATTATGATATGGTTAGCACCTCACTAAGTTCAAACACAGTTCCCGGGATTCATGAAGCTTGCGCCAGGCACAGGCGTAGCATACACGGTATAATGCCAAATATGGCCGCAGAGCGATTCAGGTATGATCCAATTCCACGTGCACTACCAGTGTACACCAGATCTGCGCAGCTCTCAGCTCATGTATGCTAATCACCCCATGCGCAGTAGTGCAGCATGCAAATGAAGGTACATAGTGATTCATGAAGTGGTGCAGGCATAGCGTAAGCATACAAAAATGTAAACCAAAAAAAAAATGGTTTACATTTTTGCAAACAGAATATCGGAGCCATGAAAGTGGACCAAACTTACGTATTACAAAGTTAACATATGCCAATGACTAAATATACAGCCAATGGCATAAAAAAATATGCACAACACATAAAAAAAAAACATTTAATGTCATGGCCACACTAACACAAAGTACAACCGAAGGGCATGTGCGCGCAAATGGGAACACAAGGAAAATATATACAGATGTCATAAAATTGCAATGTAACACAAATCATGATTTCACCATAATAAAAAAATGGTATGCATGCTACACCACAACCAAGCTGCAAGGGTTGCTAAGGGTCTGTGACAGTGTTCGGCGTGGTAACTATGAATTAGTAGTCAATGCCATGCAAATGAGGCAAGTAATACTGAATCACAAACGTCCTGCCGGCCTAAGGATTTACCATACGGTGCAGCGGTACAACACCAAGGAGTGGCCTGGTGATATACATGACATCAGCAGTGGGGTGTGCCACCATAGCTGTAAGCACATTGGAGCATTGAAAATCCGGGTTGCCCGTTGCTAAGCAAAGCAGCAGGATAGAGGTGTGGATGTAGCCATAGCTTTGCTTAGCTGAAAGCACACATGGTGCCTGAAAGAGCATGTGTACGTGGATGACAACGCACTCTAAACCCGGTAAATGGCTGCACGTGGCGCACACCACAGCTGAAACAAGAAGGTTACGGGAAGACAATAAGGAAATGCTGCAGTAGGGTAATTGGAGTACAACTGAGTAATTAACACCTATTAACTCACAGTGGGCCATTGACGGCAGCTAACAAGGCTGCTAGTAGCAACCTGCAGAACAGGATAGGGGAGGTGTCGGATTGCAAAGAAAAGAAAACTGTCACCACAGAGCAAAGCAAACCTCCAGTAGATCGGCTATAGAACACATTTCGCAAAACAATGCTGGTTTGGGAAAGTACAAAACAAGAAAGCAGGCTGCTGGATGCATGCCTGACAATGGGAGGGGAATCACTAAGAAAAGTGAAGGCAAGGGCAAGAGGTGATCCATGGCAACTAAATGTAATTCAACACCAAAGGCACCACAATAGCAGTACCTGTGGTAAAACACATAAGTAAGATACCCTGCAGCTCTGATTGTACATACACACCCTATGACATCATCAGTGTTCAAAGCACAATAGTATAAAGTGTGAAGGCACCTCACACACACTCGTGTATTCCCAAACACTGCACTATTGGTGTAAACAGACAGGGAAATTTTACAATGTACTTGTTGGGAGCTGCCATAGCTGTGATTCATCACCATGTGTTGGAGACTGAAGGTGGTGTGGAGGATGATGCTGACAACCACCTCAGGTCCCGGAAGAGAAGAGTGTTCAGACCAAGGGTAACCTACCAGGGGGCTACATGATCTGGAGATAGTAGAGCATTACAGGGTGGACAGGGACATCATACAGCAAATTGTTGAGCTGTGCCGGTCACGCCTCAGGTCCAGAAACAACAGAGGGGAACCCATCCCAGTGGACATGAAGGTATGTGTAAGTTTCAGAATAATAGCCACAGGTACCTTTCAAAAGCCAACTGGAGATATCATGGGGATCTCACAGGCATCAGCATCCAGGGCACTCCACCAGTTCCTGGATGCCATGTTACCACATGCCAATGAGCATATATACTTCCCCCAAACTCAGGAGGAGTTGGCCGGCAATATGCTTCTTCCACCATGTGGCAGACTACCCAGAGGTACTGGGTGCAATGGACTGCACACACATACATATCAAGTCACCACCCGGTGAGCATGGTAGGTGCAACATAAACCACAAGGGATACCACTCCATCAACTGCCAGGTCACATGCAATGCCCAGGGCATTATCACGGATGTGTGTGCTGGCAGCCCTGGAAGCTACCATGACTCCCACATCTGGCATGCCTCACAGCTGTATCAGGTATTTGTCAGGGGAAACATCCCATATGGCCACCTTGTGGGGGATGCTGGCTATGCACTGGAGACGTGGATGATGACTCCCATCAGAAATGTACACATACCCATGCAATAACGCCATAATGAGGCACACGCAGAAACCAGAATCATCATAGAGCGTGTGTTTGGGATGCTGAAATCATGGTTCCGTTGCTTGGACATATCTGGTAGAGCCTTGCAGTACTCTCCAGTCACGTGTGCCCACATCTTCAAAGTATGTGCCATGCTACATAATATGATCCTGCGGAAACAGCTGCAGCAGGGACATAATGGTGAAGGCCCTCAAAGCCCAACGCAATTGCCAAAGGCATCACAGGCACAGAGGGATTCAGACCACGAACAACCTGTGCCAGCCCCAGTATGTAGATGTAGGCATGCCCAATATGCCCATGCTTTGGCAAAGAGGGAACGTATAGCACATACACTGACAGTGTAGGCCCCTACGGACGGACACACTTCTTCACCTGCACACACAGTAAAATGGATGGCACACACACACGATCACCTGTAAATTGTTATGTATAGGTGGTCTACTGTGTGAATCCTACATAGGCAGCCCTCAACTATTGCACACACAACAGCTATTGGTACAAGGTAAGTCAACACCTTAACAGTAAATGAAGCTAACAGCATGTGTTGATACTGTATATATAGGTTCCTAGGTACATCGGTAGATACTTGCCTGATTGTCAGAGGCCATTCATCAGCCTAGGCAAAATGTGTCTGCTGTCGCCACCCCATCAATTAACTAACTGTCCCTCTGTGGAGCAGAGCCAATTGCAGGATCCCTGGGGTGTAACCACTGTTCCCCACCCAGTCTGCAAGGATTCCCTGGTGTGTTAATGAGGGGCTCCATATAATGTAATCAGAGATGTAGTTCCAAAGCATGGGGAGTACCCATGACAGGTATCTGTCACCCCAGCATTCTCCAGTTATGGTTGTGGCAAGGTGTAGCACATTACAGTGTGTGGCTCACTGTGACATGGATTCCCATAGCTGGAGCACATCCATTAAACATTACTTGGCCATACCATTAATAGGTATCATCCATATGTAAACTATCTGAGTTACACATTTGATTGCAGTATGGAGGAACAGCCGTAGTAAAGTCCATATACAAAACATCATAACACTTGTACATATCCCAGATGCACCAGTGGTAAAGCCACTGACTATCTTGTGCATATTCCTGGTTCCACGACCTGCAAGGGCTGTTGCGCAATTCCGATGGTATGAATAATGGATGTTAGATGCAGGTCATTGAGCATGTTTAAGCACATATTAGAGGGTTTATGCGCCAGCAAGTGACGGTAAGCGTTGTTTAAACATGACTACATGGATATGCGCAAAACAGGTCTAAGCTTTGCTGAATATCGCGCAGATCATGGTCAAAGCTGGCCAGAACAGCTGAAATCTGCATTATTCACCCTTGTATTAATAGTGCCTGCTCTGAGAGGTAAAACGACCACTGCCAGGAGTAGAACACACAACCATGTACACAATCACCTACCACTAAGCTACCTGAGATGTACCAACGGCAGGTGTGTATTGTGACAGGTTCAAACACAAAAAGGCAGAGTTCAGGAAATAGTGTACACCGCCATGTACCCAATGAAAGGTGTGTTTTCTCTCTCTCTCTCTCTCTATATATATATATATATATATATATATATAAAATATAGAGATAGAAAGGGTGACAGAGAGATATATGTCGATATATACGGATATACATATATCTGCAAATATATAGATAGGTTAACAACATGTACACAACCATGGAGGTACAAATAAATAGGATACTACCAAATACTGAATGCTTTATATACTGACACATGTAATCACAAGACTTAAAGACCAAAAGACCACAGTACCGGAACATTAGAACCGCGAGTACTATTATCACGATGTTAAGGGACATATAGTTATTGCTGCTGGTGCTGCGGTCCAGTTAGGTACTGTGTTTAAGTGGGTTTCTGATTGCTGTAGTGTGTGTAAGTGTGTGTTCTGAGTGCAGTGTGTGTGTTTCCATGGGACTGTAATGTGTGTGTGTGTGTGTGTGTGTGTGTGTGTGTGTGTGTGTGTGTGTGTGTGTGTGTATGTGTGTGTGTGTGTCTGTTCGTGCTAACTCAGAGGTAGATTATTACAGTAGGTGTGGTCATAGCTGGCCTTAGGCATAGGCCAACTAAGCAGCTGCCTAGAGCTCTGCTTTAGTGGGGGCACTTTACCAGTATTTATTTGGTGTAGGTAAACCAGGATGGGGGCACTGGGTGGTGTGGTGGGGGTTCCAGGGTTCCATTGTGCCCTTTGCCTAGGGCACCAGTTGACCTAAGGCCACTCCTGAGTGTGGTGTGGGGGGTCAAGCCACCCACATAGGGTGTGTATGGGGCATGGCCACCTGGCCATATGTAGTGTCAGATGGTTTGTTTAGATGTGATGGGTAGCAGTGTGACTGTGTGTGTGTGTGTGTGTGTGTGTGTGTGTGTGTGTGTGTGTGTGTGTGTGTGTGTGTGCTCTGTGTTTGTGTTAGTTCCGGGTGTTTGACTGTTGCGAGTTTGAGTGTTTGGTATTATGGGGTTTGGGAGTCTGTGAACGGTAATGTGGTTGTTGGACGTGTGTGCGTTCCTGAATCCATGGGTATGCCATATACAGCAGTTGAAGTCTTCAAATATGTGCACAACATGGACCATAGCAATCACAAATTCCATCATGACCGAACGTTATGAACAAAGGATATGGAGACTATATTATAGCAATAACCCACACCTGGGTGTGGGTAATGCTGGATTAACCCATGGTTGTCTTTGTTTGGCCACTCGGGCTTCGTCCTTGTGAACAAACCACACCAACTGCGGGTAAATTCACCATTACCCACACCCAGGAATGGGTTATTGCTATAATACACTATTACAAATATGTGCTATGGACATGAGCTAAACATGGGGTTAACACCTGTTCCACCTTGCGAGGGGCAGTCCCTTTATGTGCAGTAGTGTCCAGACCAAAATGAGTACAAATACCAATGTCCTACAATATCGAGATGTTCTGCATGTTCCATAGTTAATATAATGGTTGCATAAAATAGTCATCTGTATCTAACATACCTATATGTAACAAGAAACAGGATAAGCAAGTAAGCCGCTACAAGAATATAAGCTTTTATATAGGCATATATGTAAAGTTGTATACTTTCTACTGACCGTGGGTATGTGTCAGCCTCTAAAATCCGATGTGTGTCCTGCAAATGTCCCACTATGGCCATTTGAAAAGGTGGCAACCCAAGCCAAAGAGGTTCAGTCACCAACACAACTCCAATGAGTGCAAATATCTGTGACAGAAATAAACAAGACAGCTTTCATGTAGAAACATTTCATTGCATACCGATGTATTTCCGGAGGGATTGAAGGATCAACATCACCTTCTTGCTATATAGGAACCAATTAACAATGTCCAACCAAATGGTGTTGAAGTGCTGAAGTATAACCAGTAAGAAGTAGTAGCACAACATTGCGAGTCCACAGATAGGATTTATTAATACAAAAATACACAAATAGTTAAGCGCTTTCATCAAACAGTATGACTTCATCAGAACAGTTAAAATATGAACTTTCAGGCTTAAATACCCCACAGTTTGAATTCATTGGTCTAGGGATTAGCAAATCATATTTCAAACATGCCAAATCACATGAATAATGAAACAAATAATTAAATAAATCCAACATTAAACATGTGTACCATTACAATATACATACAAAAGTAGCACATTTTTATATATACATATATATATATATATATATATATATATATATATATATATATATATATATATTTATATTTATTTAGGCATAATTGAAAGATGTTATACAAACATAGTGGTTTGTGTAGAAATTTTAGTGGTTTTAAGTTTGGTATTTTATCACAGTGGATGTGAGGGGGGGTGATTGGCAAAATAAGTTGCATAAGAAGGAATTGATGTGGCAACTCTGACTAGCTGCTGACCAACCCCCGGGCATTAATGAACATCTTTCAATTATACCTGTTTTGAAAGAGAAGGCAGATTTAGTATAATACACTGGCTGTTCAGTCAGTGAAGTAATTTTTAATATGTAAGAAAGTCTTTTTTTTTAAATGTTAACAGTTTATACTTCTGCACTTTTGCATTATAATTTTTATTTAAAAATATAAAAATATATATATATATATATATATAAATGTGCTACTTTTATATGTATATTGTAATGGTACACATGTTTAATGTTGGACTTATTTAATTATTTGTTTAATTATTCATGAGATTTGGCATGTTTGAAATATGATTTGCTAATTCCTAGACCAATGAATTCAAACTGTGGGGTATTTAAGCCTGAAAGTTCATATTTTAACTGTTCTGATGAAGTCATACTGTTTGATGAACGTGCTTAACTATTTGTGTATTTTTGTATTAATAAATCCTATCTGTGGACTCGCAACGTTGTGCTACTACTTCTAACCAATTAACAATGGCTTAACGAATAAGCCTGCAATAACCATAGTATTAGTCTACTAAATGATAGGTCTTCAATTAGGGAAGGAGCCCTCACACACATATGGAATATGTATAAATGCAGTCCCCACAAACATTTATCTGCTATGTACACCCACCTACATCTCCCCCACACCCAAACACTTGCAATACAGACTGTAATAACATCACAAACATCCACTCACTCAATGACATCTGCAGAAGCCTTAACATACCTTGTGAGAGACACACTATAATGGCGCTATGTGAAATCGTTGCTGTTGTACAATGAAACAGACGCCGATGTTACAGGTTTTGTTTGCAATAGTCTCATATCAGATGGTTGATATAACAGCTACACTCACATGTAGAACTACATCCTCTAGCCATTACACACAATCCACGGGGGACATGAAGTTAAAATATATCTGTGTCTCTCCATATAGCAGTTGCAATTCATCACAAACAACACATCCAGGCTGTCTTCCTCGAAGGTAGGGCAAAGGGACAATGCCCAAGTGGAGTATTCAATTATACCCCACTGTTGCCATGTAATTGGCTAATGGAGTAGCTGCACAGCTGATGTGCATGTAATCATCTACTCCGGAACACCAATTGGTGGCAGGATACCACATGTTACTGGTATATGTATAAAAGGATGGCTTTTCATACATTCAAACTGTATGTACATACGAGAAACCATTAAAACAGAAAAGGAATAAGACTGATATTTTCGTAAACTCGGACTACTAAGAAGGTATGTAGAACACTCAGTATGTTAGTGTATGTAGTGCCTGTTCTGTATTAATGAAAGTGTATGCAATGCATATAGTGGGAAAAGGTATTATGTAGTGATGTATTGTTGAGCATAGTAACGCTTGTAGAAATTGTGTGTACTGCTGAGGGCCACAAGGTAAACACCTCATACACCACAAGGGGTGCTACATAAGGGCTTTAAACACAATCCCACTCCAGCCGCTATCAGTGGCAGGGTTTGTCCAACAAGTACATGCCATAACAGGGGATAGTATATGTTGATATACTGTAACAGTAGGCATATGTATGGGTGTATAACTGAGAATAACATGTCTAAGGTGGTCCTGCTGCACAATTATGATTTGCATTATGGGATATTGTTGCAAAAATGTGAAATGTACAGTATTGTAGGTAAATATGTCTAACGTTTTACATAGCATTACTGTTATATTATGCAAACATCAGGTATGTCTATTGGCATGTACAATTCACAATAATAGGATACATATGACTTGTAGTCACCAGACAGCATATCAGCATGATAGCTAAGTGAAATGGAAGAGCTAGTCAATTATCCATGCACAAAGGACATGTAATAGCTTCATAGATTCATAGTTAGGCACTATGCTGTTTGGCCAAGTCCATTCATAAGCCCAACTACAGTGCTTTCACTTGCGGCACCTCCCTAGGTTAGTGTCCTGTGCCTGTGAACAGCAGAGCCATTTGTTTCCTGCACCTGTGTACAGTAGAGCCACTGCAGTGATCCCTGGCGTACATGTCTGTCTCCCATCCACCCATCGAGGTATCTCTTGAAGAGTGCTAGTGAGGGTCCCTGCCTGATGTACATAGAAATCATGTTCCAAAGCATGGTGAGTGTCCAGTTCAGGAATGTATCCCTCCAGCATGTCCTAGTCATCGTTGCATTTAGGTACATATCCCAGAGCATGTGGCTCTCAGTGGCTTTTGCTTATGTGGAGCATATCCATCAAGATTGTTTTGGACATGGGCCTTGTATGTTCAGCAGAGATCACCTCTGAGTATGCAAATGAGTACAGTTGGGGTTTCTGTAGTTGGGCTGCATACTTCATCCTTCAGAGGTCAGTAATCCTCTTCATGTGTTAATGTTGTGGTATTTAAAGCTGTTGCTGTTGTCTCGTAAGGTACATCCCTAATGGGGTGTTGTACCCTTTAACGTGTTTCATAAGTCAGGAGTAGAGAGGTACAATGGCTGCATTTGTTCCAGCTACAAACCCATTACAGATTAGGGTGGCCACATAGAAGGATATCCACGCCACCTTGGCAATATGGTTATCAAAGGAGTGGGTGCTATCTACTTGTGATCTAAGATCCCTTATAATGTTTTATGTATGTAGGGGACTACCACCTATGTGATAGTCAGCAAGTGATTGGTGTAATCCAAAGGGGATGTCTATGCACCTTGTGGCATTAAGCTTGAGGACATGTTATTGACACCAGGTATCCGTCACAGTGACACCCTTATGGGGGGTGTCTGTATCAGCTGGTGAATCAATCATGGCCCCTAGTTTGCAGTCATCTGCAAACCTATTTAGGGTAAGTCCTTCTGTGCTAGCCTGTACCTCAGAGAAACATATACCGAACATGAGGTGCCCTATGACCGAGGACTGGGGTACACCAATTGTAACTGATTTACAGTAGAAACTAGGGTATGCTACCCTCACTGTGTGGGTCCTGTTCGTGAGCCACTTTGCATGACATCTCATGATGTAGGGGTTGATGTGCAGGTGGATGTGTATGTTGACAATACCAGAATGGGGAACGGTGTTGAAAGCCATTGAGAGGACAAGGTAGGCTGTGTGGACCTCCTTACCCTCATCTACTACCTTGGTAACTGTCTCAAAGGACTCCACCAGGTTTAGGAGTCATAGTCTGGCCCTAACAAATCCAAACTGGGTGGTATCAAAGGTTTGGAGGCCACCAATGTCTCTGTGAATAAGATCCATGATGATGTGCTCCATAGCCTTGCAGAACAGTCTAGTCAGGCATATAGGGCACTAGTTCCTCTGGTCCATTGTGGTGCCACCTTTGTGGAGTGTGGTAACTGTTGCTGTGCACCATTCAGGGGCTACAATGCCTGATACAAGGTTTTTAGTGAATTTGGTGCCCATGTGGGGAGCCATTTAGTTCTGAAGTTTGTGTAAATCGCAGCCTGGGATGTTGTACGGTCACATGGATTCTGTGTTCCTGGCTTCAGAGAGTGCAGCTTGGAACTGCGTAGTTGTGACCACAGGGACTTTGCATTGTTCCTGTATAGGTTTGGGCCCTTTAGGGTGTGAGAGGGCTGTAAAGTTAGCACTGAACCTATCTGCCAGGATGTTGCCAATATCAGTCGCTTCTGTAATGTTCGTGCCTAACCGCTGTATGTCAGAGCAGATGTAGGTATCACCATCGAGAGTAGTGACATACCTCCAGAATGCTTTGTGGTAGTCATTGGAATGAGTCGCAGTAATGTTTACGTAGCTAGCTTTGGAGGATGTGATAAGGGATCTCAGATTTCTACTGAGGCTGACCAGGAAGCTACCCCACTCATGAGATTGTACTCTACTTTGCAACAGTCTCCTCCTTCTGTTGTACATTATATCCATGGCAGTGGACCCCCAGACTGGCGTTCGTTTTCTGGTGGGTACCGTTATGGCTCTGTTTGGGAGAGCATGATCCATGCAGTCATGTAAGTGCTAATTAAGTGCAGTTGTGTATGATTCAGCGTTTGTAACTATATTGTCTATCTGCACGGGTGTCATGACGTTTACTACTGCTGTCATAAGAAGCCTGAAGTTGGCTTTGTAGAAATACTGTACTGTGTTTTCCGTGAAGGGTATGGTGCCGGGATGTGGATAACAAGGGTGATTAGCATACATTCGGATCTGACCAACCAGTAACACATGTTGGTAATGTCCAGGTCTAGGATATTGTTGGCCCTGGTGGTGGTATGGATAGGTTGATCCAGCTGATTGGAGGTTATGAATCCCAGAAAGCGTTGGCCTAATGTGTCGGTACATGAGTAGGTATCCCAGTTAAGTGTGGGGTAGTGTCAGTCACACATCAGTAGTTCCTGTATGAACCCTACTTTCCAGCAGACCAAGAAGTGAGGGCCGTTAACCGTGGGGTATGGTGTGGAATCTGTAGCAAGCTACAATTTGTATAGCAGTTATGGCCACAGTTAGTTGCACTTGGATTGTGCTAAGCAACCAGCCTGGACGTGTGTACATCCTTGGGAAATATGGACACACCTCTGTGTTCCGGTCCTGGTTACATGACTGAAAAGTGTGGTCTGAGTAATAGCCTGTTAGTGCAGGGGTGCTCTCAGGAGCCTAGAAGCAGGACCCAGTCACTGCAGAGATATCGAAGTGGTCCATTACAAGGAGTGCCTCGGGTGAGTGCGTTTGAGATGAAGATGTCAAGCACTGAGTAACATTACCCTCAGGTTTTGCTTGCCTGTTCCTGTTATGGTGGTGCATATGTTATTTGAACAGTGCCTAAAACAGGCACTGTAGGAACAGCAAGAGCCTTAGACATTATCCGTAATCTCAGGGCCGACAGGTGCAGGTCATCTGTGCCTAAGCATCATGTTCGGTCAACCATGTCATTCACAGCAGACAGATACTGGATACCCTTGGAATGACACCAGAAGCATAGCCAACTGTTGAAATGAATAATTCAGTTGTTGTACTGTGTTATCAGTCTGGACGAATGCAGAATGCTTCTCAGGGCTAGGGCGATACCTGCCTGGGCTACAAGATCGAAGAGCTATTGCATGTCTCTGTACATGTAGTCCAGGAAGTTACATCTCAGGGCATTCACACTAACATGGGGAATGACAGTCATATTGTACATGTTGAGGAGTGACCTGAGTGCATAGGTTATGTTGCGGATCCTGTTAACTGACAGCCAGCTGAAAGTGACTATCATCTTGTGTAGCCTGCTGAGTGGGACATCAGTGTGACCGCCTATAGAGTCACCTATGACTAGTGTGTTGGGTATGTTATATCACCCTATTGGCTGTAGTTGATGGGGACACTTGAGTCTGTGGGCAATAAGTAATTGGTGTTGTGTTGGGTGATGGGGGCTGCCTGCGTTTCCACTTCGGAGTCCTTTGTTGCCTACACAGAGTAGTATTGAGAGGCTCCGCAAATGTTGTAGTCTTACTATGTGTGGCCTGTGGTGGTGGAGATCTAGTGATACTGTGATGAGTGTGGTGTGGTGCAAACATTTAACATCCCCACATGATTGTCAGGTTCAGTATGGGTTGGAGAGAGCATTACCTCCAACATGGCTACATATGTGCATCTCCCACAGGTTGCAGTGTTGTATGTTAGGAGGGGAGCATTGACTGTGTACACGAGACGATTTCTATATTGCCTCATGATGCCCATAGTCATCATATAGACAGACGATAACACTGGGAATTGACACTTGGACATGCCTGAATATTTAACTATTTCTCACTAAATATGTGAGGTAAGTGTGTACAACAGCTGTTTTACTCTAAGCAAGCTGGAAATGTAAGTACAAACAGTGTTTGCTTGTAGGAAATGAGTAGGATTGAGTGCTATAGTAATTAGTAGCTCATGAAGTGCTTACATGTTCTGAACAAGTGTTGAGCATGAATAAGCAATACAGATAGGGTGTCGGATAACATAAACTCACTACCCCCCCCAACAGGTACACAATCACATATCCATGAACACTACAGAGCCCCTGTAACCATAACTATAATGGTACAAGGTGCACTCAGGCTGCATGTGACCTGTCTACATCCCTGGTTGTATCATACACATATGGCAAAACAGTTTGATCTACACATACACATCATGTAAAACATAGCTTCATGTCAGTCTGTGAAAACACTGAATGGTGCACACCAACAGTTATCACAACCAACAAAATGGAGACACCACTCATAATGGGAGGCACTGCACTATTACTCTGCTGAGTCTGGTCTGAAAGTCCATGAACCTTAATCAACGTATATGTTGTTAGCAGTACAGATGTAGATGACAGTACGGATGATTTCACACTACATATCGTACCTGTGATAGGTCATAGGACATCATCACACATACTGTATTCCACCTACAATCAGTATACTAGATGTACCTTTGTATGTCACAGGAGTGTTCTGCCAGTGGCCTGTTGACAGAACCAACACTACAGAAGGTGTCTGAGTGATATGTGCATATCATACCAGTGGTAGCTACAGTAAAAAAGTGTCAATTTTTTGTACTCCCCCTCATTGTAGCCCATGCCACACAGACAAATGGGAGGCATCTGCATATGTAAGTATGTGAATGGCTATGACCTAGGAGCAATAGCTGACTCAGTGTTGTGGACAACATACAGAATGGGCTTTGTGGGTGAGGTGCGTGACATATGTGCACAATCTGACAGCTGCATATTGCATTGTCACCACTAGGTTAATAACACTGTACCCATGAACTACCACCTAGGCAGTGGTCAACATAATGGACACTGTGTTTATGGGATGGTGCTGTGCAGTTTACCTCCCTGAGCTAGTGACGTCACCAAGCCTATTAGGTAGTCATAAGAGGCAACCCTAGTCATGACAGGGTGCCATCCATGAGCATGGAGATCATTGTACAGCCATACTCATCACTCAAGTGACCAATATTGGATCACATATCACCTTTAAGGGGTATTGCCCTACTTGGATAGGCAACACTAGCCTTCACAATCCTCATCTCCATTACGCAGCATGCTGCCTACCCTGCATAGAGACATGTCTAACACTGTGATGTTGGACATGCTACATGTACATATCCTGATCTGAAATACATATGTCATGGACAGCCACCTTCCTAGTACAAGGATCGCCACATGCTGGACATATCCTTGTGCCATACACGTTACATACTCCTGCCATACTATGCAACCCTGTCAAGCAAAGCTGCACATTTCATCTCTGTCAGACATGGTGTGATGACCACATGGTAGATGTATCATTAACCATCTGGATCAGTTATGTGGCGCTGACTCACCTGGCGGTGGGAACATGGATATCGGATACAGCTAGAAAACCTCCTATGCTCATACATACATCCTATGCTCATACATGGCCCAAGGCATACACACTACTACATGACCTTGGCCGTACATGCTATAGTTGATAACCATCCCTGCAAATACCATCTGGCTAGCCATTGTCCCATGTGTATCACATGTGCAACACAAGCAATATGTGGCAGGATGTTGAACTGCTGTACAGTGCCATGTAGATGTATATGGCAAAACACATGCATGTAAAGGTTTCCGTGCACATGTCTGCATTGTCACAGTTCATGTCTGTTAAGCAGTGTATGTGTTGATATGTGGCATATACACAGCATCAAGGTCAACAGCATTAATGTGGACACATCCAGGCATGTGCTGATAGGTAAGAACACCAGTAGAGGCAAACAGACATGCCCACATCAAGACAGCATTCACATGGAGTATGAGCAATGTAATCAGGTGACACACATATATGGTGATAATATCCAGTCCCCATTGGGTGCCACATGTGTGTGACACAAACATGTCAGTGGTGTCAGTGTTATGAAGATTTGCAATAACAACTGTTCATATGTATGAAATGTAATACACATGTATGTGCAGCTGTATTGCTGTGCATCTCTGAGATACTGTGACCTGTCTCCATCATTATGTCTTCCAGATATGCCTTGATCAAGACTCCCAGCTTATAGCCGCTTGGAGGATGAGGCCCTCATACCTTAACTCCAAGATAACTATGAGGTATTGTTCAGCCATGTGCCACAGCATGCCCAGCAGCATGATGACCTGTGGCAGGAACTTCACAGGAGGGTTAATGATGTGGGTGGCTATAACAGCACATACCAGCAGGTGCACAGACACTGCACAGACCTGATCAGAGATGTGAAACAGCATGCAAATGTAATTGCCAGGGAACAAGGTGCAACAGGTGGTGGGCCACCAACCCAGCCCCTACTCACATTTACCAAGGAGCTACTTGCCAACCTGGGGACACCATCAGAACAGCATCCACAAACCCTAGCTGCCATTGTGGAGGTGGGTGTCTCCCAACCACTGAGCCTGGAGTTGCCTGGTAAGTCACTACTGCACATATAACTATTATATCCCATTTAGTTGCATGTGTCACTGTACAATATGTAATGTAACATCATATGCAAGGTATGTTTACACACATGCCGCATACTATAGTATGCTACCCTGTGTATGCACACATGTGCATACTCTATAGTATATCCTATTGTACTGGCGAATGTGTTAACATGCACATTGCACCCTGTAGCTGTCATACAGTCATGGATAATGATCATACTGCTGTGTCACCCTTATATAGGTACCTCTGGTGTTCCACAGAGACAGCAGGCCATTGCAGGTGAGACAGTTATAAGTATCAGGCATGTTAATGCACAGATCTATTTGCCATGTGGCCAGTTGACACATGTACACATAATGTATGGTCCGGTCATGATATACAGGTCGCATCTTTAATCGATCACACTGGCTACCCATGTGCAATACATACAAACTAAATGAAACACTGGCATGAAACCACAGAAACTGTCATTGCTAGATGTGTGGACAGCTGTGCATACAACAGTGGAGGTGTTGTTCAATGTAGGAATATGTGTTATACATCAGAACAACACATGTGGGGTATGCAAACAGTACTACACAGTGAGATGGAGTATGGGCAGCCCACAGGATTCACCATTGTGGAATATGCCCCTGCAATGAGTGCACACATTGTGATGTGCCATCTGACATGTCCATGACATGTAGTGGTCCGGCTGCAACATTGTCTCACTATCCAATAAAACATACCCCACATACCAAACATACAACCGTTTGTCTGCATAACCCTGTGGACAGTGGAGTATCTGACATCTATGGGTGTATGTCATATGGGACAACACAGACATGTAAGATAGATGGCCATCATGACCATTTGGCCAACACATGTTCACACATGGCCATGGAGGATGGCCAGAGACATGTAGCAACAGACAGTAGATGTGATGTGTTTGTGTGTACACCCTGTTGTATATTGGCTACACATGGTCCAACTATAGCCTTTGTTGAATGGTTATATAGCAGATGTGGAACACTGGACATCCTACAAGCCTGTGCACAGCTTGTGGAGGCGTCACTTAATTTGACCACATAAGATGTGTTGAACATCATGACTGTGTCACAGCATGACAGTAGTCATCTGTACAGCATCCACATACATACACAGACACCACATCAGGCCACAAATACAGTACATTTCCCTTGCTGCTGTTGGACATCACTGTCAGCTGTGCACCTCATGTGTGTGGTACACAAATGTCATGTGGGACATGATGTATTGACAAGTCTGCCATGTGTAAACATGGTTGCCAGGCAGCTAAGAAATGTTAGCAGTTGTGCAGGGATGTCATTTGTATGTCCTTCGGTGACCTGTCACACATGACACACCATGGTTTAGTGTGTGTATACACCTCAGCGACGTGGGTCACAATCCACAATATTTATGTATTGTGTATGCACACAGTCATGGCTATGCACTGTGTGTGTAATCCACACTGTATAGCAATAGAGACACCTCATGATTCCATGCAATGACACTGTGTCTGTACTTCACACTGTATAGCAATATAGACACCTCATAATACCCTTCAATGGTCATGCACATCTGATAAAAGTGCATTCTATCTCTAGGGCGTACAGACAACACTGCAATGTGACACCATTACACCGCTGTACATGTGTCAGGACACCATTGTGTCAAACATGTATGCATGTCAATGCACACGTCAGCAGATTACATGTCATACTACATGTTAATGTCATGGTCATATGCCTCACATCAGCCATGTGTACTGTTAAACTGTGTGGTCCACATGGTGTAACACAGGAATGCATGCTTACTACCATGATTGTGTGAAATGCATGGCTTCTGCTATGACACATGCTTGCTGTTGTGTGCAACCCAGGGATGTATGATAACTACCACTATTAATGTCTGAGCTGCATGCCGTCTGCTGTATCACATGCATGTTGCATGCCTTCTGTCAAATCACATGCATGGTGTGTGTGTGTCTGTGTGTGTGTCTCTATTGTAATGTAGAGTCTTTGTTTGCCTTCCCTCCTGCAGTCCATCTGATGTTAGTGTCCCCACAGACTCTAGCAGTGATGATGAACATATGCTTGAGGCACAGGCAGGGTTGTCAAGGGCTGAATCTGTGCCATTGGTTGCCATTCCACCTATATCCACCTCTTCCCTGCATGCAGTTCTCATGCCAACACATACCTTATCACCAGTGGCCATAGAGGAAGGACAGTTAGCGTGTGGTAGCTTGGAACAGGAACGTGTGGTGGCTACGAAAGGTGTGTATTCACACCATGGTGTCAGTCAAATGACTGCAGATGTGCCACACAGGCATGTGGCCAGTGCTGCTCATAGGAGGACCTCTGGCCGACATGCCTTTGCAGGACAGAGCGCGGCAGCTGGTGTCACCAGACACATGTTTCAGACTGTAATGGTGGCAAAGGCACATGCTGAATTGCAGAACAGAGAAGGGCAGAGGCTTCAGAGGGCTGCTATCCATTCTTTAAATGACAACATCCAGGCATTGGCAAATGCTCAACAGCAAATTGCTGAAGTTTTGGACACATGATTGGGTGACATGGTTGGAATCCTTGACCATGGCATGACAATCTGCGAGTGTGATCTGTCTGTGCTGGAACATCTGGTAGGAGTGAGGCATAGGGCATGTGGATGTAGTCCAGTTACACCACCTGATGCAGGTCTCCATGAACGCGCTACCTCACATGCCCGCTCCCACAGTGCCGGTAGCAGCAGCAGTGCAGCTGATGCTGCACTGTTCATACCAGGACACAGCAGGCCATGTGGACGTGGCCCTGGACGGTCCCAATGGGGACACGGTTCCAGTGGACATGTGTCATTGGACAGTACGCAATCTGTACCTAAGCCTGGTAGTGCCCGTGCAACCCCTGGCAGGCACAGGTCATGTGGCCGTGGCCAGACACCGTGAGCTGTAAATCCTGGTCTGTACAGTCTGGAGCTGTCAATAATACCCCTGTGTAGGCCGGACACATGGCAGAACTGTGTGCACACATACACGCACACACCAGAAACATCTGTAGGACACCACAACACTCACATGCATAACAACCACACATGGCCAATTAGATCACAGGCCCTAACCCACACACATGATGTCATTCACTGGTGCAGCCTAGGCCCCTGGCAAACATTATCACCCTGTGCATATGATGATGCCTGTGCCACATCCCTGTCATCCACACCATCGGTGCAGGGACATGCTCATATGGTCTGATGCACAGGGTGAACAGAATAGGGAGATAGGTGTATATTACAATTGTTGTGTACTGTTGACACGCAGCAGACATACCATGTAGTACACGTTTAGAATGCATTGTTTTATGTTCACAGTATGTGTCTTGGTATCAACAGTAACAGCATGTTGGTAATGATGCCCTGCTTCCCTTCTTAAGGTCTAATTGCATGTGCCATTAAGTACCAGTGTTTGCAGTTTCCCATGTGTAAATGTGGACAACACACAGGCATGTATGGCAATACCAGCATGCTATACGTAGCTTCAACCTCACTGTTAGAAAGGCTGACATTCCAAAGATGTCTACATATCTACTGATCCAGGAGCATGTGAGCTGTGTACTAAGCTACAGTGGCTAGAGACGTGATATCCATATCGGGTGACATCACAGGTACAGTTACATGGTGTGGGGAGTTTACATAGCGGTCTAGCTGATGTCAAGGGTAGAAGCCAGTTGATAGCATGAGGCCTCACTGTGTAGCAGTAATACACATTCACATTACAGGATGAGAACACACAACTACACACACACACACACACACACACACACACACACACACACACACACACACACACACAGGTATTCGCACACATGTATTCAGACACAGTAACACGCTCACACTCACAGGGTCAATGACACTGTAATATACACACACACACTTGATAGTGTTGAGGTGAGGACCCCTGCCTATGTGGTAATCACCATTACAGTACTGTGCACCCACATGACGCGACACAGAGAATGAACATGTACAGGTAGTCAGTAATGCCTAAGACCGACGGCATCAACAGGGTAGTAGAGTGCACCACCTGGAGGGGTTAGGGGTCCTATCTGTTCACTATGGTAGCATACATCCTCACTCCATCGACCAGACAGCCATACATACATACACACACACACACACACACACACACACACACACACACACACACACACACACACACACACACACACTGTGGAGTCCACAATTGAATGCACCTATGTCATGCACATACAGATAGCTAACATGTGTGTGATACACACACCACCCCTGCCTATGTCTTGCTTTCTACACTGCAGTATATACAGATCTCTACAACAGTTTACAGGGGTGTGTAACAATTGGGATGTATTCCCCACCATACGTGGCATATATGGACACACAAGCAAACACACATGGCAGTACTGTGAATCAAACACCTGCTATCTTATGATACGTATGACAGACATGCAGCAGTATTGCCCACATTACAATGTGTACCAACGCTACCTTTGGCAATCGTGCTGCTATATGCACATGGGAGGTCTTAAGTGTTACAGGTGTCAAGTGATTTACAGTCAGTGACACCCTGACCACTGTGTAGGTTGTATGTCTTCACCTTCACTTAACAGAAACATAGCTTAGTGTTTGCATATGTTATGGTAGGATGGCTTGTGACACCCCTGTGAGCTGTCTTCAGCAAACATCCATCTGCAAAGTTGACCCACCACTTTATGTACACACACCCATCCATACCTGATGTACATCTTACCATACTGTCAGTATTTCACCACATACAGGTGTTAATGATGGGGCTGCATTGCAACTGCATGTTGTAGTAAGACACAGCTCAACTGAAAACATCAGCTACTGCACGCGCATGGTAGCTGAATGCACACCACTACATGTACATGTGTATAGGTCCTATATTCCTGTCATTTAGCCATGTTTGTAGGCATTGCAATTGGTGGACATGTGTGATGACATACATGGCACATGGACTGTTGTATGATATGATAGTTGTCATGGGTAACCAGTACAGAGGGAATGTTAACTCAGTCAACATTGCCATCACACCTTATGTACTGTTAGCATTCAACAGCCATGGACCGACCTTCCATGTGCATGTGTGTAATTGCTGTAGCCACTTGTCTGCATGAAGGACAGCAACAGCTATGCTATGTACATATGTGTTGTGTGTGTGTGGGGCATGTACATATCCATGGCAGGTACATGTATGTCATATCCAAACATGAGTGTGTTTACTGGTGTACAGCAACAGTTATCTGTTACAGCTGTATATGACCCATGGCCCCTTTTATGTGTACAGTTGGCCTGGTTATGAACAGTGGTATCATTGCATTGCATAACACATGATGGAACCGTGTCAGTACATGGGTAGTCTGCACAGTTGCTGTAGAGCTAGGTACAGTCCACTGGTCATGAGTAACATGGTGTTGTACTAATGCATGTTCTGCCACAGGTATGGATGTGTGTTGCTGGTCCAAGGACATGGTGATGTCTGAGGGCTACATCCTAGAATGCGGCTTTTGACACTGTGATCTGCACCTGACACATCAGTGATGGCTTTTGAGAGTGTACTGGTCAGTACATGTGAGTGGCCTTCATGTATGTGGGGACATTACCACCTGGAGCGGTCTGTAACGGTGTTATGGCCCACATGTCTATATCTGAGGTATATGGTGGTAGTGCTATTGTGCACAACTGAGCCTTAAGCCAGGTGTTCCTCACTGCACAGATGTCAGTGTTCTCCATTGTTGGATCTAGATTGGCAGCTGTGATTACAAACGCTACACATCTAGCACTGTTTAGCATACACATGCAATGCAGTTGTCCTCTAGGTGTCAGGGTGTTTACCTAGTCTCAGAACATTCATCTATGAATGGTACTATATGGGCAAAGTAGCCAGTCCTGGTAGGACATCACCACGGGTGGTATTAGTGTGCCAGTTTTAGATTGGTACATCTAAGGTGATGGACAGCAGCAGATGTTGTGTGGAAGACCAGTGTCAGATATATGTAGTGCAGCATTCATGCTAACAATGATGACTATTGACACACTGTGCCCTTCTGTGTTTAAAATCAGAGTGCATACAAAACAGCCCTTCACTACTAAGTGTGTGAGCATGCCCAGTACGCCGTTGTGTAGATGGACACATAGTGCATTCCAAACGGACGTGTGCTACTAAGTGTGTGAGCATGCCCAGTGACACCTTGTGTCAGTTATGTGCCTCTATGTGTATGGGCATGACCACTGTAATCCTGTATAGTGATAGTGGTCATCCAGGCAACAGATGGCCATACCCCACTTCAGGATGGATTCCTACATTGAACACACTGGTTCACAGGTATGTACATCGTAACTGCCAGCATTCATGTCAATGTCTGCATGCCTAGAAGGTCATATTGACTGTCTTTAAAGGTGTAGTGTCTGTGGCGCATCTCATATCTATGTAGTGTAGTAATAGTGATCTGTAGATAGGCAGTTGTCCTGCTCACACCACTGGCATGTGTTTGTCTCCGTCTGCCTTGGGACAGTAATATGCTTTTAGACTGCTCACACTCCATACAATCCCTATCGGTGTCTGTTCCATTGTTGATGATGTCACCCACCTAGAAGTATGCCTCTGGGAGTGCTGTGATCCAGTAATCTCAGTAGCGCGTTCTGTAGTTGCGTAATGCTGTAGTGTGAAGAAGTAGATAGGTCTATGTTCTAATCCCAGGCATGCCAATTGTGTGTGTGTGTGTGTGTGTGTGTGTTTCCACCTGCCTGGGGACAGAGTAATGCTTTTAGACTGCTCACACTCCATACAATCCCTATCAGCATATTTTCCATTGCTGATGATGTCACCCACCTAGAAGTATGCCTCTGGGAGTGCTGTGCTCCAGTAATCTCGTTAACGCGTTCTGTAACTGTGTAATGCTGTAGTGTGATAAGGTAGTTAGATCTATGTTCGAATCCCAGCCATGCCAAGTGTGAGTGTATGTGTGTGTGTGGGTGTTTCCATCTGCCTGGGGACAGAGTAATGCTTTTAGACTGCTCACTCTCCATACAATCCCTATCAGCGTCTTTTCCATTGCTGATGATGTCACCCACCTAGAAGTATGCCTCTGGGAGTACTGTGATTCAGTAATCTTGGTAGCTTGTTCTGTAACTGCATAATGCTGTAGTGTGATAAGGTTGTTAGGTCTATGTTCTAATCCCAGCCATGCCAATTGTGTGCGTGTGTTTCCATCTGACTGGGGACAGAGTAATGCTTTTAGATTGCTCACTCTCCATACAATCCCTATTGGCATCTTTTCCATTGCTGATGGTGTCACCCACCTAGAAGTATGCCTCTGGGAGTGCTGTGATCCACTAATCTCGGTAGCGCATTCTGTAACTGTGTAATGCTGTAGTGTGATAAAGTAGTTAGATCTATGTTCTAATCCAAGCCATGACAAGTGTGTATATTTCCATCTACCTGGGGACAGAGTAATGCTTTTAGACTGCTAACTCTCCATACAATCCCTATCAGCATCTTTTCTATTGCTGATGATGTCACCCACCTAGAAGTATGCCTCTGGCAGTGCTGTGACCCAATAATCTTGGTAGCATGTTCTGTAACTGCGTAATGCTGTAGTGTGATAAGGTAGTTAAGACTATGTTCTAACCTCAGCCGTAACAATTGTGTGTGTGTGTGTGTGTGTGTGTGTGTGTGTGTGTGTGTGTGTGTGTGTGTGTATGTTTCCATCTGCCTGGGGACAGAGTAATGCTTTTAGACTGCTCACTCTCCATACAATCCCTATCGGCATCTTTTTCATTGCTGATGATGTCACCCACCTAGAGGTATGCCTCTAGGAGTGCTGTGATCCAGTAATCTCTGTAGCACGTTCTGTAGCTGAGTAATGCTGTAGTGTGATAAGGTAGTTAGGTCAATGTTCTAATCCCAGCCATGCCAAGTGTGTGTGTGTGTGTGTGTGTGTGTGTGTGTGTGTGTGTTTCCATCTGCCTGGGGACAGAGTAATGCTTTTAGACTGCTCACTCTCCATACAATCCCTATTGGTGTCTTTTCCATTGCTGATGATGTCACCCACCTAGAAGTATGCCTCTGGGAGTGCTGTGATCCAGTGATCTCTGTAGCATGTTCTGTAACTGTGTAATGCTGTAGTGTGATAGAATATATAGGTAGGTGTTCTATTCCAAGACATGACAGGTGTGTGTGTTTGGCAGTCATATTCTATGTGTTGGTATCTGTGAGTAGCTAACTCTAGGATGTATTGAGTATGTTTTGTTGTTTTCCTATATAGTGTCCACAAATGTCACAATCATCCAAGAGACTGGTTTGGCAAGACATACACATACATTCGCCAATAGGTCTGGTGAGTAAATATCAGCAGCCCTACTCTTACCCTTAATACAGTCTGACCCATGTGATGCAACAAAACACACTTGCCTACCAGTACATAATGCAGGAGGCACATATGGTTTCCTTTTCATTCTTGTCTAATGCTTTGGTGTCATGTGGTCCGTTGTTGTGATATATATTCTATATCTACGTATGTGTGTGTGTATATATATATATATATATATATATATATATATATATAGACATTAGCACACATAAATCTACATGATGGAGTACATATCCTATACTATTGAATGCCTGTGCTGGATGATCTGCACGTGATCACCTTGGATGTATGTATATCTGCCATGGTTTAGTGGTAAAGCACATTGTGGTGTGCAGGGCCCTGGGTTCGAGTTGTGTAGAGACCGGTTATTTTGTTGCTGGGAAGAACAAAGGACATTGAATACTGTGATAGTAAGGCACTTTTAACCAGTTGTGTGCGGATCTGCGCGACAGTCAGCAGTGGTTATTATTTTGGAGGCTCAGTATGGGTCATATAACTATGCATTAGAAGACAATACTATGCAAATGAGGTTGAAAATAGTGAATTCCGTTTATCCCCAGGGTGTGATGCAGATCCCAAGAGTGTATGTGTATAGATAGCCGGGTGCAGGACTCGAATATTGGTGAAAGCATGGGGGGGTGTCAGGCATACTGTACGTACATTGGAGCCCTGTGTCTCGGGATTGCTCCTGCCTTAGCATGCCTAAGCTAGGGGTGTGTCTATACCTGCCTAGTGAAATTGGGAGGGACAACAGCAGTAGTAGAGTAGTCAAAGTGAACAAGCTGTGCAAACAGATGATAATTAGCACAATCAGCAGATTACATGCCCAGCCCAGCCCAGAACACTAAGGTAAAGTGAGCAAGCACCGTACACAAAGGTATTTTCCACAATCTACACCACCAGTGTATACATGCAAGGACATTTCTCGAAACAATCCAACCAAATGAGAAGGGCTGCAGCAGGCAACATAGACCAACATGTGCAGGAGGCTGAGGGTGGTGAGGATGTGAATGCTGCCAAACAACCCTCAGTAAGGAGACAGGGAAGACTTTACAGACCCAGGGTGACCTACCAGGGGCTACATGAGCTGGAGATAGTGGAGCGCTATGGGGTGGACAGAGACCTCCTACAGCAGATTGTTGAGCTGTGCCTTCCACACCTGACACATTGAACAGGCCAAGGGAAACCCATCCCAGTGGATACCAAGGTATGTGTAGGCCTAGGTACTCTAGCCACAGGTACCTCCCAAAGCACAACTGGGGATATCACGGGGATCTCACAGGCATCTGCATCCAGAGTATTGCACCAGTTCCTAGATGCCATGTCACCACATGCCAGTGAGCACGTACATGTCCTCAACACACGTGAGGTGTTGACCAGCAATATGCGTCTCTTCCACCAAATGGCAGACTACCCTGAGGTAGTGGGTGCTATTGCCTGCATGCATGTACACATCAAAACACCACCTGGTGAGTGTGGTAGGGCCTACATTAACCACAGGGGCATCCCCTCCATCAACTGCTAGGTCATATGCGATGCCCAGGGCATTATGCTGAATGTGTGTGCTGGCTGCCCTGGAAGCTATGACGATTCAGATATATGGCATCTGACGCAGCTGTACCACACCTTTGCCAATATGGACATCCCCTACAGTCACCTAGTGGGGGATGCTGGGTAACCACTGGAGCCGTGGCTGATGACACCCATCAGCAATGCACACACACCTGAACAACTACGCCATAATGAGGCACACGCACAGGCAAGACATATAATTGAGCGTGTGTTTGGGATGCTCAAGTCATGGTTCCAGTGTCTGGACACATCCGGTGGAGCTTTGCAGTATTCACCAGCTACATGCACCCAAATTGTTATGGTATGTGCTATGCTACACAATATGATCCTGCAGAAACAGTTGCAGCAGGAACAGCATGGGGCAGGGCCACACAGCACCCCACCAATGCCAAGGCCTGTACAGGCACAGTGTGACTCAGAGGAGAAACTACCTGAGCTGGACCCAGTAGGCGAAAGGAGGTGTGCACAGTATGACCTGCCCTTGGCAAAGAGGCAATGCATGGCATATGCACCGACACAGTAGGTACCCAGGGAATTTCACCCTCTCTGACTCGCACAGACAATAAAAGGGATGCCAAACATGACACTACCCGTGCTCAGCCATGTATAGGAAGTGCACTGTGTGCATCCAACATAGGCAGCCCTCCAGCACCATCCTCAAGTCTGGCACACCCTCAAGGTAAGACAATCAACCTACCAATTGGCAGTTGTATTAGAATGTGTTTTTACCTGTAGCTATGGTATGGATGTGAGCATGCAAGGGAATTTGGTGGCCGAATGTTAGGGCAGCGGGCAGTACACGTCCATAGTGGCACCATGACATCTGTAGCACATACCGGGGTCACAATAGTAGCCAGTAGTACACATGGTGTCCTAACCCACTGCAGGTTATGGGCTGAACATCATGTGTGTCCATACAGCCCACACAAGTCTCAAACAGCTGGACAGGTGTAGACCAATACGGACAAATGCTGTACAATGGCCTCTGGATATGCCCAATGGATGACCCCCCCCCCCACAGACACACACCGACAGGCTACAGCAGGCCAGGCAGTTGGATGTAGGTTGTGAAGGCTAGAACGTCTGAAACCAATATGCTGGTAATTAAAGCTAGGATCTGAAGTACACTGGTATGCCTCTAGCCAGCACATTAGGTAGGTCCACACACTGAAATGGAGAACCTGGCATACCAGTACAGTAGTAGCAAAAGTGTACAACTGTCAGCTGTGACCCCCTTCCAGTGTACACATGTAACAGTTATGTGCGCCACCCCTGGTGCTGTGTAGGAATGTGGATACAGTTGGATGTCCCCCACACTGTGCAGAAATGTAGCTACAGTCAATGCCACATGACTGATGGATACCCTGCTGACACAGCATGCCACCTGTCAGTGTACAATGCAGGGGTCGGCACCACAGTACTGACTACCTGGACATGTAACACATGCGATCCAGTTGACCATACTGGGCATGCTCAAACACATGAAGGTATGATGGTAATGTCAGTCGACAACATGCATAATGGTCATACTGGGCATGGTCACGCACTTAAACACAAGACGGCCAGGTCTGCAAACACTAGTGGTCTGGACATATCTGCCAGTACATTGGTATACTGTTGGATGACTGTGCTGTATGGTATGTGTGTGATACTATCTATTGTCTGTATAAATACCATGGTGTATTGGTAATTCAGATTAGCTGTGTGCGCAGGGTGTTGCTACCAATGCTTGCAAAGGACGATTCTTTGTCTGCGGCCAGAACACGGCCATTGGATACGGAGTGAGTAAGGCACATTGCAGCATTTGGGAGCAGTTGTGCATGGGTTTGCGCAGTGTTAAGTACTGCTGACCTCTAGTTACAGCTCCTTATACTTGTTTAGACTCCACATTTCTTTAACAGTGCAATACTCGCATACTGATAGTCAAACATGCTTACACCCGCTTGCTCCCTCACTTGCATGTGCACCAACATTGGTGCTTGCATTTGTCACTCACGCTAGGTGGGAGCGATCCCTTGTGATGCCTATTACATCGGACTACATGATTACAGTATCGGGTATGACTGACCATTAGGCGACAGCATGGTGTTTGACTGTAGGGAATCGGCGGCCTGTCCAGTGACATAATCATATTATATGCGTGTTCCTCATACAATCTGCTCCCATCTGGCTGATACATGGGAACCGATACTCTGCAATGCAGACAGGTAAATGTGTTTTGGGAACCACATCTTTCTGCCGGGTCATGCTGCAGCATACCTATTGTAGGTTTTTGACCTTTTAAATTGGCTGAAATGAGACTTTAGGATTAACACCTTTCCCACTTTGCATGGGACAGTCCCTCATTAGGCATATGTGTCATGCGAGAATAATCTAGGCATAGCAAATGTCCTGATTACAGGACAATATTATATTCTACGTTTCTCTAATAGTTGCATGTAATGGTTATTGTATAAATGACACTTCGATATGTTATGAGAAGTAGCATAAGCAACTTGACTGCTGCTAGACTAAGCTTTGATTTGTGCTAATATGTATATTTCTATACTATGCACGGCTGCAGGTATGTTCTGACCTGGTACGTCTGACATTTTTATGGAGCAGGTCCCACTTTGGACATTTGGAAAGGTGGCAGCCCTATAGGACCTATATGTACAGATGTCAGATTTGGCAAAGCAACACATACCCACAGCCAGTAGAAAACTGACTACTTTACCGGTTTGCATAAGTAAAGGTTATTCTTGTAGCATTATAGTTGCTAATACTATTTCCTATAACATCTAGGTGTTTCAGATACAACAAAATCGTTTTATGCAACCACTACAGACAATATATGGATTCTTTTCCTGAAATCACAGGCCATGTGCCATAATAACATTAATTTTGCAGGACACAACTGCCCAGAGTGGAGTGTCCCTCACAAAGGAGAACAGGTGGTAACCCCAAACTATTATGCTATCATCTACCTAAGGTAGTCGGCGGAATATGCGCTTTCCTTCACTAGCAGACCTCACATACGAATGGGGGAGAATGAACACTGTATCAGGGACACTGCATAACATCCTCAGGGACACATTTAGGTGATTGGTTCTATTAACCTGACACATTGACAGTCACAGGGCATATGTATTCATTCACATTTGTCAAGGTACATGCTGTTTATGACTCACACATGTCATTAGTCATTACATGTATTCCGCCACCTGTCCACCTAATATCACTAGTTCTGGAAGGGTTTAGTTAGGACTGTGTTACATTCTGATTCGTAATCACGGACGTCCATGATAATCAGGTACAGGGCATTGATATATTTCCTATGTGTTCCCCCAATGGTTTACGGACTATCCAGTAGATATGCTTTTCAGGTTTGGGAGGTAAGAGCGTCTGCAGTGCCCACATAGGAATATTAATTACTTCCTCTGGGCGGGCCTAATACATCTCTGCCAATCAACACCTGCACACTCAGGCCCATTATTGCATACCCATGATTCACCTACCTGACACCCCTCTACACCACTCATGACACATACTGTGAGCACATCTGGGGTATGAACACACCCCTACACACTGCCCACTCTCCCTGTCTAGGGACACATGTTGTACATTTTGTCAAACCATTTGTTATCAGACTTGCACAACCTACTGTTCCGTGTACGGCTACATCCTGCTCGCATCAATCATCATGGTTTTGCCTGTATGGCTAATTTTTGGCGTCCCACAAGGGATCCTGTTATCCATGTTTAAAGTGTAGACCTTGCAGATCTCTCCCACTGGTACTTTCCTACCGGTGGTCTGGAAAGCAGCGGTGTATTTACCTTTATTGCATGTCTGTATGTCTGACCGGCCTAGCTGGGGAGGTGTGGGAGGTAAACGTTTGTTTATTGGACCTTCCAGTAACATATGCCCAGTCTGAACATATGTTACCCGTAATTGCTGTAACGTAACCTAGTTATGTACATGTGTATATCTACAGTGATATATATATCTATATATATATATATATATATATATATATATATATATATATATATATATATATTTTGTGTGTACATGTGTATATATCTATATATGTTGTATATATATATATATATATATATATATATATATATATATATATCATCATCATCATCCCCTTTTTCCCATTTACATGAGGTTGGGGTATCGTATTAACTGTCGCTAACTCTCTTGATTCAGTGCTACTCTCCTGCCTTCTTCAACACTCATGCCTGACTGTCTCAGATCTTCTTTCACACAATCTATCCATCTCTTTGCTGGACGCCCTCGCTTCCTCTTACCTTCTTCCTGTCTGTCCCAAATCTCCCTCACCAGATTGTCTTCTGCTTTTCTACACATGTGCCCATACCATCGTAATCTGTTTTCTTTGATCTTTTCTGCAATTGGAGCTACTTTGGCTTCTGCTCTTATGTTCTCATTTCTTCATCTGTCCCGCAGTTTGCATCCTACCACCTTTCTCAGGCACTTAATTTCCATCACCTCTAGCTTCTTCAACTTTTCTGCCTTTACTGCCCAGGTTTCTGTACCATACAGTAGTACTGGTCGCACCACTGTCTTGTACACCTTACTTTTCAGCTTCTTTGGCATTCTTCTGTCATATACTACACCTGATAATCTATGCCAGTTGGCTGCAGCCCCTCTGATTCTAGTTTTGACCTCTTCATTCAGACTACCCTTCTCCTCAACCACCCCTCCCAGATACTTGAAGCTGTTTACCTGTTCCACTATCTTCCCATCTATCTCTATTCTCAGCTTCTTCTGATTTCTGCAATCTGCTGCCATTACCACTCTTATCTGTGCTTAGTTTCATCCCATGTGCCTTCAGATTTGCATTCCATTCTCCTGTCCTTTGCTGAAGCTCTAGATCAGAGTCTGCCTGTACTGCCACATCGTCTGCATACAGCAGCTTTGTTGCTCTGACCCCTCCAACCTGTTTGCTGATGTAGTCCATTACCAGTATGAACAGCAGTGGGCTCAGAGCTGAACTCTGGTGTACACCCACTCCCACTGGGAACCCCCCAGTGAGGCCAAACACTGTTCATACTTGAGTCACTGGGTCCTTGTACATAGCCTATACTAATTCTACCAATGTTTCTGGGACTTCAAACCACCGCAGTACTGGCCAGATTAGCTTTCTTGGAACCTTGTCATATGCTTTCTCCAAGCCTAGGAAAGCCCAGTTTGACTCTCTCCTCTTCTCTAGATTCTTCTCAAGTATCTGTCTCAATGCAAACATCGGGTCAATTGTGCTGCATCCTGATCTGAATCCGAACTGTTCATCTCCCATCTTACATTCTACTATTCTGCGTATCCGTTTATCAATCACCCTCTCCAGAACTTTCATGTAATGTGGTAGGAGTTTGATGCCTCTGTACTGTCCACAGTTGTGGATGTCCCCTTTGTTCTTGTATACTGGCACAAGTATGCTTATTCTCCAGTCATCTGGAATACGCCTTTCTCTCCACACTGCAATTAGTACCCTCAGGAGCCATTTCTACCCTAGCTCACCCAGCATCTTTATCATATCTGCTGTGACCTCATCTGAGCCTGCTGCTTTCCCTGACTTCATTTTCCTTAGTGCTGCTCTTACTTCTTCTAAGTTGGGCTCCTCTTCTACTCTCATTGTAGGCTGTTTCTGGGGCAGTACCACTTCTGTGGGGTTTTCTTGATTCAGAAGCTGCTGGAAATACTCCTTCCATCTGCCTTTGATGTCCTGTGGACTGGTAAGCAGGTTGTTGCTGGAATCCCTTATGAAGGGTGTCTGACTATCTTCTTTATCTTTCTGTCTTTGCCTTGCAACCTGGTATAGTTTCTTTGTGCCCCTTACTGAGTCACGTTGCAGAAGCTGATAGAGTGCCTCTGATGCCCTATTCTTTGCTATTGCAACTTCTTTCTTAGTTTCTTTGTTAGCCAACCAGTAGTCCTTCCTAGCCTGGTCAGTCTTTTCAATCTCCCACTTCTTCCTGCACTCCTTCTTATTTTATTTTTTATTTTACATTTGTTGACCGGGCTGGTCCAACTGGATTTATGTCCATTTTCAGCAGAGGCCCGGGGAGAAAAGCTCCACATGCAAGCATTTGTAATATCAGGTAAAACATTAGACATGGTTATAATATATATGTCAAAATCATTAGATATTAAAAGGCAGAAGTTGAGAAAAATAGTGAGTGTATTTTGTTAGGAGTTTCTAGAGCTAGAGAAAGTAAAAAAGAAAAAAAAAATGTAAAGAAATTTTCTAGTACCTAGATACCTGAGGAAAGGTAGTTATTTACAGCAGAGAAGTTGAGAGTACCTAGATACCCAAGGTAATCTAGTCAGGGTTGCTACAGGGGCAGAGCCAGTGGGTTTTGAGGTGTGTTTTGAGTTGGGATTTGAAGCAGGGAAGAGAGGAGATTGCTGTGAGATTGTGAGGAAGAGTATTCCAGGTTTTTCCTACTGTGATGGAGAACAAGGATTTGCCAGCTGAGTTATTGGGTTTACTAGTTGATATAAGTAGTTTGTCGGAGGAGCGAAGGCTTTTAAGATTGCAGTATGGAGTGATAAGTGATATGAGAATGGGTGTGTTTATGGGTTTGTAAAGGATTTTGTGGGCTAAGGAGATCTGTTGAAATAGAATTTGGTTTTGTAGCTCTAGCCATCGTAGTTGCCTTAAGTTTTGGCAGTGGTGAGTTCTAAAAGTAGAATTAGTGGCAAATCTGGCAATATTGTTGTAGGCAGCAGACAGTTTGCTGAGGTTAGCTTTGGACACTGAAGTGTAGATGGGAGAGGCGTACAGGAGAGTGGAGATAAGATGGGTTTGGGCAATGGAAGTTCTGGCATGTGGAGTAAGGAATGGTTTAATTCTATAGAGGGAGCCTAGTTTTCTATTAACTAATTTTATAGTATTGTTGATGTGTGTGTCAAAGGTCAGATTGTTGTCTATTTCAACTCCGAGAAGTTTGGTAGATGGATCGGGTGATATGTTCGTGCCATTACTTGATATGACACAGAAATTCAGTGGAGAGGATTTTCGGGTTGGTGAAAAGAGTAATAATTTGTTTTTTTTGGGGTTCAAAATTAAGCATCGTTTGAGGAACCAAAATTC
>NC_056730.1:309559368-309699368 GCF_019279795.1 Protopterus annectens
TATTCAATTATGCATCCAGGTGTGTTGCAGTTGGATGGCTCAGTTCTGTCCAGACCATTATGTGGGTATGTGCCGGTGACGTTTCTGTACATGTGTATCGCACATTTTAATATTCATATGTTTGTGTGATTGTGTTCTACAGTATGGCCTGTCAGGTTGTATTGCAGATGTGTATGTTTGTTCTTTGTGTTTCTTTCTGATTCACCCACTGCTCCCTCATACACCTCCAGTTCACATATTGTGCATCCAACACAGTCTCACCTTTGTGGATTATTACATTACCCACCCCCCACACCCATATTCCACACACTCCATCCATCCCTTCTTTGGTTGATGGCCCATGGCATGGTCAAGGGAACACATTGCATACACTACATATCTCTGGTACCTGTATGGTTGTGAGGACTACCCTAGCATTTTTCACCTTCCACATGCTGTACATCACATAGTTATACACAAATACTTATCTTTCATGACATGGTAGGTACACCTGGGTAATACCCGTTCATCTTTGACACATCCTGACAAGAACGGCTTGGACCGCAAATGGGCAGATTTTGGCCGAATGCTCTGACCATTGGTAGGGTTGCCACCTTTTCATATGGCCAGGATGGGATATATTCTGGACACAAATCAGATTCTACAGAACAACACATACCCACGGTCAGTACAATGGATAGTACTTTTGTTTTATGCCTACATGTTAGCTTATTGTTGTAGCTGTTTATATGCTTCTTTTGTTTAATTTACTTGCTTATTCTATTTCTTGTAACATGTAGGTATGTTACATATGGAAATAACTATTGTATGTGACTATTACATGTGATGTGGGACATAATTATGTCAAACGGTCGCAGGATATTTTACATTTATAATGGCTTTGGTATGGACACAACTACCCAGATGTGTACTGTCCCTCACAATGTGGGACAGTTGGTAACCCTGACCATTGGGCTAGACTTAGCTATTGGCGGCGTGCTAACACGATGTGTTTTGCTTCCACTTGGTATAACTATCAACACTGCATTAGAATACGGGCACATGGTTTTAAATGTCATTTGTTCCAGGGATGGAGACTCGATATTCGCTAACGTGCATTTGTGTTTGCTTCTTAATTTTTGTGTTCACAAGAACTGTCTTGCATGCTTTGCACACGTTTCAATATCCACGGACACTGACAGGTGTGATTACTATTGCAGGCAGACTGTAATATTCAGCATTTTAGGTTGCATGTCAACAGCCGACATTTCCATGCCTCCGTGCGGCGCTTCAACATGCCCCATTTACTCGGGCTCATTTCCTATGCACGTGGATTTTGTGGCATCGTGCCTTCATTAATATGCATATGGCACTACTGCGCCATCTGCACGCCACACGTTCGGAGCAAGCCTAACGCCGGCCTTGCACAGAGCTTCATGAATCCCAGGGAGAGTTGTGAGACTTGGGAATACATGTTGATAGCCATCTATACTTCAATCACTATGGCCCATAGTGCTGACACATTCTACATTGTGCACCTTATAAATAAGGCCATCACATCCAAGACCAGGGAGGTCCTAGTTCTGCTGTACTCTATCCTTATCAGACCAATAATTGAGTGCAATGCTCTCTTCTGTATGTACCTCACCAGACACCTGCAGCAACTGGAGAAAACACAGAGATATGTGACGGGGAGAATCCAGGGCCTCCAAATCATGACACACATGGAAAGACTGAAAGACCTGTCACTCTACTCAGTATCATGCAGACTGCTGAGAGGTGACCTATACCTGGCCTATAGAGCAGTCTCAGACACTGTCCTACTGGAAATGCTGGAGATCTGCAAATCAAATGGGACAAGAATAACTTGCTCTAGGGATCTTACCCTAGTCAGTGACATAAACAGACCAGGCTGGGGAGACAGATATATCTCCCAGTGATTGCCACTCCTTTGTACTAGGCTCCCACTGCATGTGAAACAGTGCTCCTGAAAGACCCTGTTCAAGAGCAACCTTGACAACTGAATGGGTAGTACCTATTTCCCTCATGGATAGGGCCAGTTGGTGCTGACCACAGCATCGCTCTGCTAACAACAACCATCTAACTATGCTCAATAAGTATACTTGTGTTTTTACATGGCAAGGCTTGTAAATGCCCTAGGACCATCAGGTTAATAACCTCCTACAGACCTATGAAGCCATGAACCTATGCAGGCCTACAACACCTTTTGTCCAACATGCCTTGCTGATGTCATCCACTATAAGTTAACCTGCAGTCTTATAAAAGTCAGTCTTGTGCCATGGTACTTTCATAAAGCACTAAGTTGTAGTCTGTGTACCTTAGACAGGTAGGGGTTCTGTTCTCACTGCAGTCAACTGTGTGTGTGTGTGTGTGTTTAGCCAGAAGAGCAGAAGTATGTATACTACAGTTACTGCTCCAATCCCATGGATTTTGATAACTGCACATGCCTACACATCTATTTCCTGCAGATCTCCCAATATCTTCTCTACAGCATTCCCTGCTGATGTCATCCACTATAACTTGACCTGCAGTGTTGCAAAAGTCAGACTTGTGCCGTGGTGCTTGTGTAAAGTACTGAGTTCTGTAGTCTGTGTACTTAGATATGTAGGGGTTCTATTCTCACTGCAGTCAAGTGTGTGTCTATGTGTGTGTGTGTGTGTGTGTGTGTGTGTGTGTGTGTGTGTGTGTGTATGTACACTTGCTTGACATAACAGAGAGCCTTTTACACCAGCATGCAGGACACTGTTATTACCATATTCTCCTCACCAGACACCGCTGATGTCATCAACTATAAAGTGTTTTCTGAAACACTCCAAGTCAGACTTGAGCTGTGGAATTGCCTTGTATATAAAGTTCTCTAGCCTGTGTACTTAGACAGATATGAGTTCTATTCTCACTGCAGTCAACTGGTGTGTGTGTGTGTGTGTGTGTGTGTGTGTGTGTGTGTGTGTGTGTGTGTGTGTGTGTGTGTGTGTGTGTGTATATACATGTATCTGCACTTGCTTAACATTACAGACAGACTTTTACACCAGCATGTAGAACACTGTTATTGCCATACTCTCCTCACCAGACACTGCTGATATCATCAGCTGTATCTAATTTATGCATGTATACTATTCCCACTAGGGCAGGGTCAGAGACTGTCCTGGAAACCAGGCAGAAGTCACTTCATCCTATATGATACAGATTACAGTGACATGAATTTCAGTCTACCACATAGATCATGGTGAGTAACCCATGTGGTCTCTCCCACTGCTGCCTGTGTCTGGTGGGGTACATGCAAAAAAGAGCATTATAGTCTACATTAGTGTTCTGATGAGGTTCGAGTACAGTGCTGTAATATGATCCTGATATCTGAATACTATGGCATGACTAATGATGTACATAACATAGGCTTTCAATAGCACTGTGGACACTTGATGGTCAAAGTTCAGAATGTTAGGTATGTGTGTTTCCAGTGCTTGCATCACTGGGTTTCAGCATATCAGGACTGTTGTCAATGCTGTAATTAGCAGGAAATTCCACTTTGCAGAAGGTAAAATAAAAATAACATTTTTGCATTTCTATGTAGACTGTATGGCTTTGTTACCAATCATTTGTCTGTGTTAGTCCATCCTGTAGTATGTTATCATCATAGGTGGACTCAATGACTGCACTCAGTATACAAGAATCAGCAAACATTGTAAGCCAAAGGCCATATATTTTAGCCTGAACTGCCGAGAATACATTCCGAACAGTAAAGGGGGCCAAGCACAGATCCCTGGGGTACACCAATGGTGATAGCCCTATTGGTACAGGTTGATTCACCAGCTTTCACAGTATGTGTTCTGTCAGCCAGCCAATTGGTTACCCATCTAGTGACATGAGGTTTAATCCACAGCTGGGGGAGTTTCTCAATGATCCCTACATGGGGGATTGTGTTCAAACCCTAGGCCATTGTGGATGGCCAGTATAAATTGTCTTACTTTCATCCAGGCCTATCACACAGAATAAATGGCCTGTGACAACATCATTGATCACCTATCACATGACTCATCACATACACCTTCCTGAGGTGGTTGAATATACACTTCAGCACACTCTCCACACAGACTATGTTGCTGTAGAAGGGTGTTTTCAACATACATCCATGTGAGTTGGGGAGGGACAACACCCAGTGCATGCATGTATAGACATGTCCTGACTCTCCTCATCTGTCAGGTAGACCCAACATGTCATAATGGACCTTTTCTAAATGGATACTAGTGATATCCCGGTTGTAAGCAACCAACCTGTGTGAGCTGTTAATGCTATATCATGTCTGTTACATCTATTAGTAGTCCTCAAAGAGGTCATTGAGAGCATGCATGAGGACAGCACTATCAGCCTTTTGAACTTGACAAGCACAAGAGATTTGACACAAATCCACACTGAGGTATCACTCACCACTGCCAGATGTGGCCATATACAACTATTTCACCAAGTGGATAGACCAGTGTATCACATAAATGGCATCTAAATATGTTTACATGTGTGAAGTGACCTATATCTCAGGTCTAGTAACTAGGTTCATACATCAGGGCTTTCAGCTAGGTCCTTTCCTGTCCATTATTTAAGTGGTGGACATAATAGATGACATATACATCCTGTGTCCGAACAGCTGCCTGAAGGACTACAGATTGTGGGGAATCATTGACTCTACCTGTGATATTAGTATAATGCAGACAGTATCAACACACACCAAAGATTGCTGCCACAGCCATGACAACACCTGCAATGACAAGAAGACTTGGGGGGGATTTGTTATGTTAGGAAAAAAACACACAACCCATGTAGACATCACACCCTGTAATCAGACTAGTAGTTATGAAACCTGTATCCTGGGGTAGATGGTAAGTGGAACATCCATCAGCATGTGGTCACAGTGATGACTACTCCCTTGTATGTAACACAATTACTGAGTATGTGAAGGACATTCACATCAGAGTCCATAATACCTCCATAGTTCACAGCCTTCATCACACCAATAACCAAGTATAATGTAGCCTTCTTTATGCACCTCTCTACATATTTTCCACTGATGTATAACTGAAGTGTACCACCTTTGTCACAATGCTCTGTCCCACAGCTTATTGGCCATACCTAGGTATTCTTTTTGTGGCATAAACATTACTGTCTGATAGTGCATAGGAACCTCCATCAAGTTGTTATACCAGATGCATGTGTGCTACCTGTTCTGGTGATGTACACAGTGCATACATAGGCATTTGATAATATTATTGGCATAGGCAACATTTGTGACAGTGTGGATTGTATATATATTGTATGTATATATATATATATATATATATATATATATATATAAATATATATATATATATATATATATATATATATATATATATATATATATATATATATATATATATGTATACCATGCAAACCAGTCAACTAGCCTGTATGGATGTATGGATCATTATATTGCATACATGTATAGCAGTATCCCTCCTAACACCTTCAGCAGATGATACGGTGCCTGAACAGTGTGCATAATTACCCTCATAGAGTGTGGATGTATCATAATAATTGTATGAGTGTGTTTGTGCAGAATCATCTCTGATCACTCTAAATCACATATGTTATGCCAGTGGTATAGGATTACTGATGGTATTATTCTGATATTGTCTATGACTGTGCTTGCTTCTTTTAATGTTGTCCATGAGCCTTTACCTGTGGCCTACTTGCTGGAGATCTCTGCTGAGATTACGCTCATATTCAGGTAAATCAATTTGCACAGCTTCACAATATGCACCCTACCCCAATTGTATGTAGCATCCCTGATAGATGTCCTCTGCATTTTTCATGTAAGGATGCTTATCTCACACAGACATCTTCCCCATTGTTATGTCACCTTGTGTGACAGTCACATAATCCACATTTTCATTGTAAATTTCCTACAGTACCAAACTGATATGTGATTGGTGTTGCTGCTACAACCATCTTCCATTGACATGCCCTCATCTGTTGTACATTAGGTTGTTTCACCAGTCATCCTTCCCTTTGTTTATTCCTACAGTTCATCTCTGTGTCCATATTCAATACTTACACTTTCTTTGAGTATTTATTTTACATGGTAGTCTATGTACTCTTACAGATCATTTAACACAACTTCAGTATAGAATGCCATGAATGGGATTTCACAATACTCTGCACTGTAGACATACTGTCCTGTATTGTGTCTGGACCATATACTTAACAATTATACCCATCCAGATTTTCACAGAATGTGCAGATTTTTGCCTTTATATCTTTTGGTGTGTTACTTATCAAATTTATGTTTTTTCTGCCATATCAATGGGATGCTATCAAGACTGATGTGATTCAGTAATTACATACATTTGAGTTTTAAACTTCAAATCCTTTAGAACATGTATCTTAACACAACCCCCTGATTATTCTAGCACATTTTTAATGAGCAAATATGTCAAATATATCCCTTTTTCTGAGTCATTGTCCCCTATTATGTTGGCCTTTGTCCAGATATCTTGCACTAAGAGATTTACAGCTATTTTTTTAATCTCTAGTGATTATTGTGGCATTTCACACAAAACCGTGGGCCTTCAGTGCTCTGATTTAAACAGGATTGCCATCCATGTTCGCTTACACAGTTTCTAGGCCAGCAACAGTGTTGTGAGCCACAATACCTTGCTTATTTACATTTAAGTACAGTGTGCGGCATGAATATGCAATGAGTGCTGCTGCTCACTGTGCATCACCGCGCACTCATATAGTCAGAGTTTATTGAATCCCAGGGCAGTCACACATTTAAAGCATTTTTTTTTTTTTTTTTTTGCCAGAAAGCCACCCCTGCATCCCACTGGTGTGGTAACCTTTATATCCAACATGTATACAATAACTCTGAAATTACTGGAACTCAAAGAGGGAATACTCTAAGCTGCAGGTCTTTCAGGGTTAGTATATATATTTCCTTGTAATTGCTCTTGAATTATTGTAGTCTCAGGGATCAACTATAGCTTCTGAATACTGTTACCCTACTATAATGCAACTCCTTCAGATCTAAATTGTCCATACAATAAACCAGGATTTCATGTTACATGTTTCCTCAAATGATACAGCAGGAAGGTTGACAGAAACTATAAGTCCTGTCCTCATCTGTGATAGAAAATGAGGTGAAACAACTCTGCAAAGGTAGAAGAACATATATCTAGATGTCATAGAATATTTCAGATGGATGTAAATAAGTTAATATGTGGAAATGCTCTTTCAAACAAATTTTAAAGAATTATTTGATTCAGCAACCAAGAAGGTGATTAGAAAACAACACATCTTGGAGTTAGAATGCTTTTTAATTTATTTCATTATATTAGACTAGCTGATAGGTTGTAAAGCACTCTGGTGGTATACAAACATAAAATGTACTACAATATATTGTTTGATAAATGTTAATAGCCAGTAGGCTACTGTTTTGTGAAAGTTTACCTAATGGAAACTTGCAGGGATTTATTTTTATGATCAGAATAAGAGGGTACATTGGTAGGAATGTCTGTAAGCATGAGTTATGGGCTGTAATCTTATAATATTTCCTGAAACAGTGTCCTTCATCTGCTCATTCGCAGGATTATTGAGATGAGGGCTCTGATAAATGAAACTGAGATACCTAGCCTCAAACATGGTCCTTTAAAGAAGGCCATTTTTTTAGCAGTTTTTGCCCTAAAAATAAATATTACTAATTCCTCTGTTATGCAGCTAAGCACATATGAAAGTCAATGCATTTTTAAAGGCTTTATATCAGAAGGGTGAAAGCTGAAAAGAGTGAACATCAAAACTCTGATCCGGGAATATCAAAAACTCGGAAGGTAAAAAATAAATAAATAAATAACATCTACGTTTCTGCTGGGGGCAAGCCTAACTGCACCACCATACTCCCTGCTAATTATATACTCTGAGATTGTACTACTGTTGGGAAAGGAGCAAAATCCCAATCCCAGTGTACTGCAATGCCATACAATAAAGGTATTTGCTGTTTGACCTTCTGGGTTTCAATGTTCCCAGGGTGGTCTTTTGATGTTTGTTCTAGTGAGCTTTCATCCTTCTGATAGGGATCCATATTTTTTAGATATCTACTGATGTTTATAGCTATGCATGCAGTAATAAGAGAAAATATAAGGATTAGAAGACTGTAACCCATAAAGACACTGGGCAGAATTCATAAAAACTCTTATTTTTTCTGTAGTGTAAGAACTATGACAAATAGCCCACATGTATTATTCAGTGCACTGTGTAATGTAGTATAAATAATGTAACTGATGCTCACACTTTGTCTCTCTTAGCACTGTGGCACATTGCAATTTCTGATACACCATGGCAGCTCCATCAAACTGGACTGTTAAAGTGTTATGTTGTGCTTTGCACACATAAGACCCTAATGTGGATAGTAGGTACATGCAGTTTTAGAATGAAAAAGGAATCTACCTACAATTAATGTAAGAGTTTTATGGGTGCAAAGGATTAGACAGTAAAACAAAATATTAGTGTAGTGTATCACCATCCACCTTCCTGAAAACTTTGACAATATACTTGATGAGACTAGTCATCTACAACCAAGAACTACTCTCGAGAAGAAAAGAACATTTAATTTATAGACATTAAAACTAAACATTTATATAATGCATTGCCATCCACTTTCCTGAAACCTTTGCCAATATACTCTTTAATATGAGTCATCTACAACCAAGAACCACCCCCCAGCTGAAAAGAGCATTTAAAGTATGGTTAGTGTTTATTGTGATGAAAATGCATGTTTAAGTTGTGGGCATTTATGTGCATTTGTCTGCCATTTATCATGCTTACTGTGGATTAATTAAAAGGATTTCACTCTGCAGCTTGGTGTTTTCTTCCAAGCTGCTCCTTTTAACAGTTTTTGAGTCGTTTGGTGTTGAGCACTTTTATTTCCTGTTTATTTGATTTTGTAAATTTCATCTTCCCCATCCACTTGTCCAGATTGCGCTTAAACTGGGTAGTAGGCAAACTCAGCTTCACATGAAAGCCTGTTCCATAGGAGGGGCAGTCTCTGGGACATATATCTGACTCCCCAGCATGTTCTATTTATGTCGCAGACAAAATTCAGGTCTCTAGATGTTGTATTTCTAGTATTCTTTGACTTAAGAATATGTAGGATATTTGTAAGTGTGGGGTTTGTGGATACCTTGTAAGCCAGGCATAGAACACTCTTCAGCAATCTATAGCAGACTGAGTAAAAGGAAAAGGCTTTAAGGTGCTCTGCATAAGGCAACTTTGTTACACCTTGTATTCTTTTTGTAAGGAACCTCTGAGATTGCTCTAGTTGTTGCACATGCCTGGTCATGTACATACCAAAGGGAGCATTGTACTGTATAATTGGTCTGATAAGGGTAGAATACAGTGGGATAATGACATCTTTGGACATAGATGCCATGCCCTTACTTATAAGTTGTGCAACATAAATGGATTTCATCATCACTGTGGCCACTTGGTGGTTGAAGTTAAGGCTACTGTCTCCATGCATACCCAGATCCCTGACCACTGGGTTGACTCTTAGGTGGGTATTATCAATGTGCTAATTAGCCAGGATGTTTGACTTCCCAAAGGGTACAATTATGATTTTTTTAGCATTGAGTTTAAAACCATGGCTTTGGTACCATTTGTTAGAGAAAGACTTTCTTGAAGAATGCTAGTGTCTGCAGGGGAGTTGATGATAACCACCAGCTTGCAAGCATTTACAAACTTAGTCAGCCATAAACCTTTAGCATAAACTGCTGATGTGCTCTATATTTAAGGTATCTAGCTATCTTACACATACATACTACTAGAGGGCTCCAGCCCCATCCACTAAAACTAAATCAATATAATTTTTCTTCCACCCAATAGTCACTTAGCTAATAATAGCTTATCCTACAAATGAGTAATAGAAAAACGTTTTGCTTAAGCTCCCTATTTCTAACAGTAACATCTTATACTAGGTGGAAAGTTTTAAAAAAGGCCTCTTTGTTACAGTGCCTAGAAAAAACTTGTGTACAAGTCAGACTCCTGACTTAAATTAAGCTTAGTAAGATGGTTTCCCTCAATATACTGGATGACATAGTACTGTCTGCCATACCTCTCAACCTGTAAGTGCAAGAAATCTGGACAAACTGAAAATTATGGTGGGGGGACTAAGGCACAAAATCAGGGACAATTTTTTAAATATTCTTTTTAAAACCTAGAAAGTTGCTAGAATAATTGGTTATGCATTACCTTTAATTTTTGAAGGATATGCATTCTGAAACTTAAATATATACCCTCAGTGATTTGCCAAAAATCTGTCAGAAAGCTATACATTTTATGAGGAACACTCTACAAATTTGAGGAAAATATCTGAGCATTCTGTGAACATCTGGACAGTTGAGAGGTATACTGTCTGAGGAATAGCTCTTAACCTTCCATCTCTAAAATGAGGAACACTAGCCGACATAATGTGGAACAAATGGGCAAAATGTGGAACATATACTAACACGTCACTAGCAACTTCAACTAGGAAGGTCATAGAATGGTTAAAATATGCTGGTTTTACTTATAAAACATATAAAAATGAATCTTAGTTTGGGTGTGCAGAATCCTTTCTCTTTGTTCTGTGTTTAAGGTAGAACACAGAGAGATTAACAACCTGCTTTAGAGAGGCTTCTGTCACCACTTTGATCATGAAGGTGATATTGGTGTAAATAGTACTTTTCCTAGTGAAAATGAGAAAGGGTTGTGTGTATATGAGAGTCTGCATTTCATGCATCTTTTTGGCAGATGTAATGGTCACTAAAAATGAAATTTTTAAGCTGATGGACTGGATGGGTGTAGAAGCTGCTGGCAAAAAGATGGCCTCGCTAACTTGTCTAAAACCCAGTTGAGGTCCTATGGGAGAATTCAGATTTAAGATCCTCCTTGAAGAGTAGGTTCACTGATAGCAGGGAATAAGGTGAGGTTGCAAGGTAGGCAGGCAGTGATTGCAGATGTGTACTTTCACTGAGACATAAGGCAATGCTGATTTTTAAAGACCTTACAGATATTTGACAGTCAGGAACAATGAAGGCTAATTAGGATGCATCAAAGTAAAAATCATTTCCATTTTGCTAGGTATCATTTCCTTGAATTTGGTTTACTACCCAGCCTTAAGACAGAAAAAGCATGCATCTAAAGGGAATGACAGCTAGGTCATCCAAGGTGCTAGCTTTATAGACTTTAAGCTGAAGTGTATTTGTGAACCCTTGTTGTGGGTCAAGAGATCCACATGCTCAGGCACCCAAAAACAGAGCCAGATCATGGTCTAATGGGGCCCTAAGCAAGACAATGGACTGGACTGCCCCCTTCTGCTCCCACCATACCAATATCTTAACTTGAGATATAGACAGAACAAGAAAATTAATATATATCTTCTGAAGTCAAAGAAATGTATAACTCTCTTAACTATTGTCAATATTTCTTAAGTGTAATTCACCACCTCTCCAAAAGTTATTAGCTTTAGGAGGATTTTGGGAAAGCCTTTTCCCTATGCGCTAATGCTAACTACAGTTCCATGTACTTTTTTTCATAAAAAAACAGGAAATATTAATACACTGGACTGTTGTTGGACAGTCAGTCAGACAACAGACAACAGAGGACAGAACAGTGCACACTTACTTATTACTTGGTTTAGATGTTTGAGTCCATTCATACAGTCAGGGATCCCTCTAGGCACTATTTACAGCAAGGCACGCTCAGTAAGCAGCACTTGCTTACTAGCTGTCTCACTCACGTTGATGGTACTGAACTTTCTCTTTTATTGCAAGGCAGGCAGTAAATAATTACAGAAAACACTCTTAGCTGGCAATTTTAAACCTGCTGCACCAGCATTTAAATTGACTGGGTGATAGTTGAGTCAGTTGGAGAAGGGGTCTGGTTGAACAGAACAGGACAGAACTGGGGATAGATTAGTGGTCACTTCTGTGTCTGTCTGTCTGTATAGAAGAAAGGTAGGACATACAGATGCATTATAAAACGTTTTAATAAAGGTACCTAAAGTGATGGAACATGCCCCTTCATCTCACTCACTGCCAAAACAAACCAACATATTATGTGACTTGGCTGTGGCATGCTGCAGCAACTGACTTTCAAAAGAGACATAATAGTCATTGAAACAAGTATTTCTTTTTTTTGTTTGTTTTTTTAACCTTTTTCAGGACCCCACCTCAGATCATCACACCCTAAGAGACTGCCTAAGTTGTCTACTGCTGGCTGCTGGATCAGGATGTACCATAACCAGGTTCTTTCTTTACCATACTCAGTAGAAAAGAAAACCAGTGTTTTCTTAGACAAAGACTAGAAACACTATTTACCCATAACCTCCAAATAGACATTGTGCCGAATGAAGGGAGGACTGTGAAATTTATCCCACTGCACAAGGGCAGGCCATTCATGGATCTGGGGATTTATCAACCCAAAAGCCTGACTCGGCTGATATGCAAAGCTATGGGGAGAATAATCATGGATATCCTAAATGACAACATAGGTTACCTGAAAACATTGGAACCAAATCAGTCTGAGTTTGACAAGGGCAGGTCTTGCCTACTCATCCTGGTTGACTTCTTTGAGAAGGCCACAAAAACAATGGCTGAGAGCAAAATGATGCATACTGCCGACCTCGACCTAGCCAAGGTATTTAATATAATGACTCACTCATGCATTATAGAAAACCTCACTAAACTAGCTATAAACCCCTATATCATCTGCTGGACTGGCAGCTGAGTTACAGACAGGACACAGGAGGTTAGAATATGGGAAGCTTCCTCAAGAGAAAGGCCAGTTACTAGGGGGTACCTCAGGGCTCATTACTGGGTGTCGCTCCTGTTTGGCATCTACTTCTGTGAGTTCACGGTAAACATCATTGGCCTCTGGCTGACCAACTTTGCAGATGATTGCAAAATGGGTGTAGCCACTGAATCCCCGCAGGACCCAAATATCCTCTAAGAATGCCTGAAGCTGATAATAACTGGTGCCAAAAGCATGGTCTAAAACACATTGCCAAAAAGGGCATCATAGTATGTTTTGGAAAGAGAGCCATTCCAGCAAACGACTGCATTAACAATACAACTCCCCAAGAGTAGACCCTGTAGTCAGGGATTTGGGAATGCATGCAAACAGTGATTTAGCATTTGGCCATCAAGTGTCTACTTTACTGAGGAAATTATTCTATGTTGTACAACTTATAAGCAGGGGTATGGCATCTTTCTTTTCTACTCTTCTCTTATAAGACCAGTCAGTGAGTGCAATGCCCCCTTTGGTATGTACCTGGGCAGGCATATGCAAAAACTGGTGCATCCTCAGAGATTTCTCACAAAAAGGATACATGATGTGGAAAACAAGTCCTATGTGGACCTCCTCAAGTCCTTGTCTTTATGTTCGGTCTCCTACATGATGCTGAGATGTGACCTCTGTCTGGCTAGCAAAGCATCCTTCAGTCTAGCCCTAATGGACCTGTTGCAAATCTGTAAAACAAACAATATCAGGGACACCAAATCCAGGAACCTAAACCTTACCTGCAAAATAAATAGGACATGCTAGGGGGGCAAGTATGTTTCTCAGAGACTGCCCCTTCCCTGGAACAGACTTCCAATCCATGTGAAGCAGAGTTCATCACTGCACATACTCTAATGAAACTTGGATCAATGGATTGGGAGCCAGAAAGGCTCATCCAGACTCTGCTACACTTTGCTGTGAAGGAAAGGTTAGTTTGCTTTTATTTTTTGTATTACTGTATTGCTTTTCTATATTTTGAATACTGTAGTTTGTTTTCTTTACCTTGTGTTTTGCTTGCATTCTGTTTTAACAGCATATTAAAACTTCAAAAGAGACCACAGCTCTCTCTGTTCTGAGTCAGGCAGAATTTTTCCTGCCCTCCCACCCATTTAAGTTGTTTTGTTAAATACCACTGTCTTTCTAGTTGCCCGCCTCTTATGTTAATCTGACCATATATCTCATTTCTCTCTACTTTCACTGGCTTATGTGAGTAATCACAAAATCATCATTTTTGAAATCCCACCCCTTCAATTATTTAAATTTATTGGCCATCCTACAGTATTTCATAGTACCAAAATACAAAAGTGACCACCCCTTTCAATCCATCTTGCTGTTTTAAAAATAGTAACTCTCCACTAAACCTTAACTTTTTAAACAGGTAAAACTCAAATTACCTACTTTCACATCTAACTTCTCTAGTGCACACTGAAGAGTGCATTCTTTTCAATCTTACCTTTAAGCATCCCTGTGACTAGCACTTTCTCTAATACCTGCTGGAAAGCACTAGGAAGCCTTAAACTCATACAAACACTGAACTCTCCTTGTTAACAAGGAGAAATTAATAGTAGGCACTAAACAGCCTATAATTGCAAAGTACCTTGCTAAGGAAACAGCTCCTATACTTTACAAAGAAAAAAAAAAAAGCCCCAAACCAGGCATGTCCAAGGGTCAGCTTCCGGTGATTTCTCCTGTCCACCTGGTGAATCTGGGCATACTGGGGCAATGCAGCAATTGCCTCATGTACACAGACAACCCTCTCCTCCTACCACCCAACACTACAACCTGTGAGAGATGCACTTACATAGCCAAAATGGAAGCAAAGCTCTCTCCACCCAAGATTGTGCTAAACAGTCAAGAGGAGAAGGTTAACACCCACACTACACCTCAAGCAACACATAGCCCTTCTAAACCCGCACCACCAACACCCACATATAGCAACACTAAATCCACATATGCAGAGACCCTTAACTGTAACCTGCCCAAGCAACAAAGACCTCTGAAGCTGAAATGCAAACAAACACCAATCACAACCAATGTGTCACATAGTTCACAACACCAGTGTGCCACCCAGCAACAGCTCCTAAGGCAAGACAATGTACCTAACACTTTAGTCATAGGTGACTCTATAGTCCGGCACACTGATGTCCCTCTCACCAGGTTGAATAAGGAGAAAATTACAGTCAGCTGCCTGTCGGGTGCCAGGATCCGCCACATAACGCATGCACTCAAGTCACTCCACAACAAGTACAAATATGACTCTGTCATTGTCCATGTTGGAGTGAATGACTTGAGACGTACCTCCCTGGACTACATGAAAAGAGACATGGAAGAGCTCTCGGATCATGTGGCCCAGGCAGGTATGACCCTAGCCCTGAGTAGCATCCTGCCTTCGCCCAGAATGATACCACAATATAAGGATAAAATGATTGACTTCAACAATTGGCTAAGCTTATGGTGTCATTCAAAGGGGATCCAGTATCTGTCTGCCTGGGATGACATGATTGACAGACCACGATGCTTTGCCAGAGATGGTCTGCACCTGTCGCCCCTGGGATTCAGGTTACTGGCTAAGGCTCTTGCCACCCCAAAGGACAAAACCACCACCGTAACAGGTACAAGTATGCAAAATCTGAAGGTAATGCTACTCAATGCTAGAAGTCTAAACCTCAAAATGCACTCTCTCGAGGCACTCCTAAAAATGGAGAACATCGATATCTGTGCAGTAACTGAGACCTGGTTCAAGGCTCCAGAGAGCACCCCTGCAATACCAGGCTACAACTCTTACCACACTTTTCGGCCACCAAACCAGGACTGAAACACTAAAGGTGGAGGAGTGTCAATATTCACCAAGGATATTCACACCACCAGGCTAGTTGGCCAACACAATGTGTCTGAAATTCTCCAAGTGCAACTAACACTAGGTAAGACTGCAATCCAAATTGTAGCTTGCTACAGATCCCCCACCATACCCCAAGATTCTCACTACACCTTTCTAAACATACTGGAAAATATTAAGATTGAACCAAACACCCTAATACTGGGTGATTTTAACTACCCTGCCATTAACTGGGAAAACTACTCATGTCCCAACTCCTTTGCGCAACGGTTCTTGGAATTCATAAATTCCAACGCCCTGGATCAACTAATCCATAGTCCCACCAGGGGCTCCAATATCCTAGACCTGGTCATTTCCAACATGGGAAATCAATGCTCCATACCTATGGTCACCCCCTCATTAGTCAGGTCTGACCATAAGCTAATCACCCTTAACATCCACATCCCACCCCCACCCCCCAGTAAAGAAACCACCATAAAAACTTCTCCAAAGCCAACTTCATGCTACTCAAGTCAGAAGTGACAAACTTCATGACACCCATGCAGACGGGAACTGAAAGTTTAACTGCTGAATCCTACACTAAGGCACTGTACGAGCACATCCACTCATGCATGAATCGTGCCATCCCAAATAGAACCAAAATGCTCTCATCCAAAAAAGAAGCCAATCTGGTGGTCCCCTGCCATAAACAAACTTTACAACAAAAGGAAGAAACTTTTGCAGAAAAGAGGAAAATCCCAGGATGCAAAAAACTCCCTTACTAGCCTCAATAAGAAACTGAGATGCCTCATAAAATCCTCCAAAGCTAGTTACGAAAATAAAATTGCCAAAGATTCCAAAGACAACCACAAAGCATTCTATAACTATGTCAAGAATCTAAATGGCAATGCTCAGATCTGCTCTGAGCTAAAACAGAATGGCATTAAATATACTGATCCGAAGGATATTGCCAATATCCTGGCAGATCGATTCAGTGCCAACTTCACCCCCCTCTCACCCCCTAAATGGCCCATTTCAATACCGGAAGATTGCCAAATTCCAGTAATAATGGCCACACAGGTACAAAACGCACTCTCTAAAGCCAAGAATACAGCATCCATGGGACCAGATGACATCCCGGGCTGTGTACTACATGAACTACAATATGAACTGGCACCTCACCTAAGTGTCTTGTTTAATCATAGCCTCACCTCAGGTTTCATGCCCACTGAGTGGCGCAGAGCTACAGTTATCCCAATCCACAAGGGGGATCCACCTTGGATCCCAGAAACTACCGTCCCATCAGTCTGACAAGCCTTATCTGCAAGGCCATGGAGTGTATTATCATGGAACTTATAAACAAAGACATTGGCAACCTTCAAACACTGGACCCCACCCAGTTTGGGTTTGTGAAGGGCCGATCTTGTCTCCTGAACCTGATTGACTTCTTTGAATCAGTCTCCAGAGCCATGGATAAGGGTAAGGTGGTCCACACAGCCTATCTACACCTTGCCAAGGCCTTTGACACCATCCCCCACTCTGGAATTATAGATAAACTTACTAAGTTGGGCATTAATCCCTATGTCACCCAATGGGTTGCTAAATGGCTTACTGATAGAACCCACACTGTAAAAGTAGCCGACTCCAAATCCAGCTCCAGACAAGTGACAAGTGGAGTACCTCAGGGTTCAGTCCTGGGGCCGCTCTTGTTTGGCATCTACTTCTCTGAAGTACAGGTCAACACTAAGGGACTCTGGCTAACAAAGTTTGCAGATGACTGCAAACTGGGAGCCATTATTGAATCCCCAAATGATGTGGATACTCTACAAAAGGGCCTTACAGAAACAGATGCTTGGTGCCAGAGCCATGGGCTCAAGCTCAATGCCAAGAAATGTATTGTTATCCCCTTTGGGAAAAAACATGTATCCATGAATTACCATATAGGTGGCAGTCCACTAAACACAGAAAGTGTGATAAGAGACTTAGGGACACAGGTGGACAGTGGTCTCACCTTCGATAACCACATCGCCACAACAGTCAGGAAATCCTTCTATGTGGCACACCTCATCACGAAGGGCTTTTCATCCAGAAAAAAGGAGGTCATTGTCCCACTGTACTCATCCCTCATTAGACCCATTATAGAATACAATGCCCCATTTGGTATGTACCTCTCAAGACATCTGCAACAACTGGAAAGGCCTCAGAAATACCTCACTAAAAGAATCACAGGCCTAAAGCAGATGCCCTACTCTGACCACCTTAAAAAACTCCAGCTATACTCTGTCGCATATCGTCTACTCAGAGGCGATCTCTGCTTAACATACAAGGCCATGTCAAACCCAGAGCTGTTGGACATGCTACACTTAAAGAAATTCCAATCCCTCAGAGCTACACGCTCCAGTGATCTAAACCTTGTCATCACAATAAACAAAACATGCTGGAGGGATAGGTTCCTGACCAAGAGACTCCCCAGACTCTGGAATAGATTGCCCATACATGTTAAGCAGAGTGCCTCTTTGGACCTCTTCAAGAGGAACCTTGACGATTGGATGGGAGAAAGGAAATTCACCCCAGGGATCACATCAGTCGCCCTGCTAGATAGGGGTCCAGGAAAGTAAATAATGTGGGAAGAAATAGCCAGGGAATTGTTATGGCTAGGCTTGTATAGGCCCTAGGGCTGATAGCCTAGTACCAACCTATGAACCTATGAACCTATAAATATACCCATGGTCTGGCACTTATGTATCTATTACAGGCAAGAAGCTTATAAATGCTTGGCCACCCATGCTCAAGTATATGCATCCCCCACCAAACCCTTGGGATCCAGTACCTATCAAATTTTGTTGGGGAGCATGTGTAGACTCAAAAAGGCCCCTTCAGTTGTTAGCCTAGTATTCTACTATACTATGATACCCCTTGCTGGAATTCAGAACTATAGCTAGTACATGTGGCACCTTGCACAGCTCTTTGAACTGATGTCCCCTCAATTTTCAGTTGAAAATCAAAAGACCACAAAAAAGGCCTTCCCATAGTTGAAGACCAAAACTACTCTCCTGCTTTGAAACTGTTGCAAGCTGTATGCTACAAATGTAACAGAAAGCTTGTTAAGTCAATTTGCCATACAAAAAGCACTTCGGCTGGATATTGCATTCATTTCTAAAGCTGCAATGTTCTCCCAGCTTTAGAAATTAATTCCATTTCTGTACTCCCACATCCCTGGCACCTTCCAATCATGTCCCCTAACATCTTGCTCATGGAGCAGCTGCCTTCTTCTCCCTGACTTTATTATGGCAATGCTGGAGTCCATGAGTACCACAGCTGGATTGAAAGTTATTTCTTGTATAGATGCCAAAATGAATCTCCAACCCTGTGAAAGGGTTGGACTTCCTGGGAGCAGGGGTTTGGGTATTTGACTACAAAGATACATTGGTGAATGCATCCTCTAAGGCATCATCCACTAGAGAAAAATGTAAGAATTTGGCTGTTGTAAACCTTGAACCTCTCCATACCTTTTTGGGTATCAGAGTAGTCCATAGTGTTCTATTTGTAGAGCTTTTTTATTTGCAATTTGATAACTGGGTAGATGCATTAGCCATTGTCCAGGTACAAAAGTACAGAAACAAATATCCACGACTATAATACACTAATCAATAAGCCAAGTAAATAAATTTGAATAAGAACATGTAAACATTTACATTATTTACAGAATTTTACAAAGAATAATAGTTGGATGAATATTTTTTGAAAATGCTAGCCAGTGTCCAAAAGCACATGCACCTGGATTCTTTCTGCAAATGTTGTCTAAGATTCTTTTTAAAGGCTGACTTATTTTCCTTCATTGTGTTGATGTTTCCAAATGAAAAACTGCCTGGTAGGAAGGCAGATGATAGCATATCCTCAGTATCTAAAACAGAAGAAGGAGGGGAGGGCATTGTGCACAAAGGCCAGTTTATCTTCTTCAGAGACAGAGAAGTCTGACTCCTCAGGAGAGATATTTCTTTCTTTCTTCCTTTTTAAGGTAGGGACATCTGATAATGGTGATTTTCCTGACTGTGTCTGCAAATTTTTGGCTAGCCTTGCTTTTGGGAGTGGTTACCACCTTAGTGGTTTACAATTTTGGGTGGGGGCCATTCACTTCAACGTTTGAGCCTCAGAAATCCTTGCACATAAAAAAAAGAATACCACTCTAGATGTTGATCAATTTAATCCCCTATTTCTCTTTGTTGTGTTTATTGCTTGCTATCATGGATGATCCTGACAATGGCACTGTAGAACTCCTGCCACCTGATGTCAGAGTATCAGTAGCTTCTGATGATATTGGTGGCAATGAAGAGACAGTCTGGAGTGCAGGGGGTCTGACATTGCAGGTCTCACATCTCCTGCCCATATTTCAAACACAGTTAGTAGACCTAGTCATACACATGACATGGACATCTCTGATATAACACAAGTTGAGGGTGACACAGTTGATCCAAGTAGCATTGTTACTCGGGTTGCAGAGCTGGTTGATTCTCCTTGTAGCCATTGTGAGGGTGAAGTGCCAGTTTGCCACACAGGAGGGTTGGTAGAGGTTCTCAGAGGAAGCTTACTGTCTACCATCCTGCTGATACCAGTGTGCCATTTGGTGCCACAAGATGTATGTGCAGGGCTGTAGTGGAGGCAGAAGTATGTTCCACCAGGACCTTGGAAAAGATAGTGCAAGTACTAAATGTTGTGCACTCTGAAGTGTGAGATTCCTTGTACACTATGAACAACACACTAGGTCAGGCAGTGTCTGTAATGGAAAGTCAGATTGAGGAGGGTGGGCCTCCATATGGCCAGACAGCCACTACATCTTTTGGTGTTAGCAGATGTGGCTGTGCCAGATCCCACTCCTGTAGCTGCACTAATTCCACTGCTCTGTCTGTGATTGCAGTATCCACACCCAGGTGTGGTAGGCCGTATAGGGAGGACTATGGTTGACCAAGTTCGCAGATGACTGCAAACTGGGTGCCATAATCGACTCGCCGACTGACACAAGCATCCTCCAAAAGGGTCTCACAGAGACGGATAACTGGTGCCAGAGCCATGGCCTAAAGCTAAATGCCAAAAAGTGCATAGTCATCCCCTTTGGGAAAAACAAAGTGCCCACAAATTACCACATAGGTGGTAATCCATTAGGTACGAAAGAAGTAATTAGGATTTGGGGACCCAAGTAGATAGCAGTCTCTCCTTTGACAATCACATTGCCAAAGTGGTTAGAAAGACCTTCTATATAGCCCACCTTATCACAAAAGGGTTCACATCTAGATCAAGAGAGGTCAATGTGCTCCTCTACTCATCACTCATCAGGCCCATAATTGAATACAATGCCCCATTTGGGATGTACCTTACCCGACACCTGCAGCAACTGGAAAGACCCTAAAAGTCCCTCACCAAGAGGATCAAGGGACTCAAACAGATGCCCTATGCAGTTAGGCTAAAGAAACTCCAGCTCTACTCAGTTGCTTGCCGCCTACTCAGAGGTGATCTGTGCCTGACATATAAAGCCATGTCCAAACCAGAATTAATGGACATGCTCCACCTCAGGAAATCCAAATCCCTTAGAGCTACTAGCTCCAGGGACTTAAACCTCAGCACGGAAATAAATAGGACATGCTGGAGGGACAGATTCATATCTCAGAGTCTCCCCTCACTCTGGAACAAAATCCCAATCCATGTTAGGCAGAGCCCCTCAATGACCCTCTTCAAGAGAAATCTTGACGAGTGGATGGGAGATCGTAGGTTTACCTCTGGGATCTCTTCTGTGTCCCTACTAGACAGAGGCACAATAAACTAACCTTAAAAGGGCTATCTTCAGTGACCTACTATACAGAGGCACAGTCAACTAATCTAAAAGGGTGGTGAAAGCCAAACACACTCTGGCTAGGCTTATAAATGCCCTTGGGCAGATAGCCTAGTATCAACCTATGAACCTATATAGAAATAACCACAATTCTAGCATGGTCGGATATGAAAACAACAAACAAGTTATATTTTAAGCCATCCTTAGGTTCCCCAGTCAAATTGGATGGCTTCCTTTGTAGGAATAACCATTAATAAATATCTGCAAATCATATCTTGAATGTACAATTTGTGGACAGCCACATAAATCTTCATTATCTGGAAAGACTACTAAAGAGTTGCAATTAAAACTGTATTACCAAGGGATATCTGTGGATCCCATCCACATCTGCAGTTTACTGGGGCTTTTTTCCTTGTATCCATACACCTGCATATGGGGAAAACCTCCCTGATAATAATTGATATGTATGCTTATGCATACATATTGGGGAAGTCTACCCCCCCCCATCTTTCATGTCACTGACATATTGCTGTACAGATTAATTCCCCAAAAAAGTGCACAAAATATGTGTTAGAAGTTTCACACAGGACACTATGAACACAATAGAGTAATAATGAGCATTGTACTTTAAAAAAGAAATAAAAGCAGCTGATCTCATGATAGCTTACTTTATGAATAAGTGGAGTCAGGCAGTTAAACTAACAGTGAAATTGTCTCAGGGTTGAAACCTATTAAGTACCATTTGCAGCATAAATAATTACAGAGGTTCATTAAAATAAAATGCTTTTCAATCCCATCAGAGAATGTCTTCAGAAAGTTCTCAAATCTCAGTGCATTAACCAACAGCTCGGCATAATTGTATAGTTCTTCCCACAAATGCCCAATAGTTATCATTGTATGTGGATATGTAGAACATGTGCCTGATGCCCAGTAATAGACTGGGACCACCCAATGTGTGCCACTTTTAAAATGTGATATTAATGCATTTTCCTATCATACCATTGCTACCTACTAACTGAGTGGTACCTCTGTAAGCAATTTGTTATGGCATTTTCCTCTACATTTTGAAGAGTTTCAGGGAAATATCAAACAAGAGGATGCTGTCTCATGTCCAAATACCCAACTAGACCAATGAAGAAACCCAAGGATGTCTGCATGCCCAAGGAACTTTGTCCAGATCAACATTTAGAACCAGATTGTGAGGGAACTCCAAGGACATACAGGATGTACAGGACAAGCATGCTGGTCCAGCATCGATAAAACGGTCTTCACTGTAAGGACTAGGATGACCTTCAGAACAAGATTGCAGCCTCAGATGCTGACGCCTACAGTGAGTGGAATATTCCACACCTTAACACATAATAATTAAGCAATAATCCATGACTAGGTGTGGGTAATGCTGGAGCCAGAGTGATGAAACAAACAAAGCCAACTGTGAGTAAATCCAGCATTACTCACACTCAGGAGATATGTATTGCTATTATAAAGTGACATTTTTTAAGAAAAAAATTGCTTACCTTTCTTAAATAATATCTTTGTATAACAGTGCTGTGGTGTTCCTCCATGTTCTTCCACCTCTTCTGATTACTGTACGTGCATATGACACTTGTTCCCATGCCTGCAAAGTACATAAATAATGTTCAAGAGAAGCAGCTGAAAAAAGAAGCTCTGTTGCTTTTTTTTATTTCTAGTCTTAATGCAAGAAATCTGGACAAAGCCCAACACAATGAGGGGGGGGTCCAAAATTAGAGACAGATTGTACTGCTATTATAAACTTAGAAAGTTACTGGAACAAGAAGATTTGTGTGAGCATGTATTTTTGAAGGATATGAAGGCTAAATCTAAATTTTCTGCCATTATTTAATGACTTCTATTCCCAGTGGCTTGCCAGAAAACTACTTTTTTCAGTGAGGACGAGACCAAAAGTATTATGCAAAAATCTGCCTATTCTGCAAAGAGGTATGAGAGTCTGCCAAGATTTAAGGAGGGACAGTGCAGAAATACAAAGAAGATCAAGTATGTTTCTGTTTGTTTACTTTTGCAGAACATACCTGATTTTTCTGCCCTCCATAGTATATTCCAATGGAAAAGTCTGGCTGCTCAGTGGTGCTTTAGTGGCCAAACTTTTGTCTCTATTTACAACAGACATGCTGGTTGGGCTCTCATATCATGTGATACGGCTGTGGATGCCAGTTCCCTATACATTTTTCATTTAAATATTTCATTTAAATTTTTGCTAATTATGATAAATTCTGCAAGTTAAAATGGATATGTATCTGCATATGTATATATGCATTTTGCGATGATATCTGCAGCATTGTGGATATTTGTCATTTTACGGGACTATTGCTGATGCATAATTGTCTTCAGTCAGTGTTTTCTACATATTACTAACATGTTCAGTTGAGTTTGGTTACCTTCCACATAAGTACACTGCTAATGCAATTATATCAATTTAAGGATGCGTTTTCTTTGTAATGAGATTTTGCAATACATGAATGTATTTGTGCTGACATTACTGGTTATTTGTTGTGTCAGCATTGTGCCAAGTTATGTTCATTAGACCAGGGCACATTTGCATATGAATTGACTTGCCATAGATTTTGCATGGACCTCAGCGCAATATGCTGAATTCCATGAAGTTTATGGAATCCAGACCCACATTTCTGCCTGGTTGCATTTTCACAACACCACAACTCACTATTAGCTATGGTTTTACTATTTTATCATCTTCTTGCAAACTGACACTGCTATATAAATTCAGATTCTCTAAACTTTGTTCCAGATTCCATTATCATGACTGGCTAAAGTTCACTTTAACATATTTGCCAAATACACTTATAAGCTTTTCTTGGCAGCAATGATTATGATTCCCCACAGCTCCAGGCTCACCAAAATTAACAAAGCATCCTTCTCTATTGTCAGCCAAAACAAGACCTCTAGAAATTGGTCCCTATACTAAGCTATTAGCAGTCTTTATTGATGACCAATTCAAATTCGACACACACCTACAAACTAATATTACAAAAACTCATCAGAAGCTTGGAATGCTATATCGGCTCAACCGCTACCTTACTCCCTCAACCAAACAACTACCAGCCACCAAATACCTCATTCCCTCACTCCTATATGGAGACCCTTTCCTTACAAATCTTCAATCAACCCATAAATCTAAACTATCTTCTTGCTAAAATAAAATTTCTAAGTTTGCCACAGGATCCAAATCCTCCACTCATCACTGTGACTCCCCCCATTCCCTAAATTGGTTGGAATTTCCCAACTACCTGACATATATTCAACTCACAAATGCACATAAGCTTATTTTCAAATCCTCTAACTGTCCTTCCCTCTCCACCACCCTAAAACTGCACCAGCTACATAGATTACTCAGATCCAACAATCAATATCTCCTCAAAGTTTACAAACCCATACGTACTCCAGGACAACTCTTGCTATCTTTCTCCCTTACCAGATCCTGGAATTCGCTTCCCCCTCACATTAGAACTACCCATAATCCCTCCACCTTTAAGAGCTTACTTCACTCTCATCTCTCCACCCTCTGGAAATGCTTCTGCTCTCACCCCACCTGATGCTTTCCTCCCCCTTCATCATTCCTATCCCAATCTCAACCAAAGAACCCCCAATAAATCTTTTCAATTTACATGCTCATGTCAGTGTTACATCTGTATAACCTCATAAATATTGTGCATTACTTGTGATGATTAATTCTCTTGTAAATATTATTACTTGTAATTTTTGTTTCTTTGCTTTTGTTTCTTTTGTTTTTGTAAATATTGCAAATACTCATTACTGGAGCTTTTCTCCCCGGGCCTCCATTGAAAATGGGCTCAACATGGCCCAATGGACTTTCCAGGTTAACAAACTGCAAATAAATAAATAGGGCTCTTTCTTGGTATTTAAAGTGAATAGAATATTGACTGTAGCCAATTCAGCTGGTGAACCAGTTGATGGAGGAAGAGGATAGGTTGAGATGAGAGAGCTTAGTCAAGAGGAGTTTGTGGGATACAGTATCGAAGGCCTTAGATAAGTCGAGAAGGAGGGTAGATACTATGTTTCCGGAATCACGAGCAGAGTTAATGATTTCAAGAAAGGTGAGCAAGGCAGTAGTGGTGCTGTGACTTTGGTCTGAAACCATGTTGAGTAGGGGTCATTAGTTGATTGTCTAACAGGTAGGTTAGGAGTTGTAGATGGATAAATTTTACGAGAATTTTTGAGATAATAGACAGAACAGCTATTGGGCAGAAATTGGAAACTGTAGAATTGCTTCCCCCATTATGGAGGGGAATGATGACTTTTTTCCAAAGGAGGGGTACATAGGATTCTTGGATAGAATGATTTATTAGGATGCAGATAGGTAGAGCTAAGCCATCAGCAGCTAGTTTGAGGAAGTTAGATGGCATGTTGTCAGGGGCATTAGAACAGGGTTTTAGTTTTAGTAGGAGTTTTTTAATGATATGTGTAGGAATAGGCTTGAGAGAAAAAGGAGGGAGTTGAGTATAATTGGAGATTGGAGGGATAGGATTAGATGTATTGGGTGATGTGTGAGTAGATGTATTATTAGGGAATGATGAGGTGAGTTTGGCTATTGAGTCAGTAAAAAAGGAATTGAATTGAGTGGCTAGGACATGGTCAGATGATGTTGGGTCAGGGCAGGGGTTATCTTTTTTGCCAGGATGGAGGACTGAGGAGATACTGTTCCAGAATTTTTTGGGTTGGTTTTATGGTTATCCTGAAGTTTGGAATAGTAGGATTTTCGGTCGATAGCTATTTGTTTTTTTACCTGATTTTGAAGTTGCTTGTAGTTGGACAAGGAGTTCAGTGTTTTGAATTTTTGGTAGTGTTTCCAAGATTTGTCTCAGAGATGCATAAGGGTTTTAACCTCTATGGTTAACCAAAGGGCAGTTTTAGGTTTGGCACTTTTGATTCTGAGGGGGGCAAAGCAGTTTAGCAGATTAGTAAATATTGAGTTGAAGTGAGAGACAGCAGTATCGAGAGGAAGGATTATTAGAGGGTTCCAAATTGTATATTTTAAAGTGTCAGACACACCTTATCAATTTGAATGTGTCTGGTCGCAGAGGTTGTCTCAAGGGGAACATAACTGCTCTTTCACAATCATATACCACTCTTGAAAAAGGTACCTCTTCCCTATTTTAGATTTTCCTATACTGTTAACAGGATTCATCAACCATGCTCAAGGATAGGCCATTCCAAATGGACCTTACACCATCATCGCTTTTTAACATGTGGCATAGCATTCCTCCCTTTGTAGAGTCATCTCTTGGCTGTACCATAGGCAGAATGAATTGATCCATCAAAATGTGGATCAATACTGGTTTTATTTACCACCAGCCCTTCAGTGGAGGCAAGAACTCCCACACTCTGTATCCCTAAACAAAGGGGATAACTCACACCCTATTATAGGAAACAAGGGGAAAGTAGAGTAGCCCTCAACATACCTACCTCCCTCCCTCTCTAAGTCATTCCCTCACCATAAATGATTGTCAGAAGGGTGAGTATCTGTTGCTTTACCAGAAATGTCATGAAAGAGGTATGACCATCTCCTACTTCTGCTTTATGGGCTTCTTCTCTAGTATTCTCTTTCCTGGTTAGATGCCATGATTCAAGGAATCTGATTGACACCTATGCCCTTCCTTCCCTTCTAGTTCTGACTTCTTTCATCCTGGGCCTGACCTGCCCACCTTTTAGCATTAGAGACACTGGTGAGAGGTGCCAAAACAAAACACTGCTACCAAACTACTTTGTCATTGGTAACCTTCACAGAAATTACATCACACACACGGTTGCATTTTCAGCCATATTTTATTGACACATCACTAATTATGCTTTTACTATTCCACCATCTTTATATCGATTTACATATACATATAAACTCAGCATTCTTCAAACTTTCATCTAGCTCTGAACCTCATGTTATCATGTGAACGTTTACTTTAAATTACTTAGCAACCATACTTAAAAGAATAACTTACTTGGCAATAAGGAATATGAAGCCTAAATATGTACAGCTTTATTTGCATAAACTCACTCTAGGATTCAGAAACATTGTGGATTTGATTGCAGCCAGCCGTCCTCTGTTTACTGTGTGTACACAAAGATCACCAATGTTTATTAAAAATGAATGCAGTCAGGCCAGAGTATATGAAGGGCAGCCCATTACAAATAGTGGATGTGGCTATAGCAAGGACTGTGGATAGAGCATATAGGACTATGGTGCAGCTCCTGGGAAGTACAGGTAGCAGTTGTGCTTATTTGTTGAGCATGAGCCATGTGGGCTCTTACCCAATCTTGTACACACAGCTGCAGCAAGACAAAGAACATCATGGCAGTATTACTGGGTTATGAGGCATGCATTCCAATCTATTTTTTGAAGTAATGGTCTATGCATCTAATTTGTTAAATTGAACGTTCGCTTGTTCAGATATTTAGAAAATCAAACAAATGCCATCAAAACAAGAATCGGCATTTGCATGTGGGAGATCATGATACAGAGGGGTAGTGATTTGCCTTTTCCCATTTGCTGTGTAGTCTTAGAGTTAGTATATACAAGTAGCACTGAGTGTTTTTTTTTTTCTTTTTTAATAATCTTCAGATCTTTTTTTTTGTCTATTGAACATTTTTATGTTTGATTATATAAAATAGATCTCTCTCTCTCTCTCTCTCTATATATATATATATATATATATATATATATATATATATATATATATATATATATGTGCAAAGCATAAGACTTGCGTAAGATAGTAATGGAAGTAAGATTAAGGCAAGAGGGAAGAGGAGGCAGTAGGGCCACACAAACATTGTAACATAGACAAGACTGCAAACCAAGGTGGTGGCACTATCAGGGATGTAGAAGACAATGGATATGAGGGAGAATATGAAACACAGACTTAAAATGTCAACTGAGATAAAAATACCTCACAATCGATGAAGGAACCCAAAGGAGAAAAAAATGAGTATGAAAGTCAAAGGGCACAAAGGTTCCAAACACAGCAATCCTTTATTGAGAGTAAACAAACAAGGTAAGCGCTTTCACAGATCTTTCTCCACCTCATCAGACCATCATATATTATGTACAACCACTGACAAACTATTTAAATGTTAAACAACCAAAGAGGAGTATGAAAGAAAAAATAAAATAATAAACACATTCAAGTCTGCACTAAAAAGTACATAGAACTACAGTTTACTAAAACATTTCACACCTGGATACAATAAATAATGATAAATAATAAATAATAAAAATAAAAGAATATACATATATGTTGAACAATAAAATCCTAGGCTGTAAATTAAATATCAAAGAACACAGATATGCTAAAATATGCACTGTAAGATTGAAACATGGATACAACAACATATACGAATGACTAAAAATCAATGATGTTTAAGGGCTCAAGAAATGAGGAGTGGGAATCCTGGGGCATGGTGTAGGGTCTGTAGCAAGCTACAATTTGCATTGCGGTCTTGCCCAGAGTTAGTTGCACTTGGATAATCTCAGATGCATTATGCTGAGCAACTAGCCTGGAGGTGTGAATATGGACACGCCTCCATCTTTAGTGCTTTGGTCCAGGTTAGGTGGCCGAAAGGTGTGGTATGAATTATAGCCTGGTAATGCAGGGGTGCTGTCTGGAGCCTTGAACCAGGTCTCTGTCACTGCACAGATGTCGATGTTCTACATTTTAAGGAGTGCCTCGAGTGAGTGCATTTTGAGGTTTAGACGTCTAGCATTAAGTAGCATTACCCTCAGATTTTGCTTGCTTGCACCTGTTACGGTGGTGAATTTGTCATTTGAATCTTGCCTAAAAAAGGCACTATAGGGGTGGCAAGAGCCTTAGCCAGTATCCAGAATCCCAAGGGCGACAGGTGCAGGCCATCTCTGGCAAAGCATCGTGGTTTGTCGATCATGTCATCCCAGACAGACAGATACTGGATCCCCTTAGAATGACACCAGAATCTTAACCAATTGTTGAAGTCAATCATGTTGTCCTTGTACTGTGGTATCATTTTGCTGATGGCAGGATGCTACTCAGGGATAGGGTCATACCTGCCTGGGCTACAAGATCAGCATGCTCCTCCCTGTCTCTTTTCATGTAGTCCAGGGAGGTACATCTCAGGTCATTCACACCAACATGGAGAATGACAGAGTCATATTTGTGCTTACTGTGGAGTGACCTGAGTGCATGCGTTATGTGGCGGATCCTGGCATCTGACAGGCAGCTGACATTAACTTTCTCCTTGTTTAGCCTGGTGAGTGGAACATCAGTGTGCCTGACTATAGAGTCACCTATGATTAGAGTGTTGGGTATGTTGTTATGCCTTATGGGCTGTGGTTGAGTGGCACACTGAGTTTGTGAGATATGTGTCATTTATGTTGTGTTGGGGGGGTGGAGGTTGCTTGTGTTTCTGCTTTGGATGTCCCAGTCACTTGGGTAGAATTTTTTTGAGAGCCTCCATGAATGTAGGTGTGTGTTTTGTGTTTCTATGTGTGTGTTTTGGTGGTGTAGGTTTTGATGGACTATGTGATGAGTATGGTGTGGTACAAGTGTTTACCTTCTCCTCTTGACTGTCTAGTCCAGTCTTGGGTGAAGACAGCTTTGCTTCCAGTTTGGTTATATAAGTGCATCTCTCACAGGTTGTAGTGCTGAGTGGTAGGAGGAGAGGGTTGTCTGTGTACATGAGGCAATTGCTGCATTGCCCCAAGATGCCTAGATTCATCAGGCAGACAGGAGAAAACACTGGGAGCTGACCCTTAGACATGCCTGGATAGGTGCTTATTTATTAAGTGCTAAAAACTGTTGTCCTCTAGGCAAGTGAGGAAAGTTGAGTGCTGTAGTAATTTGTAGCTTATTTAGTGCTTACAAGGAGTTCTGAACAAGTGCTGAGCTCAAAGAAACAGATTTGAGTGCTAAAACTAGAACACTGGCTAGTTCTAAGACACAAAAGATTCAATTCACTTCAATTGAATGATTTTCTTACTGCCTTGGTTATGTGTGTGCCAAAGGTCAGATTACTGTCTACATACGTTTCCAGTTTTCTTACTATTGGTCAAATCTTAGGGCTATTTTATAAATGGAGTAATTTGCCTGGGAAGATGTTTTCCTAAAAGGCAGTGTAATGCACTTCTTTGCAATGAGTTTTAATCCATGTCTCTGGCACCAGTAATTTGTTTGTGTTAGACCCTCTTGCAGGACGTTAGTGTCATGGGGGGAATTTTTGATATCTACCAATTGCAGTCATCTATGAACTTGGTCAGCTAGAGGCCCTTGACATTAGCATTGACAGCTGAGAAGTAGATGCCAAGCAGGAGTGGGTACAGCACAGAGCCCTGCGGTACTGCATTGGTCACCTGGCTCTTGGTGGAGGTGGGCTCACCAGTCCTGACTTTTTGGGTCCTATCTGTGAGCCAGCTGGCAATGCAGTAAGTTTTGTAGGGATTTATGCCTAGCCCAGTGTGCCTGACCATTATACTTAAGTGGAGTATGGTGTCAAATGCCTTAACCAGGTCTTGGTAGGAGGTATGCACAATTTTTCCTTCATCCATTGCCTTGGTCTACCAGCTTAAGTAGACATGACCTTCCTTTAACAAAACCAAACTGGGATGGGTCCATTGTCTGTAGCTTGCCTGGTGGTTCGATGCTTGCTCTCTTATCTTTCATTCTGCAAGTGTATAATCAGGTTGCCAGTTTTTTTGTTGATCATTTCCATGATAATTCATTATGTGGCATTTCATTTTAGAAAAGTCAGACTAATGGGTCTGTAGTTTCCAGGGTCACTTGACTGTCCACTCCTCTAAAGGTAGGCAACCATTGCCTTCCTCCATTTACTTGGTATGCAGCCTGTTTTGAGTCTGTACTTGAAAATAATAATGGACTGAGCAGAAAAAATACCAGCATATTGCCCAAAACCATTTTACTACATCAAGGGAGTCTGACCAGTTTACCTGCACTATAATGCAAATGTCATGAAAAAGGATCACACTGCAATAATGCTATGCCTATATGCACCTACTGTAGTACATGAATCCACAACCCTCCCCACTTCCAGTGTGCCAAGCAGTTCAGGTACAGGCTGAGGTACAGAAGCAATGAGCATCCAGGAAAAACACAGCAGTTGTTGGTTACACTCCTTGGAGAATGAAAGAAAAGAAAATGACAAAAAATTCATACAGCCTTGAGGGAACTTGAACCCACCATCCTTTCCATTTACAGTGTGCAAAGCACCTAATTTATAGCTTGAGCTACAAAAGCAGACAGCCAAACAGCATCAGGGAAACACACAGCAGTTTATGATTATAAACTTGCAGAATGAAAGATAAGAGAGCCAGCACTGATCCACAAGGACACCTCCCTTTGGGGTCTATTCTATCATCCACTGGCATAGTTGGCATTGTAATGCATAGCAGGTGGAAGTAGTCAGATTCTATCAGTTGCAATCTATGTTGTATTTGCAAACTGCCTCTCAATGATGTTTACCTCATGCATGGTCAAGCCTGGCTGAGGCCAATACATATTTACATATGGAGCATAACAGTCCTACTCTTTGCTATACAGCATGCTGTATCAGTTTACATTGGTTGCACATGAACATTGATGGTGCTTTTTACAACCCACCACACAAAGTAGGATCACAAAAAGTAATTGAGTTGGAAGCTCAAGATGGACATGTGTGAAGTGTATATATCTAGTTTTTGACCAAATTAGGTTGAAACTGGAAGTATAGGAAGAGAAAAAAAGGGAAAGCAAGTAGAATGTAGAATAGGTGAGTGACTAAGGAATGAGCAGTATGGGATGGGAAGGTGGGGTATTTTTTTTGTGTGTAAAGAAAAGGTAAGTTGGAAAGAGAATTAAGGGATGTATGAGGAATGTAAGAAAGTAAGGTTAGGTAGCAGTGGAAATAAGAGACTCTACCAACAGGGTGTGCAATAACACAATGAGGGAGGGAGAAAACAATGGTGAAGGATATGTTAGACAAACAGAAGGAAGACAATATTGAGGGAAGCACAGTAAAAAGCAACAGGGTTGGGCATGGACACAAAAGGGAGGAGAAAACCAGGAAGAAAGATAGGATGAGGTTTCTAGAGCTGCATTATCTGCCAGCTGCAATCTGGGGGGGGGGGGGGGTTACTCACTGCCCTGGTGCAGTCACTACAGGGCACTGTCTCAGGTGGTGGAGACAGTGATGGACAAGGATGTGACTCAACAAGTCACTAGAAGGAGGTTCTCCTGGCTGATTTGGGTATCCAACCTTCGCAATGTCTGTCAATGGCTTACAAAGGTAGCACCTCCATTGCCACTGCTGCTTGCAGGTATAAATGTCCCAGCATCCAGTGCAAGGATACCTGTAGTTGTGGTGCAGGCAATGAAAGATATGTGGGAGTGATTGTAACAGTCTGGGGCCCAGATGTGCTGGATGCTTCTTGTGGTGGTCTTGGTGGTACTGTAGCTACTACCTATGGAGAGATGACAGACCTTGCCAGAGGAATGGATGGAGGTCATGATGCTGCTGCATATAACAGTAAATAAATGGAGAGAAACAATATAATGAAATTATGTAATAGAAAGGATAGTGGTAAAGGGGTGAGGGAGAGAGAAGTACAATGAAAACTAAAGCTGATATGTATTTTGATTATTATACAGTTAGACCTACTAAACTTGAAGGACTAAAAACATTTCTCAGTTTAAAATGCACTACACTTCTCACACAGCTTTGTTTTATAGCTAATGTTGTTTCTGGGTACACTCTTAATGTTAAAGAACTAAATAATTTGAAAACAAAAAAGATAATATAATTTCTTTAATATTTTACTTTTGACTCTGTTTTTCTTTGTAGCCATACCCACAAAATTATGTTAAGTGAGATACTGGCAATTATTTACATACACATGCAAAGCATTATATGTAATTAAAAGCAGCATAATTATTTAGAGCAATAGCAATCCTTTTTTTGTTATTGTTTCACTGACAAAGCATCAACTGTGTTCAATTTTCAAGAATTGATGTTTCACCTTTGTGAAATAGCTGACAAATTGTCATGCTAGGATATAAGGCTCCCTTAATTGTTGCATCTAGCATGGAAACAGTAGTTTATACAGTAATGTAGCTAGTGAGGGATTATGGGAACACTTTCATGATGACATGTCAGGTGTTTTCAGTTTCAAGAAAATTTTCAAGGGACAGTGCTTATGAATGAAATTAATTATGAATACAGCATACTATTTGCCCCAAACACAGAACATTTTGATATGGGTTATGATAGGGAGATTCCTCCCATCACTAAAGTTTGGGTATATATATTTGCTAAGGAAAGTGTGAGAATACACTTTAACAAAGCTGTTAGCAAATACAACAGCGATGGGGTTGTGAACCAACAGCCATCATCACCTCTACTCGACAAGCCACGATGCTTCGCTAAGGACGGCTTGCACCTGTCACCCCTGGGCTTTTGGATATTGGCAAAGGCTCTTGCTACCCCCATAGTGCCTTTTTTAGGCAAGGCTCAAAAGACAAACCCACCTCCATAGGTATCACAAGGGATAAGAAACTAAGAGTAATGCTACTCAATGCCAAAAGTCTAAACCTCAAGATGCACGCACTCGAAACTCTCCTTAGCATGGAGAACATCGATATCTGTGCAGTAACAGAAACCTGGTTCAAGGCTCCCGAGAGCACCCCAGCACTACCAGGTTATACCTCATACCATGCTTTTCGGCCCCAAAACTTGGACCGAACCACAAAAGGAGGGGGAGTATCAATATTCGTCAAAGATACCCACATCTCCAGGTTGGTGGCACAGCACGAAGCATCAGAGACTATCCATGTGCAACTAACTGTGGGTAAAACTGCCTTCCAGTTTATAGCCTGCTACAGACCACCCTCCCAAACACAGGAACCCCACTTGGCCTTCCTGAGAATACTGGAAAATATGAAGGTCTCTCCAAACACCATTATATTGGGCGACTTCAACTACCCAAACATAGACTGGGAGCATTACTCTAGCTCCAACACCCTAGCCCAAAGGTTCCTAGAATTTATAAACTCAAATGCTATGGAACAACTTGTTACCACTCCCACAAGTGGGGAAAACATACTGGACCTGATCATCACCAACATGGGGACACTATGCTCCAGACCAGAAGTGTATCCCTCACTGGTAAGATCAGACCATAAACTAATCTCACTGGATATTCACATCCCGACCCCACCCCCTGCCCAGAAAACCACAGTGAAAAACTTCTCTAAAGCAAATTTCACATGCCTCAAAACCTAGGCGAAATTCTTCAAAGCCCCCGGGCCTGTGGAAAATATTGCCTAGACCGCAGAATCCTTTATAAACGCATTCTATGAACACCTTCAGGAATGCATGGATCATGCAATCCCAAATAAAACCAAGACCCAATCCTCCAAAGGCAGACGTCCTGTCTGGTGGACCCCAGCCATAAACAAACTATACAATAGAAGGAGGAAGCTACTACATGATAGAGCAAAATCCCAAAAAGGGAAGGCATCTCTGATCAGTATTAGCAAAAAACTACGGGCACTCATAAAATCGTCTAAGGCCAGCTTCGAGAGAAAAATTGCACAGGACACTAAGGATAATCACAAGGCTTAATTTAGTTATGTTAGGAACCTGGGTGGGAATTCCCAGATATGCTCAGAATTAGTCCAAAATGACAAAAAATACACCGAGCCCACAGACATTGCCAACATCCTAGCTGACAGGTTCAGTGCAAACTTCTCCCCTCTCCCCACCAAAGGGCAAATATCTATCCCAACAGAGTGCTGCCCCTGACATCTCAGATGCTCAGGTAAGAGCCGCCTCTCCAAAGCAAAAAACACAGCATCAATGGGACCAGATGGTGTCCCAGGCTGCGTCCTACATGAACTCCAAGAAGAGCTAAACCCAAACATAAAACTACTGTTCAATCTTAGCCTTACTACAGGATATGTACCCAAAGAGTGGCGTACAGCAACAGTGGTCCCTCTCCACAAAGGTGGTGCCTCAACGGATCCTGGAAACTATCACCCCATAAGCCTGACTAGCTTGGTCTGCAAAGCTATGGAAAGGATCATCATGGACCTCATAAATAAAGATATTGGGGACCTACAGACACTGGATCCTACCCAGTTTGGCTTTGTTAAGGGCAGATCCTGCCTCTTAAACCTGGTCGATTTCTTTGAAACAGTCACCAAGGCCATTGACGAGGGGAAGGTGGTCCACACAGCCTACCTGGACCTCGCAAAAGCCTTCGATACAATACCCCACTCAGGCATTATAGATAAGCTCACCAGCTTAAATATAAACCCCTATGTCACTAGATGGGTTGCAAACTGGCTCAAGGGCAGAACCCACATGGTTAGAATTGCTGGAGCCATGTCCGACTCCAAACCAGTTACAAGTGGCATCCCACAAGGCTCAGTCCTGGGACCTCTCTTGTTTGGTATATATTTCTCGGCGGTACAGGCCAACACGGAAGACTGTGGCTGACCAAGTTCGCAGATGACTGCAAACTGGGCGCCATAATCAACTCTCCAGCCGACACAAGCATCCTCCAAAAGGGCCTCATAGAAACAGACAACTGGTGCCAGAGCCATGGCCTCAAGCTAAACGCCAAAAAGTGTATAGTCATCCCCTTTGGCAAAAACAAAGTGCCCACAAATTACCACATAGGTGGTAATCCATTAAGTACAGAAGAAGTCATTAGGGACCTGGGGACCCAAGTTGATAGCAATCTCTCATTTGACAACCACGTGGCCAAAGTGGTTAGAAAAACATTTTATATAGCCCACCTAATCATGAAGGGATTCACATCTAGATCAGGGAGGTCATCGCCTCTTTACTCATCCCTCATCAGGCCCATAATTGAGTACAATGCCCCTTTTGGGATGTACCTTACCAGACACCTGCAGCAACTGGAAAGACCCCAAAAGTACCCCACCAAGAGGATCAAAGGGCTCAAACAGATGCCATATGCTGCCCGGTTAAAGAAACTCCAGCTCTACTCAGTGGCATACCGCCTGCTCAGAGGAGATCTGTGCCTGACGTATAAAGCCATGTCCAACCCGGAATTAATGGACATGCTGCATCTCAGAAAATCCAAATCCCATCGAGCTATGTGCTCGAGAGACTTGAACCTCAGCACTGAAATAAATAGGACATGCTGGAGGGACAGATTCATAACCCAGAGGCTCCCTTCACTCTGGAATAAAATCCCAGTCCAGGTTAGGCAGAGTCCCACATTGACTCTCTTCAAGAGGAATCTTGATGAGTGGATGAGAGATCGTAGGTTTACCCCGGCTATCACTTCTGTGTCACTGTTAGACAGAGGCACAGTATACTAACCTCAAAAAAAGGCATAGCAAAATTAATTTAAAATGGGTGGCGAAAGCCAAACACACTCTGGCTAGGCTTATAAATGCCCTAGGGCAGATAGCCTAGTATGAACCTATGAACCTATGAACCTATGCAGAGAATTAATGTGATAAGCTACTTGGATAAACCAACAGAGATCTCTAGTCTGAGATGCAGTAATGATGTCTGAGACAAATGGACATAGACAGAGAAGCCATGTTGCTCAAGCACATACTTCACTAATAGTTAATAGGGGTTTATGAATAACTTGATAAGTTTATATGTGATCCCTGAGTTGGGGGATTGTGTGGAAAGCTTTGGCCATGCCTAGATAAGCGGTATGTACCACTTTACCCTCATCCATGGCTCTGGTGACATTCTCAAAGAAGTCCACCAGATTGAGCAGGCAAGACCTTCCTTTGACAAAGCCAAATTGGGTCTGGTCCAGCGTTTTGAGATCTCCTAGGTTGTTATTGATCATGTTCATGATAATTCTCTCCATGGCCTTGCAGTTGTAGTTTCTTGGGTCAGTTGATGTACCCCCCTTGTGCAGAGGGATGACTGTTGCAGTCCTCCATTCCTCAGGGACAAAACTTGTATGGAGGCTGTGGTTAAAGAGGGTTTTTAGAGACTGGTATATTCTGTTTTAAGCTATTTAAAAAACATTCTGGAATGTTGTTGGTACCCATGGAGGCTGTGTTTTTGGCTTTAGCGAGCACAGTAAGCACCTGTTCCTTTATAATGACTGGTAGGGGGATGGTTGCGGGTATTTCTTTGGGTGTGTTAGGAGGTGATAGGGGGGTTGAACTGAACTTGCCAGCCAGCAGAATTGCTATAGTTTCAGGCTGGATGTAAGTGTTGCTGATGATTAACTTGGAACATTGCTGAGCATTTCCCCTGAGGTTATGAACATATAGTAATTAATAAGAAAAAGCCTTATGGCTATCTTTCACCTGGGAGGCTATCTTTGCCTCGTGGTTTGCTTTAGCAGATTTGACTAGCTCTTTAATTTGTTTGTTTAGACTGGTGAGCATTTTTTTGCACTCTTGTGTCTTCCTTCTTGGCTTTGGAGAGGATTTTTTTCCTTTTGTTTAACAGACTATTTATGCTAAGGGTCCACCATGGTGGTTTAGTTTTGCCAGTAATTATAGGTTTGACTCAGAGACAGGTACTGCCTCCTCTATGCAGCTATGAATGTGGTTGTACAGTGCTTTTGTGTACAGCTCAGAGTAGGCCTCAGTGTCATTTGGGTTCAGAGGGGCTTGTAAGTTTAATAAGTTACCTCTTAGTTTGAGGTAATTAGCCTTAGCAAAGTTCTTAACATGTTTGGAGTTTGATGGGGGTTCCAAGTTAGTTTTGATACTAAAGGCGATCTTTTTGTGGTCAGATCTTATGAGGGAGGAGTTAATGTACTGGAGAAAGCATCACCTCACCATGTTCATTGTACTTCTAGTTGGGGAGCTAACTAGTTGTTTCAGGGTTGCTTTGATGAAGTTCAAAAGCCTCTGAGCAAATGAATTATTTGTCCCAGTGTATGGAGGAGTAGTTGACGTCATCCATAAGTATGGTGTCACACTGAATGCTAAGAGATTCCAGTAGGTTTTGGTAGGAGGTGTTGTTTTCCAGGGTCATGTCAGGGGATCTGTAGCTAGCAAGAATATGATAGGGGTCACATCTATAGTTAGTTAGGCATGCAGCAGCTCAAGCGAGACATGTTGTTGGACCAGTCTATCAGCATACTTGTCATTTATAAATACTGAGACACCTCCTATCTTTGTTTTATCTGAGCTGAGGGGGATCAAAATGTATCAAAGGCATTGTAGCCTTTGCTAGCTGAAGTGATTTCTGTGGTTTTGAACCATGTTTCTGTGACTGCACATATGTCTGCTTTGCTTTCTCCATGGTGAGGAGTGCTTCCTGGGAGTGCAGCTTTTTATTTAAACTCCTAACATTGAGCAGCAGTACCTTTAGGTAGTTGTGAGTGATTTTTATGTTGGAGGGTTTAACAGCTTGGCATAGCCTAAAAAAAGGCACTACAGGGGGAGTTTTTGCCAGTATCTGGAAGCCTAGTGGTGATAAGTGCAAACCATCTCTGGCAAAGCATCTTGGTTTGTCAATCATGTCTACTCAGGCTGACAGATACTGGATCCCCTTGTTGTGACACCAGAAACTAATAAGCCAATTGTTGAAGTCAAACATTTTTGCAGGTACTGTGGCATCATCACTGGTGAAGGTAGGGTGCTACCCAGGGTTAGAGTCATACCCATTTGGGGCACATATTCAGAGAGCTCTCTCTCTTCATATAGTGAGGTACATCTGAGGTCATTTACACCCACATGGACTATGACCATGTCATTATGGTACTTGTGGTTTAAAGACCTAAGTGCTTGCATAATCTAGTGGATCCTGGCTCCAGACAGCTCATTCTCATCTTCTCCTTGTTTTAGCCTGGTAAGAATGTTTTACAATGGAATTCTCAATAACTAGAACATTTGGCTGTGTGATGTTTTGCCTTTTGGCTTGGAAGCTGGGCTACTATGATTTTCAGGGCTATGTGTTGTGTATGGTGCTGTCTTGTTTGAGTGTACGTGGGGCAACTGAGATATGCTTTTAGGAGGTCTTGTAGGTTTGGATAGATTACATGTGAGTATCTCTGCATATGTGGCTCTGTGTGTTTGTTCTTGTAATGAGTGTTTTGGATGCAACATCGATAACCTGGTTTGCATTTTTCTTGTGTGCATGTGAGAGCTTTGCCTCCAATGACATTGTGTATCTGCATCTCTCACAAACTGTGTTTGTCTGTTATAAAATTAAATGGTTGTCAGTGAATATGAGGCAGTTACTACACTGCCTCAGCATGCCCATATCTATCAGGCCAAAAACAGAAATGACAGGAAAGTGCCTATCCATTATACCAGATCCTTAGTAGATGAGAAAGAGTAGGGGAGAGTGACTTAAAGGTCTAAGTGAGAGTGTTTTGTAGTATGAGATAATCTGCAGTTGTGCTGCTCTCTTCACAAACTGGCAGCTCTTTGAGAAGCTATGAACAGTGGAGACTAACATCATTTGCTGTAGAGGATTTTAAACTACAGATGTTTGCTTATATACAAGGCATGGGAAACTGTGTTTGTGCATTAGCTTTTATACCAGCAGAATGGATGACTTTTACACAGTTAACCCTTCAGGCCAATTACACACACACACACACACACACACACACACACACACACACACACACACACACACACACACACACACACACACACACACAAAATGAGCCTTGCACCACAGTTCCCAACTCAGATGTGTTGGATCAGCCCTCTTTTCCCACCAGAATGCAGAATAAAACCCTCTTAGTGTAAAACAACTGGGTTTTCAGCTAAAGTGCAGTAACATATGCTTTACAACAAAAAGCAGAACACCTGCAGTGTCAGGAATCCTTGGAAATAAGTTCACAAACTTTTGCAAACACATTAAAAAAATCAGAAAGTAAAAAGGTCACACACACACAAAACAGGTTCCTATCAGTTTGTCGAAACTTCAGCAGTTCGAACACCATATGTTCGAACTGTGAAGTTCAAAAACTAATTATCGCGAAGCCGCGGAACACCAAATTCTTTCCCAGGGAAAGAACACAGTGGGCCGTTTCTGTGGCTTTGCTATTGTGGAAAGTTACGGGTCAGGTTCAGGTAAGTGTGCGATTGTGTGACAGTTAGGGCACGGGTTAGGTGAGTTAGGGTTAGAGCGCGGGTGAGGTGGGTGTGCGATAGTGACAGACTTTAGAGTTAGGGCGGAAAATGTGAGTTAGGGTTAGGGAGCAAGTCAGGTGAGTGTGCGATAGTGATGGACCTTAGGGTTAGGGTTTGGGTTAAGGTAAGTGGATAGATAGTAGTATATGTATAGTTTAGTGTAGGGTTAGATGTAGGATTTTAAGTGTATGTGTGTGGATTGCTGTTTTTTTTTGTGTGCTTGTGTTGTGTGTGTGTGTTTCTTGGAACAGCGTTTTTTTTCTCTGGGAAAAAAAAATCTCTGTTCTAAGACTTCGATGTTTTTGCACTTCGAGGTTAGAAGATCGAACATATGGTGTTCGAACTTCCGTTTCGTCGAAGTGATATAGACCCACACAAAACTCACAGTTAAAAAGCACCAAAAAGACCCTGTGAAACCAGAGACTCCGCTATGTATGATACTTTAATCCTTCTTTAACAGATGCCCATGAGAAATACACAAAATTCTCATTAATGATGTACAAGTGTTTCAGTTATGTGACTTCTGAATGATCCTGACTTTCTATTTATTTTATTTTATGTTATTTCACTTTTTTATTCTATTAAGGTTTATTCCCATAAAGCTAAGCCCATTAGCTGCAGACATAGGCTACAAATGAAAATTTGTGCTGTGATGTAATTTTATATATAGTTAACTTCAGCATTCGATAGGGCCACACACAAAACATTGATCAATAAATTAGAACAACTAGGTATCAATGTACTCTTGATTAGATGAATAGCTGCATGACTTACAAATAGGACACGGCAAGTATCATACCAATAATTTCATCTGTCCAATTGCTGTTAGAGTCCGGGCGTTCCACAGGGCTCTGTCCTAGGCCCATACTTGTTTAGATTGTGACCCTATCAGATGATCAAAATGCCATTTCAGCGAATACAAAATGATCGACATGTATTGTGCGAACTACGTAAATGCCGAACATCCAAAACAGCGAAATCCGAAATGTTGAAGTGTTTTATTTGGCCCGTCTGCGGTATAGCTCCGTAAGGTAAGTGTGCGATAGGTATGGACCTTAGGGTTAAGGTAAGTGTATAGATAGGTAATGTATGTAAGATTTAGTGTAGTGTTAGAAGTAGAGTTTTGTTAAATGTATTTATGTGTATTATTTATTTTGTTAGGGTATATCTCCATAGGGGAAGTATGCGGTAGTTACAGACCTTAGGGTTAGGGAGGGGTTAAAGATAGTGCATAGATAGTTGTGTATGTGGGGTTTAGTGTAGTGTTAGAAGTTGGGTTTTGGTGCTTTACTTTAGGGTTAGGAGTAGGGTTTGGTTAGTGTTTGTATGTGGTTTATTTATTTTGTTTGGGTAGGTAGCATGTAGCGGGTGGTGTGGTTGGCCGCCTATGACCGTTCAATGTTTAAATTCCACGGTTTAGTGCGTTCAGTGTATTCGCGGTTCGATTAATATGTGTCAATGTTTTGGTATTCGCTGTATTGGATTTTTGCGGAACTGATATAGACCCGTTTAGATTGTATTTTTCAGATCTATCTTTTTCGTCTGAGGTGTTCTACAGTCTGTACACAGACGACTTGAAATTGGGCAAACTGATTACATGTGTTACAGATAAGGCATATCTGCAAAAGAACTTGACTAAATTGACCATTTGGGCACAGGACAATAATATGCTGATAAATACATCAAAAACTAAGCATATGAGATTTGGGAGAGACAAACTGAAAGGTGACTATTTAATACAGCGCACAGTGACTGAAATGTAGCTTCAGTTGAGGACTTGGATATATGGGTAGATCCAGCTTTGAGTTTTTCTAATCATATCAGCTAATTGGTTACTGATAGTAATTGAATTATAGATTGTATAAAAAAATGCATGAAATCTAGGAAATCAGAAATGATGATGTCCATACTGCTCACCCTCTTAATGTAAGAAATCTGGACAAAGCCTGACTAAATGGGGGACAAAGGCCCAAACATTGGGAAAGATTTTAAATACTGCTATTATAAACTTCAAAAGTTGCTAGGGTAACAGGGTGTGTGTTAACATATATTTTCTGAGGGATTTGAAGTCTGAAACTCAAATATATGTCATTATTTAGTGACTTCACTCCTTAGTTTATCCCAATGACTTGCCAGAAAACCACACATTGTTTGAGGAATATGCCAAAATATGAGGCAAAAATCTGAACATTCTGTGAAAATATGGACAGTTGAGAGGGAAAATGAAGTACTTGTTTGTTAGTTACATTAGACCCAAACTTGAGTATGGAAAAACAATATGGAAACCTTATAAGAAAACCAACATGAGTAAGCTGAAAAGAGTACAGTGGAAATATGCCAAGGGCATCCATGGATGTGAAAATTTAAGTTGTTACGAAAGACTAAAATTTATGAACTTGTACAGTGATTCAGAGAGATATTTAAGAGGATACCTTATTCAGGCATATAGGGTATATTTAGAGACAACTACTTCTGGGAATGTTTGGAGTTATCAAAAAGTACTAGAGAATCATTAGACAACATGTAGAAGATTCTGTAAGAATAAGAAGTGTACTAATTGGTTATCTGAGAGATCAGCTGTTGCATGGAATAGACTCAGATAAGGCCTATTTATAGAAATAAGAATTGCTGTATGAAATACTCACAGATGAGCTAATACATATAAACATGTGCTTTCAAATAAACATATATTGAAATACACATATATTTGATAGCCAAATGATGATGGTATTGGATAAACCAATAATTTATGAAAATGCTCATATTCTAATAGGCACTGATAAGAATCTTAATACAAATGTAGCAATGTCTTAGCTAGTTTTAACCATATCACAGTATTTATTTAAATATTGTAACTAGGAAAATGGTAGATAATTATTAATTAGTGAGCCATTCAATGCATTTTGTACATTTTATTTAATTTGATGATATGTTCTGTCTTGTGTTTTTATTTGTAAAAGATGAAAAAATGCACAAACCACCAAGAAAATCGTCGCACAAGCAGTATGCAGACAATGAGAGCCAGTGAGCCCTGAAATATTCAATGTGTGCTTTAAATCAAGCCAACACGTCCAGTTCAGTACAATTCGTACTGAACTGGATATGTTGGCTTGGTTTAAAGCACACATTGAATATTTCAGGGCTCACTGGCTCTCATTGTCTGCATACTGCTTGTGCGACAATTTTCTTGTTTTTATTTGTCAATTGCGGTATAGGTTAAATTGAAACAAATATATTTTGTAATTCATTATTATTAGACCAGCTATGTTATATGGGTTGGAGACAGTGGCATTGACAAAAAGGCAGGAGTTAGAGCTGGATGTGGCAGAGTTAAAGATGTTAAGATTTGCACTGGGTGTGACGAGGGTGGACAGGATTAGGAATAAGTATATTAGAGGGTCAGCCCAGGTTGGAAGGTATGGAGACAAAGCCAGAGAGACAAGATTACGTTGGTTTGGACATGTGCCGAGGAGGGATGCTGAGTATATTGGAAAAATATGCTAAGGATGAAGCTACCAGGTTACAGGAAAAGAGGAAGGCCTAAGATAAGGTTTATGGATGTGGTCAGAGAGGACATGCGACAGAGCAAGATGCAGAGGACAGGAAGAAATGGAAACAGATGATCCGCTGTGGTGACCCCTAACAGGAACAGCCGAAAGAAGATGATGATGAATTCATTATTATTAGCTTAAAGATATATCCATTAAGGGTCATCTTACTTTCTAGTTAATTACATGACAATAGATTGATTTCTTATAAATTCCTTTAGATTTTTTTAAAATTGTCATTTGAACATAGATATTTATGATTTCTTATTTATCGAATAAGCTATGTGATTTCAAACTTCATATAAGCTTGTATAGTTAACAGGAAAACAAACTGTTCAAGAACTGAGTCTTTATATGAGGATGATGATATAACTTGATAAGATTTTGGCATAACATAATATATAATATAATATAATATAATATAATATAATATAATATAATATAATATAATATAAATATAATATAATATAATATAATATATAATATATAATATATAATATAATATATAATATAATCCCTCATAGGCATCCTTTGATCCCAAATGATCATGGGTCTGCACCTCTATTAGACTAATTCAAGCAGTGTTTCTGTAGCTGTACAATCCAGTCTGGGAATGGCAGTCCTTTCCTCATTCTCAGCAACAGTAGGCAGATGTTGGTCTGGTATCATGGGCACGGATCTTCCTGGGGGCTCTCTTATCTTTTGCTCTCCTTGCCAAGGTGATTTCATACATAGTGAGAGCTTCCTTCACTTCCCATTTCCAGGCAAGCTTGTCTTGTGTAAGAGAATACCAAGCCTTCACACTGATAGATAGAGTGCAGCAGTCATGCTTGCATATATTATATCCTTGTAGTACAATTTGGGTCACCCTTTCAGCCTCTTTCCAGACTCCAGCTCTTCAAAATGGAGGACTTTCGGTATTCGGCCATCCGTCATGTGTAAGATGTGGCCCAACCAGCACATATATCTCTGTTTCAGGAGGGTGAACATGGAGGTGGTGCCCATTCTCTCAAGCTCTGTGCTGTTGGGGATCTTCTCCTGCCATGAGTTACCAAGTATGCATCTAAGGCAGCACATATGGAATACATTGAGCTGCTGCAATATCTATTTTTGGGAAGAAGACAGTCAAGTGTGCTGATTGTTTTGAAGTCCACACTGAAGTATTGCATACAGGTCTTCATCCAATGAGGAGAACTTGAACACACTCTAGTGTGTTTGGAGTCAAGTGCAGCAGGTAGCTCGGCAGTGTGCAAATGATTATTGGCTCCAGCTTTGCTTCAAGATTCAGCAGGCCGTGGACATTGGTAACATGTGAGGAATGTACAATGGAATCAAGCAAGCTATTTTTCCATCACAAAGGAAGATCTCCCAACTTAGGTCAGCCATAGGCAAGGTCTTGAAGGGCAGAACTAAACAGATGCAATGCTGGGTGGAATACTATTCACAGCTGTAGGCCAGAGAAACCATAGTTGTGGAGAGAGCTGTGAATGACATCAAGCCTCTGACAACTCTGACTGAAATTGATGCTGGACCCACCTTGGAGGAACTCAGTGATACACTAAAAACAGTCTCTTCTAGAAAAGCCCCTGGGGAAAGATGGTATTCCCTCAAAAATCCTTAAGTGTACCCTAATCTCATAGCTGCATGCAACACTTTGCCAATGCTGGAGAGAAGGTATTGTATTGCAAGATATGATGGATGCAAACATAGTTGCTATCTATAAGAATAAGGGTGACAAAAGTAACTGTAACAAGTATCATGCATCTCCCTTCTCTGTACCATGGGGAAACTGCTTGCATCTGTTGTCCTGAAGAGGTTCCATGTTCTTGCAGAGAGAATTTACCCAAGTCTCAGTGTGGGTTCAGAGCTGGATGCTGTACTATAGACATGGTTTTTGCTGTTAGGCAACTACAAAGAAGGTGCAGGGAACAGAACAAACCTCTGTATATTGCCATCATTGATATGAGCAAGACATTTAACTTCATCGGTTGGAAAGGTCTGTTTGGAATTCTGGCAACGATTGGCTGTCCTCCAATACTGCTTAGCATTTTCAGGGCTTTCCATGAAGGCATGGAGGGGACCATAATGTACAATGGATCCACATCCAAACCTTTAGAGATTCTCAGTGGACTAAAGCAAGGCTGTGTATTGGCTACAACATTGTTTAGGTTCATAGGTTCATAGGTAGGTACTAGGCTATTGGCCCTAGGGCCTATACAAGCCTAGCCAAAAAGGTACCCTGGCTTTCGCCACCCAAAAAATTTATTTTCCTGTTCCCCTGTCAAGCAAAACGACAGAAGTGATCCCCAGGGAGAATTTCCTATTACCCATCCAATCATCAAGATTTTTCTTGAAGAGTGCTAATGAGGAGCTCTGTTTGACATAGGTAGTCTGTTCCAGAGTATGGGAAGTCTCTGGGATAGGAATCTATTCCTTCAGCATGTTCTGTTTATTGTGGTGACAAGGTTTAGGTCCTTAGAGCCTGTAGCTCGGAGGGATTGGGATTTCTTTAAGTGGAGCATGTCCAACAGCTCTGGGTTTGACATAGCTTTGTATGTTAGGCAGAGATCACCTCTGAGTAGGCGATATGCAATGGAGTAAAGCTGGAGTTTTTTGAGATGGTCTGCGTAAGGCATCTGTTTGAGGCCAGTAATCCTCTTTGTGAGGTATTTTTGTGGCCTTTCCAGTTGTTGTAGATGTCTTGTGAGGTATATACCAAAAGGGGCATTGTACTCTATAATGGGTCTAATGAGTGATGAGTAGAGGGGAACAATGACCTCTTTTTGTCTGGATGAGAAACCTTTTGTGATGAGGTGTGCCATGTCGAAGGATTTCCTGGCAACTTTGGCGATGTGATTATCAAAGGAGAGACTACTGTCCACCTGTGTCCCAAGGTCTCTTATCACACTTTCAGTGTTAAGTAGACTACTGCCTATGTGGTAGTTCATGGGTACAGAATTTTTACCAAAGGGGATGACAGTGCACTTTTTGGCATTGAGCTTGAGACCATGTCTTTGACACCAGGCATCTGTCTCAGTGAGGCCCTTTTGTAGGATGTCCACATCATTAGGAGTTTCAATTATGGCTTCTAGTTTGCAGTCATCTGCGAATTTAGTTAGCCAAAGACCTTCTGTGTTAGCCTGTACTTCAGAGAAGTAGATACCAAACAGGAGAGGACCCAGGACTGAACCCTGTGGTACTCCACTTGTCACTGGTCTGAAGTCTGATTTGGAGTCTGCTACTTTCACAGTGTGGGTTCTTTCAGTAAGCCAGATGGCAACCCATCTTGTGACATAGGGATTTATACCTAGTTTAGTGAGTTTATCTATAATTCCAGAGTGGGGGATGGTGTTGAACACCTTGGTGAGATCTAGATAGGCTGTGTGAACCACCTTACCCTCATCTATGGCTTTGGTGACTACTTCAAAGAAGTCTATCAGGTTTAGGAGACACAATCTGCCTTTTACAAACCCAAACTGTGTGGGGTTCAGGGTTTGGAGATCTCCAATGTCTTTGTTTATGAGTACCATGATGATACTTTCCATAGCCTTGCAGACGAGGCTCGTCAGGCTAATGGGGCGGTAGTTCCTGGGGTTAGTTGTGCCCCCCCCCTTTGTGGAGTGGGATAGCTGTCGTGGTGCGCCATTCAATGGGCACAAAGCCTGAGGTGAGACTATGATTGAACATGGTACTTAGGTGGGGTGCCAGTTCATTCTGTAGTTCATGTAGAAGGCAGCCTGAGATGTTGTCAGGTCCCATGGATGCTGTGTTCTTGGCTTGGAGAGTGAAGTTTTTACCTGTGCAGCAGTGATTACAGGAACTTTGCATTCTTCTGGTATAAAGATGGGCCCTTTAGGGGGTGAGAGGGGGTTAAAGTTAGCACTGAACCTATCTGCCAGGATGTTGGCAATATCAGTTGGTTCTGTATATTTTGTGTCATTGTGCTGTAACTCATAGCAGCTCTGAGTGTTGCCATTGAGATTTTTGACATAGCTATGGAATGCTTTGTGGTTGTCTTTAGAATCAGTGGCAATTTTGTTTTCATAACTAGCTTTGGAGGATTTTATGAGGGATCTCAGCTTCTTACTGAGGCTGACCAGGGAGTTCCTCCAATCATGGGATTTTACTCTTTTTTGCAACAGTTTCTTTCTTCTGTTGTAGAGTTTGTTTATGGCAGAAGACCACCAGATTGGCTTCCTTTTTTTGGAGGATAGCATCTTGGTTCTGTTAGGGATAGCACGATCCATGCACTCGTGTAAGTGCTTATAAAGTGCATTTGTGTAGGATTCAGCAGTCGTACCTCTATTATCCATCTGCATGGGTGTCGTGAAGTTTGCCACTTCTGTCTTAAGAAGCGCGAAGTTGGCTTTGGAGAAATTTTTTACGGTTGTTTTCCTAATGGGGGGTGGGAGCGGGATGTGGATGTCTAGGGTGATTAGCTTGTGGTTGGATCTGACCAATGAGGAGCTGACTTCTGGTGTGGAACACCCGTCACCCATGTTAGTGATAACCAGGTCTAGGATATTGCTGCCCCTGGTGGGGGTGTGGATAAGTTGATCCAAAGCACTGGAATTGATGATTTCCAGGAAACGTTGAGCAAAAGAGTTGGTACATGAGTAGTTTTCCAAGTTAATGGTAGGGTAGTTGAAATCACCCATTATTAGAGTGTTGGATTGTACCTTAAATTTTCCAGTGTATCAAGAATAGAGGAGATGGAATCCTGGGGCATGGTGCGGGGTCTGTAGCAAGCTACAATCTGGATTGCGGTTTTGCCCAGAGTTAGTTGAACTTGGATAATCCCGGATGCATTATGCTGAGCAACTAGCTTGGAGGTGTGGATATCCTTAAAGAATATGGACACGCCTCCACCTTTAGTGTTTCGGTCCGGGTTTGGTGGCCGAAAGGTGTGGTATGAATTATAGCCTGGTGATGCAGGGGTGCTATCTGGAGCTTTGAACCAGGTCTCTGTCACTGCACAGATGTCAATGTTCTCCATTTTAAGGAGTGCCTCGAGTGAGTGCATTTTGAGGTTTAGACTTCTAGCATTGAGTAGCATTACCCTCAGATTTTGCTTGCTTGTACCTGTTACAGTGATGAATTTGTCATTTGAACCTTGCCTAATAAAGGCACTATAGGGGTGGCAAGAGCCTTTGCCAGTATTTCGGAATCCCAAGGGCAACAGGGGCAAGCCATCTCTGGCAAAGCAGCGTGGCTTGTCGATCATGTCATCCCAGGCAGACAGATACTGGATTCCCTTAGAATGACACCAGAAGCTTAGCTAATTGTTAAAGTCAATCATTTTGTCCTTGTACTATGGTGTCATTCTGGGTAATGGCAGGATGCTACTCAGGGCTAGGGTCATACCAGCCTGGGCTACAAGATCAGAAAGCTCCTCCATGTCTCTTTTCATGTAGTCTAGGGAGGTACATCTCAGGTCATTCACACCAACATGGAGAATGACAGAGTCATATTTGTGCTTGCTGTGGAGTGACCTGAGTGCATGCATTATGTGATGGATCCTGGCACCTGACAGGCAGCTGACAATAACTTTTTCCTTGTTTAGCCTGGTGAGTGGAACATCAGTGTGCCTGACTATAGAGTCACCTATGACTAGAGTGTTGGGTACGTTATGCCTTATGGGCTGTAGTTGAGTGGCACACTGAGTATGTGGGCTATGTGTCATTTGGGTTGAGTTGGGAGGTGGAGGTTGCTTGCATTTCTGCTTTGGAGGTCCCTGTTGTTTGAGCAGATTAGTACTGAGAGCCTCCACGAATGTAGGTGTGTGTTTTGTGGTTCTGTGTGTGTGTTTTGGTGGTGTAGGTTTTGAGGGACTATGTGATGAGTGTGGTGCGGTGCAAGTGTTTACCTTCTCCTCTTGACTGTCTAGGCCAGTCTTTGGTGAAGAGAGCTTTGCTTCCAGTTTGGCTTATATAAGTGCATCGCTCACAGGTGATAGTGTTGGGTGGTAGGAGGAGAGGGTTGTCTGTGTACATGAGGCAATTGCTGCATTGTCCCAAGATGCCCAGATTCATCAGGTAGACAGGAGAAAACACCAAGAGCTGACCTTTAGACATGCCTGAATAGGTGCTTATTTATTAAGTATTAAAAACTGTTTTCCTCTAGACAAGTGAGGAAAGTTGAGTGCTGTAGTAATTTGTAACTTATTTAGTGCTTACAATGAGTTCTGAACAAGTACTGAGATCAAAGAAACAGATGAATGCTAAAACTAAAAAACTGGCTAGTTGCAAGGGAAATTTTGAAAAACAGACTTTATGGCGCCAGGAATAGTTTAACCCCAGTTAAGTGGGGGGGGGCTTAGGAGCTCACAAACAGTCCTGGACACAGCAAATCTGTATCTGACCTGCCACAGGAAAGGGGGTAAGCAAGCTTAGAATTTTTTTTTTCCAGTAAAGTGGAAATGGAGAAAACTGGAACAGAAGTTAATTCAACGTTAAGAATCTGAGTGGGTTGGCCTTCACAAATGTTCTCTATTAGATTGAGTGAACTAATAACACTAGACTGGGAGGAGTGTCAAAGATCAAATATACAGTATGGGTGGGCAACTGTAAAGCCACCAAGTGTAAGAACACACAACACTAGGGAGGATGGATGGGAAAAAATTACAGTTCCTAGCTATAGCCACTAAATGAAAGTTTTAAACAGATCAAGGAGCAGACTCGCAAATGCTTTTAACAGATAAAAATGCACAGAAAAGTTCGGAAAGAGCACTCACAAACAGAAAATACAACTCTCAGTATGAAAAAGCAGTTTACAGTTAAGTAATTTTAAAACAGTTTAAAACAGTACATAAATGCAGTGAAATAATAAAAAAGCTTTATAACGGTGCAAAAATATAGTAGATCACCTGTATAGCACAATTATAAGCATTTCAGAAGTGCAATTCAGTGAAATAAGTGTAAGAAATAACTTAGCCTGCTCTTGGAATCTTAAGGAATTTCTACTTATGCAATGCAATCCAGAGCCTGACAATACAAGCAGAACCTTTATAAGACACAGGGTTTATATAGCAGTAAGAATGGAGGAGTTGGACGATCAGATTACTACTCAGCCCCTGCTATTACCCAATCACTCGTACTACAGAAGGTTACGATGTTTTGTTACTCTCAATAATAATGAAGACAATCAGCAGAAAATGACTGCCAGAAACACAGGAAACTCAAACAAAACTTCCAGCCTAGACAACAGACCTCTGTCAGGATTATGCCACCTGAGCAGAACACAGAAACCTCACTTTAAAAGCATAGAAAGAACATCCACAAAGAGAAAATCCAAGTCTCAGTATGAAAAAGCAGTTTACAATTTAGTAATTTAAATAAAAAAAGCAGTTATAGTAATGCACACTATTACAGTTCCTAGCTGTAGCCACTAAATGAAAGTTTTAAACAGATCAAGGAGCAGACTCGAGAATACTTTTAACAGACAAAAATGCACAGAAAAGTTCGGATAGAGCACTCACAAACAGAAAAAACAACTCTCAGTATGAAAAAGCAGTTTACAGTTAAGTAATGTTAAAACAGTTTAAAACAGTACATAAATGCAGTGAAACAATAAAAAAAGCTTTATAACAGTGCAAAAATATAGTAGATCATCGGTATAGCACAATTATAAGCTTTTCAGAAGTGCAATTCAGTGAAATAAGTGTAAGAAATAACTTAGCCTGCTCTTGGAATCTTAAGGAATTTCCACTTATGCAATGCAATCCAGAGCCTGACAATTGGTATCTTTGTTCCCTTTCTGTTGAAATTTGCTTTTGAAACTGCTGCTGAGGGTATCTTTCTCTGAAACAGAATGGACAGCAATCTCTTCAAATTGTCAAGCATTAGGTTAAAGACCAGGGCGCTTAAGAAGCATCTAAGGAGTTCTTTTGTTGATGACACAGCTATTGTGGCTCACACTCAGCAAGTACTTCATCACTCATAACTCACTTTCAGATGCATACATAGAATTTGGCCTCACAATCAGTTTAAAGAAGACCCAGGTGGTGGGCCTACATGTGGACAATGAGCCATCAATCAGGATGAGTGACTATGAGCTGGAGGTTGTCCATGAGCTCGTGTACCTAGGCTCTACAATCTTGGACAACTTGTGGCTTGATAGCAAGATCAAAAAGCGCATTGGAAAATTCACAGCATTTTCTAGGCTGATAAAGACAGTATGGGCTAATAATAAGCTCACTTTGCACACCAAAGTTGCACATTACTGTATACCAGTGAAACATGGAATATAATATAATAATATATTATAATATACCATAATATAATATAATATAATATAATATAATATAATATAATATAATATATAAGATAGCATAGATTTTTATTACAGTTAGGCCATCCCATAGTCTAAGGCAGAGATATTACAGGCTCATAGGTTAATATTAGGCTATTGATACAAAGGAACATTTACAACCTAGCCACAAAACCCCAAACTGTGGATGCCCACAAACATTAATAATTAATACCCAATTACAACCCACTTCAGTGAAGGCTTTAGAGGCACACCCAGGGTTCATTTAATACATAAATGTGACCCATTTCCGTAAGGGCTTGAGGAGCCCGACCTGGGATGTATTTGATAGCCATGCATTTAGGCAGGTTGTGCTTAAAGACGGTCAGGTAACCACTTTGTTTCAAATCCAAGAAAATATATTCCATAAAAGTGAGATTCTATGGAAGTGATATCTGTCTCAGCAGCTAGTCCTATTTATATTTCAGTCAAAATTTAGATCTCTTGAGCAGGTGTTTAGAATGCTATGTGTTTTGTGGATGTACAGGAGATCAAATAGGATTGGAAGCTTTAAGGCTGTGTAAGCTAGACAGAGGTTTCCTCTCAAGAGTCTGTAGGAAACAGAAACAAGAGAGTGTGCTTTGAGATGATCATTGCAACTCACAGAAAACATGCCCTTAAGTGTCTTTGGGAGGAAAAACTGCACTTACAAGCTGAGTCATGTGTATAGATGAATTTGTACCAAAGGGGGTATTATACTCTACTATGGATTTGGTGAGGGTGGTATAGAGAGTGATAACTTTCTTGGACCTTGAATATATATGCTAATCAGTTTGGAAAGGCAAAAAGATTTCCAAATGACAGTGGATACATGGAGATCAAAGGATAGTTCCTTATTAGTAAAAGTGTCCAGACCCCTGATGACCAAGTTAATTTTCAAAGGGCTATCACCTACAGTATGTGCTAAGTAAATGAGTGCTGTTGTTTGCCAATGGTCACAATGCTGCATTTCATGGCTTTAGTTTAAGGCCATGGTCAAGGTACCATTTGTTCATGCATGATTGTCCCTCCTGGAGATTCTGAAGGTCTGATGAGAGCTACACAACCACTTTGAGTTTGCAGTCAGCCACAGTCCCTTGGTGTCAGCCTTAACATTAGGTAAATAAATAGTAAAGAGTAGTACTAGAACTGACCCTTCGGGGGGTGCCACCAATCATTACTTTTCAATGAGCATATGCCACCAACACTAATAAGATGGGTTCTGTCAGTAAGCCAGTTTACTATCCAGCAGGTAACATAGTGGTTAACGTTTTGTTTGATTAACTTATTTATGATGTGGAATGGTATCAAAGGCCTTTGCCAGGTCCAAGTAGGCATTGTAGAGCAATTTGCCACAGCCTAATCTAACAGTAACCTGTTCAAAAAAGTCTACCAGTTTCAGTTAGACTGCCTTTAATGAATCCAGACTGCCTTGGGTCTAGGGCTTGCAGATTGTCTATATCCTTATTCACATGTCTAATAATGATATTTTACATTGCTTTACAGATAAGGCCAGCAAGGCTTTATTTATTTATTTGACCTTTGTTAACTGGTTTGTGAACTGGTCCAGTGTGACCCTTTTCAACCATGACTTAGGCTAAAGATGCCAGACAATACAACTTCAGCATACAACACAATGTAGAGTTATCTACACAGAAATTTACACTGGCATTGACACCTACATAGCTGTAGGATTACTGTGCATTTTGTTGAATGTTACTTTGTTCGACAAATGGTAGAGGTGGTCAAGATTGTTGAATATTCAAACAGTCGAATATTCAATATTTTGAAACGCTGTTTCTTCAAAAGTGGTGAATGGGGATTGGGAGAGAATTAAAATGTGTATGTGTGTGTATGGGTGTTTGGGTTAGAGTTTGGTAAGGGTATAGGTGTTGCGTGTTTGTATTCTAGTGTGTGTATTTTACAGTTAGAGTCAGGGTTTGTTAAAGTGTTTTTTCTCATGTTTGTAGTATGTGCTGGTGTGTGTTTGTGTGTATGAGTGTGTCTTGTATAGTGGCAGTGTTATGCGAACATTTTTAAGAGACAATATGGGATTAGAGTTGGGGAGTGAACATGGTTAGGTTTAACATGCATTACTGAGGTGATGCTAAGGAGCAAATGTAACATCAGAATGATGTGATCAGTGTTGTGCACATTTTATGTTGATATTAAACAACACTAATGCCATATCAACATTAAATATTGGAGGGTGAGCTTTACAATGTTAGGATATGTCCCTCAGTAGTAAATGCAAATTGTAAGTACTGTCACATAACATGCAGCACATAAAGGACAAATGCTGCATAAGTGGGCACTTTTGTACACAAATATAAATATTAGTACTATTGTAGATGTATAGTGTTGGAAAAATTAGATGTCTTGACATATATGCAAACAGCTGAGGACAACCAAATGTGAATATACACAAAGTAATGCATGTCTGTGCATATGTTTGTGGTTATGCAGCTATATATGCAATTGTATAGAAATACATTTGTATGCAAAACTATGTTTAATGATATATCTACTTATCTCTCTCCCCATATGTACATCTGCATAGAGATACATATACATGTGCCTATACATACATTTTATAGAGATACATATATGCATAGCTATGGATATACATTGTATAGTTTTGTATCTACATGTTTGAATATGTACATGTCTGGCATGTAATAAAAATAAATGGCATGAGCTGACCTGTGTTGTGTGTCAGATGTTGACCTCATTCAACATCACACAGTCATTACTGTACTACAAATTATGGACATGGATGAACACCCTCGATACTCATGTCATAACAGAATATGGAAATGCAACAGAACTTACCTTACATAAGCTGCAAGTACAAAAAATGGCTAAATGTCTAGCAAACAAAAAGCTGTAAATTACAAGAACTAAATCAAGACATCTAATATTCATTTTCCCCTGGAGAGCACTCTGCTTTGGCTTGTAAGCACCCCCCCCCCCACACACACACACACACTCATCTTCCACTTTGTCTCTTATTCCCTTCTGTTAGCAAATTGTATCCATAACTGATCAATACTGTGTGTTTGTTAATTTAAACTGAGACCACAGTAGCCTACTGATACAAGGTTATCCTGTTTTTCCACCTGAGAAATGGTTAAGAAATGACTTACAGTTTCAGAGTAGTCCTTGGTCAATTGTGATTGTTTCTTAAACATAAACTTGTCTTTGCTTTGGCTCATTAGCAGCAGTACAAAGAACTGCCTGCTCACACCCTTGTTCTCCCCTCCCCTTTCCCTGTTTATTACCTTAAGACAATCCCAAAGTTAATAAATATTACCTGTGGCAGGCACCAATTTTAAAATTACAATCCACTCTGCTACAGGCCCCATGAGGAGCTCAGTGTCTCTCCAGTAAGTGTTTTACAACTGTAAATAGGTTCATAGGTTGATGCTAGGCTATCTGCCCTAGGGCATTTACAAGCCTAGCCAAAGTGTGTTTGGCTTTCGCCACCCTTTTAGATTTTTCGACTGTGCCTCTGTATAGTAGGTCACAGAGATAGCCCTTTTAAGGTTAGTTTACTGTGCCTCTGTCTAGTAGGGAACAGAAGAGATCCCCGGGGTAAACCTATGATCTCCCATCCACTCATCAAGATTTCTCTTGAAGAGGGTCATTGAGGGGCTCTGCCTAACATGGATTGGGATTTTGTTCCAGAGTGAGGGGAGCCTCTGGGATATGAATCTGGCCCTCCAGCATGTCCTATTTATTTCTGTGCTGAGGTTTAAGTCTCTGGAGTGAAATCTCGAAGGGATTTGGATTTCCTGAGGTGGAGCATGTCCATTAAATCTGGGTTGGACATGGCTTTATACCTCAGGCACAGATCGGCTCTGAGTAGGCAGCAAGCAACTGAGTAGAGCTGGAGTTTCTTTAGCCTAACTGCGATGGGCATCTGTTTGAGCCCCTTAATCCTCTTGGTGAGGTACTTTTGGGGTCTTTCCAGTTGCTGCAGGTGTTGGGTAAGGTACATCCCAATTGGGGTATTGTACTCAATTATGGGCCTGATGAGTGATGAGTAGAGGGGCACAATGACTTCTCTTGATGTAGATGTGAACCCTTTTGTGATGAGGTGGGCTATATAGAAGGTCTTTCTAACCACTTTGGCAACGTGATTGACAAAGGGGAGATTGCTATCTACTTGGGTCCCCAAATCCCTAATTACTTCTTCTGTACTTAATGGTTTTCCACCTATGTGGTAGTTTGTGGGCACTTTGTTTTTCCCAAAGGGGATGACTATGCACTTTTTAGAATTTAGCTTTAGGCCATGGCTCTGGAACCAGTTATCCATCTCTGTGAGACCCTTTTGGAGGATGCTTGTGTCAGTTGGTGAGTCGATTATAGGCACCCAGTTTGCAGTCATCTGCAAACTTGGTCAGTCATAGTCTTCCCGTGTTAGCCTGTACCTCCGAGAAATATATACCGAACAGGAGAAGTCCCAGGACTGAGCCTTGTGGGATGCCACTTGTAACTGGTTTAGAGTCTGACATGGCACCTGCAATTCTGACCATGTGGGTTCTATCCCTGAGCCAGTTTGCAACCCATCTTGTGACATAGGGGTTCATATTTAAGCTGGTGAGCTTATTTATGATGCCCGAATGGGGTATTGTGTCAAAGGCTTTTGCGAGGTCAAGGTAGGCTGTGTGGACTACCTTCCCTTCATCTATTGCCTTGGTGACTGTTTCAAAAAAGTCGACCAGGTTCAAGAGGCAAGATCTGCCCTTAACAAAGCTGAATTGGGTGCAATCCAGTGTTTGGAGGTTCCCAATGTCTTTGTTTATGAGTTCCATGATGATACGCTCCATAGCTTTGCAGAATAGGCTAGTCAGGCGTATAGGGCAATAGTTTCTGGGGTCCGGAGTGGAACCACCCTTGTGGAGTGGGACCACTGTTGCTGTATGCCATTCCTTGGGTACATATCCTGTAGTGAGGCTGAGATTGAACAGTGACTTTATATGAGGTTTCAGTTCTTCTTGAAGCTCATGTAAGACGCAGCCCGGGACACCGTCTGGTCCCAGTGATGCTGTGTTTTTTTGCATTGGAGAGGGCAGCTCTCACCTGTGCATCTGTGATGTCAAGGAGGCTACACTCTGTTAGGAAAGACATTTGATCTTTTGGGGGGGAGGGGGGGAGAAGTTTGCACTGAATCTGTCTGCCAGGATGTTGGCAATGTCTGTGGGTTCAGTGTATTTTTTGTCATTTTGCACTAACTCAGAGCATATCTGGGAGTTGCCACCCAGGTTCCTGACATAACTGAAGAAGGCCTTGTGATTATCTTTAGCGTCTTGTGAAATTTTTCTTTCGAAGCTGGCCTTGGATGATTTTTATGAGGAATCATAGTTTCTTACTAGTACAGATCAGAGATGCTTTCCCTTTTTTGGGATTTTGCTCTATCATGTAGCAGCTTCCTCCTTCTGTTGTATAGCTTGTTTATGGCTGGGGTCCACCAAACAGGTCTCCTGCCCTTGGAAGAGTGAGTCTTGGTTTTATTTGGGATAGCACGATCCATGCATTCCTGTAGGTGTCCATGGAATGCGTTTGTAAAGGATTCTGCAGTTTGGGCCATATTTTCCACTGGCCCGGGAGCTTTGAAGGATTCCACCTCGGTTTTGAGAAGTGTGAAGTTTGCTTTTGAGAAGTTCTTCACCGTGATTTCCTTGGTTAGGGGTGGGGACGGGATGAGGATGTCCAGTGAGATTAATTTATGGTCAGATCTTACCAATGAGGGGTATACCTTTGGTGTGGAACAATGAGTCCCAATGTTGGTGATGATCAGGTCCAATAAATTTTCCCCTCTTGTGGGAATGGTGACCAGTTGTTCCATGGCATTGAATTTATAAATTCTAGCAACCATTGGGCAAGGGTGTTGGGGCTTGAGTAGTGCTCTCAATCTATGTCTGGGTAGTTGAAGTCACCCAATATGATGGTGTTTGGAGAGACCTTCATATTTTCCAGTGTTCTTGGGAAAACTGAATGGGGTTCCTGAGTTTGGGAGGGTGGTCTGTAGCAGGCTACAAACTGAAAGGCAATTTTGCCCACTGTTAGTTGCACATGGATGGTCTCCACTGCTTTGTGCAGTGCCACTAACCTGGAGTTGTGGGTATCTTTGATGAATATGGATACTCCCCCTCCTTTTGTGGTTCGGTCCAAGTTTTGGGGCTGAAAAGCATGGTATGAGGTATAACCTGGTAGTGCTGGGGTGCTTTTGGGAGCCTTGAACCAAGTTTCTGTTACTGCACAGATATCAATATTCTCCATACTGAGGACAGCCTCGAGTGCATGCATCTTGAGGTTTAGACTTCTGACATTGAGCAGCATTACCCTTAGTTTGTTTTTCCTTGTGTTGTCTATGGAGGTGGGATTGTCTTTTGAGCCTTGCCTAAAAAAGGCACTATGGGGGTGGCAAGAGCCTTAGCCAGTATTCAAAAGCTCAGGGGTGACAGGTGCAAGCCGTCCCTAGCAAAGCAACATGGCTTGTCGAGCATGTCATCCCAGGCTGAGACACTGGATCCCCTTTGAATGACACCAATACTTTAGCCAATTGTTAAAATTGATCATTTTGTCTTTATACTGTGGCATCATACTTGGTGAGGGTAAGATGCTACTCAACGTCAGGGTCATAACGGCCTGGGCTACATGATCAGAGAGCTCCTCTATGTCTCTTTTCATGTAGTTCAGGGTCATCTCAGGTCATTCACACCAGCATGGACAATGACGGAGTCATATTTGTACTTGCTTTGGAGTGACCTGGGTGCTTGTGTTATGTGGCGGATCCTGCCACCCGACAGGCAGCTTACAGTGACCTTCTCCTTGTTCAGCCTGGTGAGTGGGACGTCAGTGTGTCTGACGATATAGTCACTTATTACAAGTGTATTAGGTGTGCTGTTTGGCCTTAAGGGCTGTGACTGTGTGGCACACTGACTTTGTGAACTATGTGATACATGGGTATTGTTATGTAGCAGTTGTTTGGGTGTCTGCTTAGGCAGATTTTTATTTAGAGCCTCCGAGTATGTTTTGTGTGTTTATGTGTTTGGTTTGCTGTTGCTATAGCTCTATGTGAGACTGGATTTGTGGTGTGTGGTTACCTTGTGGTTACCTTCTCCTCCTGATTGACTGTGCCAGTCATGGGTTCAGAGAGCCGAGCCTCCAGTTGGCTATATAGTTGCATCTCTCACATATATTTGAGTTTGTTGGGAGGAGGAGAGGGTTGACTGTGTACATAAGGCAGTTGTAACATTGCCTCAGAATTCCCATATTCACCAGAGGGACTGGAGAGTAAACACGAAACTGACCTTTGGACATGTCAGGATATTATGAAGAAATACTTTTTGACTGATCAAAAAGGATCAATAGGGTGATAAGTGTTTAAAAGGAGTATAAGAGGGGTTTAGTGCTTATGTTTATTGGTGTATTGCTTATAAGGTTACTTATAAGAGCAAGTGCAAGGCTTTAAAATGAAAATAGAGTGCTTCCTTTGAGATTTAGATCAGTTCCAAGGGAAAAAGTGAAGAGCAGACTCTGAGGAGCCGGTAATAGTTTAAACCTATTTATGCGGCACTGCCCGATGCTGCGCTATGCGCAAAACCACGCTAAAGCATGTTTTTAAGCAGGGGACTTGAAAGAGGTAGGAATTAGCCCAAAACAGCCAATAAACAACAAGTTTCTGGGCTGAGACCACTCCTCCAGTGACAGATAGGCTGCTCAAAGCTCCCCACTCCCACTGGTGAACAGAGAAGCTTCCTCCTATCTAAGTAAGGATATGGGCAACACAGGAACTGCACTAAAGTCCAGAATACAGCAAAACCTGTATTAAGGACTATTCTAGTTCAGAAAAGGCGGGAAACAAGGATTTTTTTCTTTTTTTTCTTTTTAGGCAGATAGCAGAAAAAGCACAGTAAATACTTTACACAGGCTAGCGCACTTGAGTGAGCAGCCTCAACAGTTAATTCAACAGAAAAAAGGCAATTTCAAAGTGCAGGTAATAATAATTGCAGTAACAATCTTATTTTAAGCAAACGAGCAGTTTCAACTCGCTTTTCGGTGAGAATAAGCAGTCGCAAAGGTAAAAGCAGAAAAAGGTACTTAAATCAGGTAGCAGTCACTCTTTTTCATCTCCTGCTGCTAGCACCACTCTGCAGGACCATGAGGAGCTTTGCTGAGTTGGAACAAGCGCAAAAACCACACCAAGTGGGTTTTTAAGCAGGGGACTTGAAAGAGCTAGGAATTAGCCCAAAACAGCCAATAAACAACACGTTACTGGGCTGAGACCACTCCTCCATGGACAGATAGGCTGCTCAAAGCTCCCCACTCCCACTTGTGAACAGAGAAGCTTCCTCCTATCCAAGTAAGGATATGGGCAACACAGGAACTGCACTAAAGTCCAGAATACAGCAAAACCTGTATTAAGGAATATTCTAGTACAGAAAAGGTGGGAAACAAGGATATTTTTTTTTTTTTTTTTTAGGCAGATAGCAGAAAAAGCACAGTAAATACTTTACACAGGCTAGCGCACTTGAGTGAGCAGCCTCAACAGTTAATTCAACAGAAAAAAGGCAATTTCAAAGTGCAGGTAATAATAATTGCAGTAACAATCTTATTTTAAGCAAATGAGCAGTTTCAACTCGCTTTCGGTGAGAATAAGCAGTCGCAAAGGTAAAAGCAGAAAAAGGTACTTAAATCAGGTAGCAGTCACTCTTTTTCATCTCTCTGCTGCTAGCACCACTCTGCAGGACCACGAGGAGCTTTGCTGAGTCGGAACAAGTGCAAAAACTGTGCCAAGCGGGTTTTAAACAGGGGACTTGAAAGAGCTAGGAATTAGCTAAAACAGCCAATAAACAACAAGTTTCTGGGCTGAGACCACTCCTCCAGCGACAGATAGGCTGCTCAAAGCTCCCCACTCCCACTGGTGAACAGAGAAGCTTCCTCCTATCTAAGTAAGGATATGGGCAACACGGGAACTGCACTAAAGTCCAGAATACAGCAAAACCTGTATTAAGGACTATTCTAGTTCAGAAAAGGTGGGAAACAAGGATTTTTTTGTTTTTTTTTCTTTTTAGGCAGATAGCAGAAAAAGCACAGTAAATACTTTACACAGGCTAGCGCACTTGAGTGAGCAGCCTCAACAGTTAATTCAACAGAAAAAAGGCAATTTCAAAGTGCAGGTAATAATAATTGCAGTAACAATCTTATTTTAAGCAAATGAGCAGTTTCAACTCGCTTTTTGGTGAGAATAAGCAGTCGCAAAGGTAAAAGCAGAAAAAGGTACTTAAATCAGGTAGCAGTCACTCTTTTTCATCTCTCTGCTGCTAGCACCACTCTGCAGGACCACGAGGAGCTTTGCTGAGTCAGAACAAGTGCAAAAACCGCACCAAGTGGGTTTCAAGCAGGGGACTTGAAAGAGCTAGGAATTAGCCCAAAACGGCCAATAAACAACAAGTTTCTGGGCTGAGACCACTCCTCCAGGGACAGATAGGCTGCTCAAAGCTCCCCACTCCCACTGGTGAACAGAGAAGCTTCCTCCTATCCAAGTAAGGATATGGGCAACACAGGAACTGCACTAAAGTCCAGAATACAGCAAAACCTGTATTAAGGACTATTCTAGTTCAGAAAAGGTGGGAAACAAGGATATTTTTGTTTTTTTTCTTTTTAGGCAGATAGCAGAAAAAGCACAGTAAATACTTTACACAGGCTAGCACACTTGAGTGAGCAGCCTCAACAGTTAATTCAACAGAAAAAGGCAATTTCAAAGTGCAGGTAATAATAATTGCAGTAACAATCTTATTTTAAGCAAACGAGCAGTTTCAACTCGCTTTTCGGTGAGAATAAGCAGTCGCAAAGGTAAAAGCAGAAAAAAGGTACTTAAATCAGGTAGCAGTCACTCTTTTTCATCTCTCTGCTGCTAGCACCACTCTGCAGGACCACGAGGAGCTTTGCTGAGTCGGAACAAGTGCAAAAACTGCGCCAAGTGGGTTTTTAAGCAGGGGACTTGAAAGAGCTAGGAATTAGCCCAAAACAGCCAATAAACAACACGTTTCTGGGCTGAGACCACTCCTCCAGGGACAGATAGGCTGCTCAAAGCTCCCCACTCCCACTGGTGAACAGAGAAGCTTCCTCCTATCCAAGTAAGGATATGGGCAGCACAGGAACTGCACTAAAGTCCAGAATACAGCAAAACCTGTATTAAGGAATATTCTAGTTCAGAAAAGGAGGGAAACAAGGATATTTTTTTTTTTTTTTTTTAGGCAGATAGCAGAAAAAGCACAGTAAATACTTTACACAGGCTAGCGCACTTGAGTGAGCAGCCTCAACAGTTAATTCAACAGAAAAAAGGCAATTTCAAAGTGCAGGTAATAATAATTGCAGTAACAATCTTATTTTAAGCAAATGAGCAGTTTCAACTCGCTTTTCGGTGAGAATAAGCAGTCGCAAAGGTAAAAGCAGAAAAAGGTACTTAAATCAGGTAGCAGTCACTCTTTTTCATCTCTCTGCTGCTAGCACCACTCTGCAGGACCACGAGGAGCTTTGCTGAGTCGGAACAAGTGCAAAAAACTGCCAAGTGGGTTTTTAAGCAGGGGACTTGAAAGAGCTAGGAATTAGCCCAAAACAGCCAATAAACAACAAGTTTCTGGGCTGAGACCACTCCTCCAGGGACAGATAGGCTGCTCAAAGCTCCCCACTCCCACTGGTGAACAGAGAAGCTTCCTCCTATCCAAGTAAGGATATGGGCAACACAGGAACTGCACTAAAGTCCAGAATACAGCAAAACCTGTATTAAGGACTATTCTAGTTCAGAAAAGGTGGGAAACAAGGATTTTTTTTTTTTTTTTTAGGCAGATAGCAGAAAAAGCACAGTAAATACTTTACACAGGCTAGCACACTTGAGTGAGCAGCCTCAACAGTTAATTCAACAGAAAAAAGGCAATTTCAAAGTGCAGGTAATAATAATTGCAGTAACAATCTTATTTTAAGCAAATGAGCAGTTTCAACTCGCTTTTCGGTGAGAATAAGCAGTCGCAAAGGTAAAAGCAGAAAAAGGTACTTAAATCAGGTAGCAGTCACTCTTTTTCATCTCTCTGCTGCTAGCACCACTCTGCAGGACCACGAGGAGCTTTGCTGAGTCGGAACAAGTGCAAAAACCGCACCAAGCGGGTTTCAAGCAGGGGACTTGAAAGAGCTAGGAATTAGCCCAAAACAGCCAATAAACAACAAGTTTCTGGGCTGAGACCACTCCTCCAGGGACAGATAGGCTGCTCAAAGCTCCCCACTCCCACTGGTGAACAGAGAAGCTTCCTCCTATCCAAGTAAGGATATGGGCAACACAGGAACTGCACTAAAGTCCAGAATACAGCAAAACCTGTATTAAGGACTATTCTAGTTCAGAAAAGGTGGGAAACAAGGATATTTTTTGTTTTTTTTTCTTTTTAGGCAGATAGCAGAAAAAGCACAGTAAATACTTTACACAGGCTAGCGCACTTGAGTGAGCAGCCTCAACAGTTAATTCAACAGAAAAAAGGCAATTTCAAAGTGCAGGTAATAATAATTGCAGTAACAATCTTATTTTAAGCAAATGAGCAGTTTCAACTCGCTTTTCGTCGAGAATAAGCAGTCGCAAAGGTAAAAGCAGAAAAAAGGTACTTAAATCAGGTAGCAGTCACTCTTTTTCATCTCTCTGCTGCTAGCACCACTCTGCAGGACCACGAGGAGCTTTGCTGAGTCAGAACAAGTGCAAAAACTGCGCCAAGTGGGTTTTTAAGCAGGGGACTTGAAAGAGCTAGGAATTAGCCCAAAACAGCCAATAAACAACACGTTTCTGGGCTGAGACCACTCCTCCAGGGACAGATAGGCTGCTCAAAGCTCCCCACTCCCACTGGTGAACAGAGAAGCTTCCTCCTATCCAAGTAAGGATATGGGCAACACAGGAACTGCACTAAAGTCCAGAATACAGCAAAACCTGTATTAAGGACTATTCTAGTTCAGAAAAGGTGGGAAACAAGGAATTTTTTTTTTCTTTTTAGGCAGATAGCAGAAAAAGCACAGTAAATACTTTACACAGGCTAGCACACTTGAGTGAGCAGCCTCAACAGTTAATTCAACAGAAAAAAGGCAATTTCAAAGTGCAGGTAATAATAATTGCAGTAACAATCTTATTTTAAGCAAACGAGCAGTTTCAACTCGCTTTTCGGCGAGAATAAGCAGTCGCAAAGGTAAAAGCAGAAAAAAGGTACTTAAATCAGGTAGCAGTCACTGTTTTTCATCTCTCTGCTGCTAGCACCACTCTGCAGGACCACGAGGAGCTTTGCTGAGTCGGAACAAATGCAAAAACCATGCCAAGTGGGTTTTTAAGCAGGGGACTTGAAAGAGCTAGGAATTAGCCCAAAACAGCCAATAAACAACACGTTTCTGGGCTGAGACCACTCCTCCAGGGACAGATAGGCTGCTCAAAGCTCCCCACTCCCACTGGTGAACAGAGAAGCTTCCTCCTATCCAAGTAAGGATATGGGCAACACAGGAACTGCACTAAAGTCCAGAATACAGCAAAACCTTTATTAAGGACTATTCTATTTCAGAAAAGGTGGGAAACAAGGATATATATTTTTTTTCTTTTTAGGCAGATAGCAGAAAAAGCACAGTAAATACTTTACAAAGGCAAGCGTACTTGAGTGAGCAGCCTCAACAGTTAATTCAACAGAAAAAAGGCAATTTCAAAGTGCAGGTAATAATAATTGCAGTAACAATCTTATTTAAAGCAAATTAGCAGTTTCAACTCGCTTTTCGGTGAGAATAAGCAGTCGCAAAGGTAAAAGCAGAAAAAAGGTACTTAAATCAGGTAGCAGTCACTCTTTTTCATCTCTCTGCTGCTAGCACCACTCTGCAGGACCACGAGGAGCTTTGCTGAGTCGGAACAAGTGCAAAAACCACGCCAAGTGGGTTTTTAAGCAGGGGACTTGAAAGAGCTAGGAATTAGCCCAAAACAGCCAATAAACAACACGTTTCTGGGCTGAGACCACTCCTCCAGGGACAGATAGGCTGCTCAAAGCTCCCCACTCCCACTGGTGAACAGAGAAGCTTCCTCCTATCCAAGTAAGGATATGGGCAACACAGGAACTGCACTAAAGTCCAGAATACAGCAAAACCTGTATTAAGGACTATTCTAGTTCAGAAAAGGTGGGAAACAAGGATATTTTTTTTTTCTTTTTAGGCAGATAGCAGAAAAAGCACAGTAAATACTTTACACAGGCTAGCGCACTTGAGTGAGCAGCCTCAACAGTTAATTCAACAGAAAAAAGGCAATTTCAAAGTGCAGGTAATAATAATTGCAGTAACAATCTTATTTTAAGCAAATGAGCAGTTTCAACTCGCTTTTCAATGAGAATAAGCAGTCGCAAAGGTAAAAGCAGAAAAAGGTACTTAAATCAGGTAGCAGTCACTCTTTTTCATCTCTCTGCTGCTAGCACCACTCTGCAGGACCACGAGGAGCTTTGCTGAGTCGGAACAAGTGCAAAAACTGCGCCAAGTGGGTTTTTAAGCAGGGGACTTGAAAGAGCTAGGAATTAGCCCAAAACAGCCAATAAACAACAAGTTTCTGGGCTGAGACCACTCCTCCAAGGACAGATAGGCTGCTCAAAGCTCCCCACTCCCACTGGTGAACAGAGAAGCTTCCTCCTATCCAAGTAAGGATATGGGCAACACAGGAACTGCACTAAAGTCCAGAATACAGCAAAACCTGTATTAAGGACTATTCTATTTCAGAAAAGGCGGGAAACAAGGATATATATTTTTTTTCTTTTTAGGCAGATAGCAGAAAAAGGAGAGTAAATACTTTACACAGGCTAGCACACTTGAGTGAGCAGCCTCAACAGTTAATTCAACAGAAAAAAGGCAATTTCAAAGTGCAGGTAATAATAATTGCAGTAACAATCTTATTTTAAGCAAATGAGCAGTTTCAACTCGCTTTTCAATGAGAATAAGCAGTCGCAAAGGTAAAAGCGGAAAAAAGGTACTTAAATCAGGTAGCAGTCACTCTTTTTTCTCTCTCTGCTGCTAGCACCACTCTGCAGGACCACGAGGAGCTTTGCTGAGTCAGAACAAGTGCAAAAACTGCGCCAAGTGGGTTTTTAAGCAGGGGACTTGAAAGAGCTAGGAATTAGCCCAAAACAGCCAATAAACAACAAGTTTCTGGGCTGAGACCACTCCTCCAGGGACAGATAGGCTGCTCAAAGCTCCCCACTCCCACTGGTGAACAGAGAAGCTTCCTCCTATCCAAGTAAGGATATGGGCAACACAGGAACTGCACTAAAGTCCAGAATACAGCAAAACCTGTATTAAGGACTATTCTAGTTCAGAAAAGGTGGGAAACAAGGATATATATTTTTTTTCTTTTTAGGCAGATAGCAGAAAAAGCACAGTAAATACTTTACACAGGCTAGCACACTTGAGTGAGCAGCCTCAACAGTTAATTCAACAGAAAAAGGCAATTTCAAAGTGCAGGTAATAATAATTGCAGTAACAATCTTATTTTAAGCAAATGAGCAGTTTCAACTCGCTTTTCGGTGAGAATAAGCAGTCGCAAAGGTAAAAGCAGAAAAAAGGTACTTAAATCAGGTAGCAGTCACTCTTTTTCATCTCTGCTGCTAGCGCAACTCTGCAGGACCACAAGGAGCTTTGCTGAGTCGGAACAAGTGCAAAAACTGCGCCAAGCGGTTTTTAAGCGGGGGACTTGAAAGAGCTAGAATTAGGCTAAAACGGCCAATAAACAACAAGTTTCTGGGCTGAGACCACTCCTCCAGCGACAGATAGGCTGCTCAAAGCTCCCCACTCCCACTGGTGAACAGAGAAGCTTCCTCCTATCCAAGTAAGGATATGGGCAACACAGGAACTGCACTAAAGTCCAGAATACAGCAAAACCTGTATTAAGGACTATTCTAGTTCAGAAAAGGCAGGAAACAAGGATTTTTTTTTTTTTTTCTTTTTAGGCAGATAGCAGAAAAAGCACAGTAAATACTTTACACAGGCTAGCGCACTTGAGTGAGCAGCCTCAACAGTTAATTCAACAGAAAAAAGGCAATTTCAAAGTGCAGGTAATAATAATTGCAGTAACAATCTTATTTTAAGCAAATGAGCAGTTTCAACTCGCTTTTCAATGAGAATAAGCAGTCGCAAAGGTAAAAGCAAAAAAAGGTACTTAAATCAGGTAGCAGTCACTCTTTTTCATCTCTCTGCTGCTAGCACCACTCTGCAGGACCACGAGGAGCTTTGCTGAGTCGGAACAAGTGCAAAAACTGCACCAAGTGGGTTTTTAAGCAGGGGACTTGAAAGAGCTAGGAATTAGCCCAAAACAGCCAATAAACAACAAGTTTCTGGGCTGAGACCACTCCTCCAGGGACAGATAGGCTGCTCAAAGCTCCCCACTCCCACTGGTGAACAGAGAAGCTTCCTCCTATCCAAGTAAGGATATGGGCAACACAGGAACTGCACTAAAGTCCAGAATACAGCAAAACCTGTATTAAGGACTATTCTAGTTCAGAAAAGGTGGGAAACAAGGATTTTTTTGTTTTTTTTTTCTTTTTAGGCAGATAGCAGAAAAAGCACAGTAAATACTTTACACAGGCTAGCACTTGAGTGAGCAGCCTCAACAGTTAATTCAACAGAAAAAAAGGCAATTTCAAAGTGCAGGTAATAATAATTGCAGTAACAATCTTATTTTAAGCAAATGAGCAGTTTCAACTCGCTTTTCAATGAGAATAAGCAGTCGCAAAGGTAAAAGCAGAAAAAGGTACTTAAATCAGGTAGCAGTCACTCTTTTTCATCTCTCTGCTGCTAGCACCACTCTGCAGGACCACGAGGAGCTTTGCTGAGTCGGAACAAGTGCAAAACCATGCCAAGTGGGTTTTTAAGCAGGGGACTTGAAAGAGCTAGGAATTAGCCCAAAACAGCCAATAAACAACACGTTTCTGGGCTGAGACCACTCCTCCAGGGACAGATAGGCTGCTCAAAGCTCCCCACTCCCACTGGTGAACAGAGAAGCTTCCTCCTATCCAAGTAAGGATATGGGCAACACAGGAACTGCACTAAAGTCCAGAATACAGCAAAACCTGTATTAAGGACTATTCTAGTTCAGAAAAGGTGGGAAACAAGGATATTTTTTGTTTTTTTTTCTTTTTAGGCAGATAGCAGAAAAAGCACAGTAAATACTTTACACAGGCTAGCGCACTTGAGTGAGCAGCCTCAACAGTTAATTCAACAGAAAAAAGGCAATTTCAAAGTGCAGGTAATAATAATTGCAGTAACAATCTTATTTTAAGCAAATGAGCAGTTTCAACTCGCTTTTCGGTGAGAATAAGCAGTCACAAAGGTAAAAGCAGAAAAAGGTACTTAAATCAGGTAGCAGTCACTCTTTTTCATCTCTCTGCTGCTAGCACCACTCTGCAGGACCACAAGGAGCTTTGCTGAGTCGGAACAAGTGCAAAACCGCGCCAAGTGGGTTTTTAAGCAGGGGACTTGAAAGAGCTAGGAATTAGCCCAAAACAGCCAATAAACAACACGTTTCTGGGCTGAGACCACTCCTCCAGGGACAGATAGGCTGCTCAAAGCTCCCCACTCCCACTGGTGAACAGAGAAGCTTCCTCCTATCCAAGTAAGGATATGGGCAACACAGGAACTGCACTAAAGTCCAGAATACAGCAAAACCTGTATTAAGGACTATTCTAGTTCAGAAAAGGTGGGAAACAAGGATTGTTTTTTTTTTTTTTTTTTCTTTTTTAGGAAGACAGCAGAAAAAGCACAGTAAATACTTCACACAGGCTAGCGCACTTGAGTGAGCAGCCTCAACAGTTAATTCAACAGAAAAAAGGCAATTTCAAAGTGCAGGTAATAATAATTGCAGTAACAATCTTATTTTAAGCAAACGAGCAGTTTCAACTCGCTTTTCGGCGAGAATAAGCAGTCGCAAAGGTAAAAGCAGAAAAAAGTACTTAAATCAGGTAGCAGTCACTCTTTTTCATCTCTCTGCTGCTAGCACCACTCTGCAGGACCACGAGGAGCTTTGCTGAGTCGGAACAAGTGCAAAAACTGCCAAGTGGGTTTTTAAGCAGGGGACTTGAAAGAGCTAGGAATTAGCCCAAAACAGCCAATAAACAACACGTTTCTGGGCTGAGACCACTCCTCCAGGGACAGATAGGCTGCTCAAAGCTCCCCACTCCCACTGGTGAACAGAGAAGCTTCCTCCTATCCAAGTAAGGATATGGGCAACACAGGAACTGCACTAAAGTCCAGAATACAGCAAAACCTGTATTAAGGACTATTCTAGTTCAGAAAAGGTGGGAAACAAGGATTTTTTTGTTTTTTTTTTTAGGCAGATAGCAGAAAAAGCACAGTAAATACTTTACACAGGCTAGCGCACTTGAGTGAGCAGCCTCAACAGTTAATTCAACAGAAAAAAGGCAATTTCAAAGTGCAGGTAATAATAATTGCAGTAACAATCTTATTTTAAGCAAATGAGCAGTTTCAACTCGCTTTTCGGTGAGAATAAGCAGTCGCAAAGGTAAAAGCAGAAAAAAGGTACTTAAATCAGGTAGCAGTCACTCTTTTCATCTCTCTGCTGCTAGCACCACTCTGCAGGACCACGAGGAGCTTTGCTGAGTCAGAACAAGTGCAAAAACTACGCCAAGTGGGTTTTTAGCAGGGGACTTGAAAGAGCTAGGAATTAGCCCAAAACAGCCAATAAACAACACGTTTCTGGGCTGAGACCACTCCTCCAGGGACAGATAGGCTGCTCAAAGCTCCCCACTCCCACTGGTGAACAGAGAAGCTTCCTCCTATCCAAGTAAGGATATGGGCAACACAGGAACTGCACTAAAGTCCAGAATACAGCAAAACCTGTATTAAGGACTATTCTAGTTCAGAAAAGGTGGGAAACAAGGATTTTTTTTTTTTTTTTCTTTTTAGGCAGATAGCAGAAAAAGCACAGTAAATACTTTACACAGGCTAGCACTTGAGTGAGCAGCCTCAACAGTTAATTCAACAGAAAAAAGGCAATTTCAAAGTGCAGGTAATAATAATTGCAGTAACAATCTTATTTTAAGCAAATGAGCAGTTTCAACTCGCTTTTCGGTGAGAATAAGCAGTCGCAAAGGTAAAAGCAGAAAAAGATACTTAAATCAGGTAGCAGTCACTCTTTTTCATCTCTCTGCTGCTAGCACCACTCTGCAGGACCACGAGGAGCTTTGCTGAGTCGGAACAAGTGCAAAAACTGCAAAGTGGGTTTTTAAGCAGGAGACTTGAAAGAGCTAGGAATTAGCCCAAAACAGCCAATAAACAACAAGTTTCTGGGCTGAGACCACTTCTCCAGGGACAGATAGGCTGCTCAAAGCTCCCCACTCCCACTGGTGAACAGAGAAGCTTCCTCCTATCCAAGTAAGGATATGGGCAACACAGGAACTGCACTAAAGTCCAGAATACAGCAAAACCTGTATTAAGGACTATTCTAGTTCAGAAAAGGTGGGAAACAAGGATATTTTTTGTTTTTTTTTTTTTAGGCAGATAGCAGAAAAAGCACAGTAAATACTTTACACAGGCTAGCGCACTTGAGTGAGCAGCCTCAACAGTTAATTCAACAGAAAAAAGGCAATTTCAAAGTGCAGGTAATAATAATTGCAGTAACAATCTTATTTTAAGCAAATGAGCAGTTTCAACTCGCTTTTCGTCGAGAATAAGCAGTCGCAAAGGTAAAAGCAGAAAAAAGGTACTTAAATCAGGTAGCAGTCACTCTTTTTCATCTCTCTGCTGCTAGCACCACTCTGCAGGACCACGAGGAGCTTTGCTGAGTCGGAACAAGTGCAAAAACCACGCCAAGTGGGTTTTTAAGCAGGGGACTTGAAAGAGCTAGGAATTAGCCCAAAACAGCCAATAAACAACACGTTTCTGGGCTGAGACCACTCCTCCAGGGACAGATAGGCTGCTCAAAGCTCCCCACTCCCACTGGTGAACAGAGAAGCTTCCTCCTATCCAAGTAAGGATATGGGCAACACAGGAACTGCACTAAAGTCCAGAATACAGCAAAACCTGTATTAAGGACTATTCTAGTTCAGAAAAGGTGGGAAACAAGGATTTTTTTGTTTTTTTTCTTTTTAGGCAGATAGCAGAAAAAGCACAGTAAATACTTTACACAGGCTAGCGCACTTGAGTGAGCAGCCTCAACAGTTAATTCAACAGAAAAAAGGCAATTTCAAAGTGCAGGTAATAATAATTGCAGTAACAATCTTATTTTAAGCAAACGAGCAGTTTCAACTCGCTTTTCGGTGAGAATAAGCAGTCGCAAAGGTAAAAGCAGAAAAAAGGTACTTAAATCAGGTAGCAGTCACTCTTTTTCATCTCTCTGCTGCTAGCACCACTCTGCAGGACCACGAGGAGCTTTGCTGAGTCAGAACAAGTGCAAAAACTGCGCCAAGTGGGTTTTTAAGCAGGGGACTTGAAAGAGCTAGGAATTAGCCCAAAACAGCCAATAAACAACACGTTTCTGGGCTGAGACCACTCCTCCAGGGACAGATAGGCTGCTCAAAGCTCCCCACTCCCACTGGTGAACAGAGAAGCTTCCTCCTATCCAAGTAAGGATATGGGCAACACAGGAACTGCACTAAAGTCCAGAATACAGCAAAACCTGTATTAAGGACTATTCTAGTTCAGAAAAGGTGGGAAACAAGGATTTTTTTTTTTTTCTTTTTAGGCAGATAGCAGAAAAAGCACAGTAAATACTTTACACAGGCTAGCGCACTTGAGTGAGCAGCCTCAACAGTTAATTCAACAGAAAAAAGGCAATTTCAAAGTGCAGGTAATAATAATTGCAGTAACAATCTTATTTTAAGCAAATGAGCAGTTTCAACTCGCTTTTCGGTGAGAATAAGCAGTCGCAAAGGTAAAAGCAGAAAAAGGTACTTAAATCAGGTAGCAGTCACTCTTTTTCATCTCTCTGCTGCTAGCACCACTCTGCAGGACCACGAGGAGCTTTGCTGAGTCAGAACAAGTGCAAAAACTGCGCCAAGTGGGTTTTTAAGCAGGGGACTTGAAAGAGCTAGGAATTAGCCCAAAACAGCCAATAAACAACAAGTTTCTGGGCTGAGACCACTCCTCCAGGGACAGATAGGCTGCTCAAAGCTCCCCACTCCCACTGGTGAACAGAGAAGCTTCCTCCTATCCAAGTAAGGATATGGGCAACACAGGAACTGCACTAAAGTCCAGAATACAGCAAAACCTGTATTAAGGACAATTCTAGTTCAGAAAAGGTGGGAAACAAGGATATTTTTTTTTTTTCTTTTTAGGCAGATAGCAGAAAAAGCACAGTAAATACTTTACACAGGCAAGCGCACTTGAGTGAGCAGCCTCAACAGTTAATTCAACAGAAAAAAGGCAATTTCAAAGTGCAGGTAATAATAATTGCAGTAACAATCTTATTTTAAGCAAATGAGCAGTTTCAACTCTCGCTTTTCGGCGAGAATAAGCAGTCGCAAAGGTAAAAGCAGAAAAAAGGTACTTAAATCAGGTAGCAGTCACTCTTTTTCATCTCTCTGCTGCTAGCACCACTCTGCAGGACCACGAGGAGCTTTGCTGAGTCAGAACAAGTGCAATAACCGCGCCAAGTGGGTTTTTAAGCAGGGGACTTGAAAGAGCTAGGAATTAGCCCAAAACAGCCAATAAACAACACGTTTCTGGGCTGAGACCACTCCTCCAGGGACAGATAGGCTGCTCAAAGCTCCCCACTCCCACTGGTGAACAGAGAAGCTTCCTCCTATCCAAGTAAGGATATGGGCAACACAGGAACTGCACTAAAGTCCAGAATACAGCAAAACCTGTATTAAGGACTATTCTAGTTCAGAAAAGGTGGGAAACAAGGATATTTTTTTTTTTTTTCTTTTTAGGCAGATAGCAGAAAAAGCACACTAAATACTTTACACAGGCTAGCGCACTTGAGTGAGCAGCCTCAACAGTTAATTCAACAGAAAAAGGCAATTTCAAAGTGCAGGTAATAATAATTGCAGTAACAATCTTATTTTAAGCAAACGAGCAGTTTCAACTCACTTTTCAGCGAGAATAAGCAGTCGCAAAGGTAAAAGCAGAAAAAAGGTACTTAAATCAGGTAGCAGTCACTCTTTTTCATCTCTCTGCTGCTAGCGCCACTCTGCAGGACCACGAGGAGCTTTGCTGAGTCGGAACAAGTGCAAAAACTGCGCCAAGCGGGTTTTTAAGCAGGGGACTTGAAAGAGCTAGGAATTAGGCTAAAACAGCCAATAAACAACAAGTTTCTGGGCTGAGACCACTCCTCCAGGGACAGATAGGCTGCTCAAAGCTCCCCACTCCCACTGGTGAACAGAGAAGCTTCCTCCTATCTAAGTAAGGATATGGGCAACACGGGAACTGCACTAAAGTCCAGAATACAGCAAAACCTGTATTAAGGACTATTCTAGTTCAGAAAAGGTGGGAAACAAGGATTTTTTTTTTTTCTTTTTAGGCAGATAGCAGAAAAAGCACAGTAAATACTTTACACAGGCTAGCCACTTGAGTGAGCAGCCTCAACAGTTAATTCAACAGAAAAAAGGCAATTTCAAAGTGCAGGTAATAATAATTGCAGTAACAATCTTATTTTAAGCAAATGAGCAGTTTCAACTCGCTTTTCAATGAGAATAAGCAGTCGCAAAGGTAAAAGCAGAAAAAGGTACTTAAATCAGGTAGCAGTCACTCTTTTTCATCTCTCTGCTGCTAGCACCACTCTGCAGGACCACGAGGAGCTTTGCTGAGTCAGAACAAGTGCAAAAACTGCGCCAAGTGGGTTTTTAAGCAGGGGACTTGAAAGAGCTAGGAATTAGCCCAAAACAGCCAATAAACAACACGTTTCTGGGCTGAGACCACTCCTCCAGGGACAGATAGGCTGCTCAAAGCTCCCCACTCCCACTGGTGAACAGAGAAGCTTCCTCCTATCCAAGTAAGGATATGGGCAACACAGGAACTGCACTAAAGTCCAGAATACAGCAAAACCTGTATTAAGGACTATTCTAGTTCAGAAAAGGCGGGAAACAAGGATTTTTTTTTTTTTTCTTTTTAGGCAGATAGCAGAAAAAGCACAGTAAATACTTTACACAGGCTAGCGCACTTGAGTGAGCAGCCTCAACAGTTAATTCAACAGAAAAAAGGCAATTTCAAAGTGCAGGTAATAATAATTGCAGTAACAATCTTATTTTAAGGAAACAAGCAGTTTCAACTCGCTTTTCAGTGAGAATAAGCAGTCGCAAAGGTAAAAGCAGAAAAAAGGTACTTAAATCAGGTAGCAGTCACTCATTTTTGTCTCTCTGCTGCTAGCACCACTCTGCAGGACCACGAGGAGCTTTGCTGAGTCAGAACAAGTGCAATAACCATGCCAAGTGGGTTTTTAAGCAGGGGACTTGAAAGAGCTAGGAATTAGCCCAAAACAGCCAATAAACAACAAGTTTCTGGGCTGAGACCACTCCTCCAGGGACAGATAGGCTGCTCAAAGCTCCCCACTCCCACTGGTGAACAGAGAAGCTTCCTCCTATCCAAGTAAGGATATGGGCAACACAGGAACTGCACTAAAGTCCAGAATACAGCAAAACCTGTATTAAGGAATATTCTAGTTCAGAAAAGGAGGGAAACAAGGATATTTTTTTTTTTTTTTTTTAGGCAGATAGCAGAAAAAGCACAGTAAATACTTTACACAGGCTAGCGCACTTGAGTGAGCAGCCTCAACAGTTAATTCAACAGAAAAATGGCAATTTCAAAGTGCAGGTAATAATAATTGCAGTAACAATCTTATTTTAAGCAAATGAGCAGTTTCAACTCGCTTTTCAATGAGAATAAGCAGTCGCAAAGGTAAAAGGCGAAAAAAGGTACTTAAATCAGGTAGCAGTCACTATTTTTCATCTCTCTGCTGCTAGCACTACTCTGCAGGACCATGAGGAGCTTTGCTGAGTCGGAACAAGAGCAAAAACTCCACCAAGTGGGTTTTTACGCAAGGGACTTGAAAGAGCTAGGAATTAGCCCAAAACAGCCAATAAACAACACGTTTCCGGGCTGAGACCAATCCTCCAGGGACAGATAGGCTGCTCAAAGCTCCCCACTCCCACTGGTGAACAGAGAAGCTTCCTCCTATCCAAGTAAGGATATGGGCAACACAGGAACTGCACTAAAGTCCAGAATACAGCAAAACCTGTATTAAGGACTATTCTAATTCAGAAAAGGTGGGAAACAAGGATATTTTTTTTTTTTTTTCTTTTTAGGCAGATAGCAGAAAAAGCACAGTAAATACTTTACACAGGCTAGCGCACTTGAGTGAGCAGCCTCAACAGTTAATTCAACAGAAAAAAGGCAATTTCAAAGTGCAGGTAATAATAATTGCAGTAACAATCTTATTTTAAGCAAATGAGCAGTTTCAACTCGCTTTTCGGTGAGAATAAGCAGTCGCAAAGGTAAAAGCAGAAAAAGGTACTTAAATCAGGTAGCAGTCACTCTTTTTCATCTCTCTGCTGCTAGCACCACTCTGCAGGACCACGAGGAGCTTTGCTGAGTCGGAACAAGTGCAAAAACTGCCAAGTGGGTTTTAAGCAGGGGACTTGAAAGAGCTAGGAATTAGCCCAAAACAGCCAATAAACAACAAGTTTCTGGGCTGAGACCACTCCTCCAGGGACAGATAGGCTGCTCAAAGCTCCCCACTCCCACTGGTGAACAGAGAAGCTTCCTCCTATCCAAGTAAGGATATGGGCAACACAGGAACTGCACTAAAGTCCAGAATACAGCAAAACCTGTATTAAGGACTATTCTAGTTCAGAAAAGGTGGGAAACAAGGATTTTTTTGTTTTTTTTCTTTTTAGGCAGATAGCAGAAAAAGCACAGTAAATACTTTACACAGGCAAGCGTACTTGAGTGAGCAGCCTCAACAGTTAATTCCACAGAAAAAAGGCAATTTCAAAGTGCAGGTAATAATAATTGCAGTAACAATCTTATTTTAAGCAAATGAGCAGTTTCAACTCGCTTTTCAATGAGAATAAGCAGTCGCAAAGGTAAAAGCAGAAAAAAGGTACTTAAATCAGGTAGCAGTCACTCTTTTTCATCTCTCTGCTGCTAGCACCACTCTGCAGGACCACGAGGAGCTTTGCTGAGTCAGAACAAGTCCAGAAACTGCGCAAAGTGGGTTTTTAAGCAGAGGACTTGCAAGAGCTAGGAATTAGACCAAAACGGCCAATAAAAAAAAAGTTTCTGGGCTGAGACCACTCCTCCAGGGACAGATAGGCTGCTCAAAGCTCCCCACTCCCACTGGTGAACAGAGAAGCTTCCTCCTATCTAAGTAAGGATATGGGCAACACAGGAACTGCACTAAAGTCCAGAATACAGCAAAACCTGTATTAAGGACTATTCTAGTTCAGAAAAGGCGGGAAACAAGGATTTTTTTCTTTTTTTTCTTTTTAGGCAGATAGCAGAAAAAGCACAGTAAATACTTTACACAGGCTAGCGCACTTGAGTGAGCAGCCTCAACAGTTAATTCAACAGAAAAAAGGCAATTTCAAAGTGCAGGTAATAATAATTGCAGTAACAATCTTATTTTAAGCAAATGAGCAGTTTCAACTCGCTTTTCCGTGAGAATAAGCAGTCGCAAAGGTAAAAGCAGAAAAAGGTACTTAAATCAGGTAGCAGTCACTCTTTTTCATCTCTCTGCTGCTAGCACCACTCTGCAGGACCACGAGGAGCTTTGCTGAGTCAGAACAAGTGCAAAAACTGCGCCAAGCGGGTTTTTAAGCAGGGGACTTGAAAGAGCTAGGAATTAGCCCAAAACAGCCAATAAACAACACGTTTCTGGGCTGAGACCACTCCTCCAGGGACAGATAGGCTGCTCAAAGCTCCCCACTCCCACTGGTGAACAGAGAAGCTTCCTCCTATCCAAGTAAGGATATGGGCAACACAGGAACTGCACTAAAGTCCAGAATACAGCAAAACCTGTATTAAGGACTATTCTAGTTCAGAAAAGGTGGGAAACAAGGATTTTTTTGTTTTTTTTCTTTTTAGGCAGATAGCAGAAAAAGCACAGTAAATACTTTACACAGGCTAGCGCACTTGAGTGAGCAGCCTCAACAGTTAATTCAACAGAAAAAAGGCAATTTCAAAGTGCAGGTAATAATAATTGCAGTAACAATCTTATTTTAAGCAAATGAGCAGTTTCAACTCGCTTTTCGGTGAGAATAAGCAGTCGCAAAGGTAAAAGCAGAAAAAAGGTACTTAAATCAGGTAGCAGTCACTCTTTTTCATCTCTCTGCTGCTAGCACCACTCTGCAGGACCACGAGGAGCTTTGCTGAGTCGGAACAAGTGCAAAAACTGCGCCAAGTGGGTTTTTAAGCAGGGGACTTGAAAGAGCTAGGAATTAGCCCAAAACAGCCAATAAACAACACGTTTCTGGGCTGAGACCACTCCTCCAGGGACAGATAGGCTGCTCAAAGCTCCCCACTCCCACTGGTGAACAGAGAAGCTTCCTCCTATCCAAGTAAGGATATGGGCAACACAGGAACTGCACTAAAGTCCAGAATACAGCAAAACCTGTATTAAGGACTATTCTAGTTCAGAAAAGGTGGGAAACAAGGATATTTTTTTTTTTTTTCTTTTTAGGCAGATAGCAGAAAAAGCACAGTAAATACTTTACACAGGCTAGCGCACTTGAGTGAGCAGCCTCAACAGTTAATTCAACAGAAAAAAGGCAATTTCAAAGTGCAGGTAATAATAATTGCAGTAACAATCTTATTTTAAGCAAACGAGCAGTTTCAACTCGCTTTTCGGCGAGAATAAGCAGTCGCAAAGGTAAAAGCAGAAAAAAGGTACTTAAATCAGGTAGCAGTCACTCTTTTCATCTCTCTGCTGCTAGCGCCACTCTGCAGGTCCACGAGGAGCTTTGCTGAGTTAGAACAAGTGCAAAAACTGCACCAAGATGGTTTTTTAAGCAGGGGACTTGAAAGAGCTAGGAATTAGCCCAAAACAGCCAATAAACAACACGTTTCTGGGCTGAGACCACTCCTCCAGCGACAGATAGGCTGCTCAAAGCTCCCCACTCCCACTGGTGAACAGAGAAGCTTCCTCCTATCTAAGTAAGGATATGGGCAACACGGGAACTGCACTAAAGTCCAGAATACAGCAAAACCTGTATTAAGGACTATTCTAGTTCAGAAAAGGCGGGAAACAAGGATTTTTTTTTTTTTTTTCTTTTTAGGCAGATAGCAGAAAAAGCACAGTAAATACTTTACACAGGCTAGCGCACTTGAGTGAGCAGCCTCAACAGTTAATTCAACAGAAAAAAGGCAATTTCAAAGTGCAGGAAATAATAATTGCAGTAACAATCTTATTTTAAGCAAACGAGCAGTTTCAACTCGCTTTTCCGCGAGAATAAGGAGTCATAAAAGTAAAAGCAGAAAAAAAGGTACTTAAATCAGGTAGCAGTCACTCTTTTTCATCTCTCTGCTGCTAGCACCACTCTGCAGGACCATGAGGAGCTTTGCTGAGTCGGAACAAGCGCAAAAACTCCGCCAAGCGGGTTTTTACGCAAGGGACTTGAAAGAGCTAGGAATTAGCCCAAAACGGCCAATAAACAACACGTTTCTGGGCTGAGACCAATCCTCCAGGGACAGATAGGCTGCTCAAAGCTCCCCACTCCCACTGGTGAACAGAGAAGCTTCCTCCTATCCAAGTAAGGATATGGGCAACACAGGAACTGCACTAAAGTCCAGAATACAGCAAAACCTCTATTAAGGACTATTCTAGTTCAGAAAAGGCGGGAAACAAGGATTTTTTTTTTTCTTTTTAGGCAGATAGCAGAAAAAGCACAGTAAATACTTTACACAGGCTAGCGCACTTGAGTGAGCAGCCTCAACAGTTAATTCAACAGAAAAAAGGCAATTTCAAAGTGCAGGTAATAATAATTGCAGTAACAATCTTATTTTAAGCAAACGAGCAGTTTCAACTCGCTTTTCGGCGAGAATAAGCAGTCGCAAAGGTAAAAGCAGAAAAAAGGTACTTAAATCAGGTAGCAGTCACTCTTTTCATCTCTCTGCTGCTAGCACCACTCTGCAGGACCACGAGGAGCTTTGATGAGCCAGAACAAGTGCAAAAACCGCACCAAGTGGGTTTTTAAGCAGGGGACTTGAAAGAGCTAGGAATTAGCCCAAAACAGCCAATAAACAACACGTTTCTGGGCTGAGACCACTCCTCCAGGGACAGATAGGCTGCTCAAAGCTCCCCACTCCCACTGGTGAACAGAGAAGCTTCCTCCTATCCAAGTAAGGATATGGGCAACACAGGAACTGCACTAAAGTCCAGAATACAGCAAAACCTGTATTAAGGACTATTCTAGTTCAGAAAAAGAGGGAAACAAGGATAATTTTTTTTTTTTCTTTTTAGGCAGATAGCAGAAAAAGCACAGTAAATACTTTACACAGGCTAGCGCACTTGAGTGAGCAGCCTCAACAGTTAATTCAACAGAAAAAAGGCAATTTCAAAGTGCAGGTAATAATAATTGCAGTAACAATCTTATTTTAAGCAAATGAGCAGTTTCAACTCGCTTTTCAATGAGAATAAGCAGTCGCAAAGGTAAAAGCAGAAAAAAGGTACTTAAATCAGGTAGCAGTCACTCTTTTTCATCTCTCTGCTGCTAGCACCACTCTGCAGGACCACGAGGAGCTTTGCTGAGTCAGAACAAGTGCAAAAACTACGCCAAGTGGGTTTTTAGCAGGGGACTTGAAAGAGCTAGGAATTAGGCTAAAACAGCCAATAAACAACAAGTTTCTGGGCTGAGACCACTCCTCCAGGGACAGATAGGCTGCTCAAAGCTCCCCACTCCCACTGGTGAACAGAGAAGCTTCCTCCTATCCAAGTAAGGATATGGGCAACACAGGAACTGCACTAAAGTCCAGAATACAGCAAAACCTGTATTAAGGACTATTCTAGTTCAGAAAAGGAGGGAAACAAGGATATATATATTTTTTTCTTTTTAGGCAGATAGCAGAAAAAGCACAGTAAATACTTTACACAGGCTAGCGCACTTGAGTGAGCAGCCTCAACAGTTAATTCAACAGAAAAAAGGCAATTTCAAAGTGCAGGTAATAATAATTGCAGTAACAATCTTATTTTAAGCAAATGAGCAGTTTCAACTCGCTTTTCGGTGAGAATAAGCAGTCGCAAAGGTAAAAGCAGAAAAAAGGTACTTAAATCAGGTAGCAGTCACTGTTTTTCATCTCTCTGCTGCTAGCACCACTCTGCAGGACCATGAGGAGCTTTGCTGAGTCAGAACAAATGCAAAAACCACGCCAAGTGGGTTTTTAAGCAGGGGACTTGAAAGAGCTAGGAATTAGCCCAAAACAGCCAATAAACAACACGTTTCTGGGCTGAGACCACTCCTCCAGGGACAGATAGGCTGCTCAAAGCTCCCCACTCCCACTGGTGAACAGAGAAGCTTCCTCCTATCAAAGTAAGGATATGGGCAACACAGGAACTGCACTAAAGTCCAGAATACAGCAAAACCTGTATTAAGGACTATTCTAGTTCAGAAAAGGTGGGAAACAAGGATAATTTTTTTTTTTTTTCTTTTTAGGCAGATAGCAGAAAAAGGACAGTAAATACTTTACACAGGCTAGCCACTTGAGTAAGCAGCCTCAACAGTTAATTCAACAGAAAAAAGGCAATTTCAAAATGCAGGTAATAATAATTGCAGTAACAATCTTATTTTAAGCAAACGAGCAGTTTCAACTCGCTTTTCGTCGAGAATTAGCAGTCATAAAGGTAAAAGCAGAAAAGGGTACTTAAATCAGGTAGCAGTCACTGTTTTTCATCTCTCTGCTGCTAGCACCACTCTGCAGGACCACGAGGAGCTTTGCTGAGTCGGAACCAGCGCAAAAACTGCACCAAGCGGGTGTTTAAGCAGGGGACTTGAAAGAGCTAGGAATTAGCCCAAAACGGCCAATAAACAACAAGTTTCTGGGCTGAGACCACTCCTCCAGGGACAGATAGGCTGCTCAAAGCTCCCCACTCCCACTGGTGAACAGAGAAGCTTCCTCCTATCCAAGTAAGGATATGGGCAACACAGGAACTGCACTAAAGTCCAGAATACAGCAAAACCTGTATTAAGGACTATTCTAGTTCAGAAAAGGTGGGAAACAAGGATTTTTTTGTTTTTTTTCTTTTTAGGCAGATAGCAGAAAAAGCACAGTAAATACTTTACACAGGCTAGCACTTGAGTGAGCAGCCTCAACAGTTAATTCAACAGAAAAAAGGCAATTTCAAAGTGCAGGTAATAATAATTGCAGTAACAATCTTATTTTAAGCAAATGAGCAGTTTCAACTCGCTTTTCAATGAGAATAAGCAGTCGCAAAGGTAAAAGCAGAAAAAGGTACTTAAATCAGGTAGCAGTCACTCTTTTTCATCTCTCTGCTGCTAGCACCACTCTGCAGGACCACGAGGAGCTTTGCTGAGTCAGAACAAGTGCAAAACCTGCGCCAAGTGGTTTTTAAGCAGGGGACTTGAAAGAGCTAGGAATTAGCCCAAAACAGCCAATAAACAACACGTTTCTGGGCTGAGACCACTCCTCCAGGGACAGATAGGCTGCTCAAAGCTCCCCACTCCCACTGGTGAACAGAGAAGCTTCCTCCTATCCAAGTAAGGATATGGGCAACACAGGAACTGCACTAAAGTCCAGAATACAGCAAAACCTGTATTAAGGACTATTCTAGTTCAGAAAAGGTGGGAAACAAGGATTTTTTTTTTTTTTCTTTTTAGGCAGATAGCAGAAAAAGCACAGTAAATACTTTACACAGGCTAGCGCACTTGAGTGAGCAGCCTCAACAGTTAATTCAACAGAAAAAAGGCAATTTCAAAGTGCAGGTAATAATAATTGCAGTAACAATCTTATTTTAAGCAAACGAGCAGTTTCAACTTGCTTTTCGGTGAGAATAAGCAGTCACAAAGGTAAAAGCAGAAAAAAGGTACTTAAATCAGGTAGCAGTCACTCTTTTCATCTCTCTGCTGCTAGCACCACTCTGCAGGACCACGAGGAGCTTTGCTGAGTTGGAACAAGTCCAAAAACTGCGCAAAGTGGGTTTTTAAGCAGAGGACTTGAAAGAGCTAGGAATTAGCCCAAAACAGCCAATAAACAACAAGTTTCTGGGCTGAGACCACTCCTCCAGGGACAGATAGGCTGCTCAAAGCTCCCCACTCCCACTGGTGAACAGAGAAGCTTCCTCCTATCCAAGTAAGGATATGGGCAACACAGGAACTGCACTAAAGTCCAGAATACAGCAAAACCTGTATTAAGGACTATTCTAGTTCAGAAAAGGTGGGAAACAAGGATTTTTTTTTTTTTTCTTTTTAGGCAGATAGCAGAAAAAGCACAGTAAATACTTTACACAGGCTAGCGCACTTGAGTGAGCAGCCTCAACAGTTAATTCAACAGAAAAAAGGCAATTTCAAAGTGCAGGTAATAATAATTGCAGTAACAATCTTATTTAAAGCAAATTAGCAGTTTCAACTCGCTTTTCGGTGAGAATAAGCAGTCACAAAGGTAAAAGCAGAAAAAAGGTACTTAAATCAGGTAGCAGTCACTCTTTTTCATCTCTCTGCTGCTAGCACCACTCTGCAGGACCACAAGGAGCTTTGCTGAGTCGGAACAAGTGCAAAAACTGCACCAAGCGGGTTTTTAAGCAGGGGACTTGAAAGAGCTAGGAATTAGCCCAAAACAGCCAATAAACAACACGTTTCTGGGCTGAGACCACTCCTCCAGGGACAGATAGGCTGCTCAAAGCTCCCCACTCCCACTGGTGAACAGAGAAGCTTCCTCCTATCCAAGTAAGGATATGGGCAACACAGGAACTGCACTAAAGTCCAGAATACAGCAAAACCTGTATTAAGGACTATTCTAGTTCAGAAAAGGCAGGAAACAAGGATTTTTTTTTTTCTTTTTAGGCAGATAGCAGAAAAAGCACAGTAAATACTTTACACAGGCTAGCCACTTGAGTGAGCAGCCTCAACAGTTAATTCAACAGAAAAAAGGCAATTTCAAAGTGCAGGTAATAATAATTGCAGTAACAATCTTATTTTAAGCAAATGAGCAGTTTCAACTCGCTTTTCAATGAGAATAAGCAGTCGCAAAGGTAAAAGTGGAAAAAAGGTACTTAAATCAGGTAGCAGTCACTGTTTTTCATCTCTCTGATGCTAGCACCACTCTGCAGGGCCACGAGGAGCTTTGCTGAGTCGGAACAAATGCAAAAACCGCGCCAAGTGGGTTTTTAAGGAGGGGACTTGAAAGAGCTAGGAATTAGCCTAAAACAGCCAATAAACAACACATTTCTGGACTGATACCACTCCTCCAGGGACAGATAGGCTGCTCAAAGTTCCTCACTCCCACTAGTGAACAGAGAAGCTTCCTCCTATCAAAGTAAGGCTATGGGCAGCACACGAACTGCACTAAATTCCAGAATACAGCAAAACCTGTATTAAGGAATATTCTAGTTCAGAAAAGGAAGGAAACAAGGATATTTTTTTTTTTTTCTTTTTAGGCAGATAGCAGAAAAAGCACAGTAAATACTTTACACAGGCTAGCGCACTTGAGTGAGCAGCCTCAAACGTTAATTCAACAGAAAAAAGGCAATTTCAAAGTGCAGGTAATAATAATTGCAGTAACAATCTTATTTTAAGCAAATGAGCAGTTTCAACTCGCTTTTCAATGAGAATAAGCAGTCGCAAAGGTAAAAGGCGAAAAAAGGTACTTAAATCAGGTAGCAGTCACTCTTTTTCATCTCTGCTGCTAGCACCACTCTGCAGGACCACAAGGAGCTTTGCTGAGTCGGAACAAGCGCAATAACCATGCCAAGTGGGTTTTTAAGCAGGGGACTTGAAAGAGCTAGGAATTAGCCCAAAACGGCCAATAAACAACACGTTTCTGGGCTGAGACCACTCCTCCAGGGACAGATAGGCTGCTCAAAGCTCCCCACTCCCACTGGTGAACAGAGAAGCTTCCTCCTATCCAAGTAAGGATATGGGCAACACAGGAACTGCACTAAAGTCCAGAATACAGCAAAACCTCTATTAAGGACTATTCTAGTTCAGAAAAGGTGGGAAACAAGGATTTTTTTTTTTTTTTCTTTTTAGGCAGATAGCAGAAAAAGCACAGTAAATACATAACACAGGCTAGCAGTTGAGTGAGCAGCCTCAACAGTTAATTCAACAGAAAAAAGGCAATTTCAAAGTGCAGGTAATAATAATTGCAGTAACAATCTTATTTTAAGCAAATGAGCAGTTTCAACTCGCTTTTCAATGAGAATAAGCAGTCGCAAAGGTAAAAGCAGAAAAAGGTACTTAAATCAGGTAGCAGTCACTCTTTTTCATCTCTCTGCTGCTAGCACCACTCTGCAGGACCACGAGGAGCTTTGCTGAGTCGGAACAAGTGCAAAAACTGCGCCAAGTGGGTTTTTAAGCAGGGGACTTGAAAGAGCTAGGAATTAGCCCAAAACAGCCAATAAACAACACGTTTCTGGGCTGAGACCACTCCTCCAGGGACAGATAGGCTGCTCAAAGCTCCCCACTCCCACTGGTGAACAGAGAAGCTTCCTCCTATCAAAGTAAGGATATGGGCAACACAGGAACTGCACTAAAGTCCAGAATACAGCAAAACCTGTATTAAGGAATATTCTAGTTCAGAAAAGGTGGGAAACAAGGATTTTTTTTTTTTTTTTTTAGGCAGATAGCAGAAAAAGCACAGTAAATACTTTACACAGGCTAGCGCACTTGAGTGAGCAGCCTCAACAGTTAATTCAACAGAAAAAAGGCAATTTCAAAGTGCAGGTAATAATAATTGCAGTAACAATCTTATTTTAAGCAAATGAGCAGTTTCAACTCACTTTTCGGTGAGAATAAGCAGTCGCAAAGGTAAAAGCAGAAAAAGGTACTTAAATCAGATAGCAGTCACTCTTTTTGTCTCTCTGCTGCTAGCACCACTGTGCAGGACCACGAGGAGCTTTGCTGAGTCGGAACAAGTGCAAAAACTGCACCAAGTGGGTTTTTAAGCAGGGGACTTGAAAGAGCTAGGAATTAGGCTAAAACAGCCAATAAACAACAAGTTTCTGGGCTGAGACCACTCCTCCAGGGACAGATAGGCTGCTCAAAGCTCCCCACTCCCACTGGTGAACAGAGAAGCTTCCTCCTATCCAAGTAAGGATATGGGCAACACAGGAACTGCACTAAAGTCCAGAATACAGCAAAACCTGTATTAAGGACTATTCTAGTTCAGAAAAGGTGGGAAACAAGGATTTTTTTTTTTTTTTTCTTTTTAGGCAGATATCAGAAAAAGCACAATAAATACTTTACACAGGTTAGTGCACTTGAGTGAGCAGTTTGAAATCGCTTTTCAGTGAGAATAACAGTCGCAAAGGCAAAAGCAGTAAAAAAATACTTAAATCAGGTAGCAGTCACTCTTTTTCATCTCTCTGCTGCTAGCACTACTCTGCAGGACCACGAGGAGCTTTGCTGAGTCGGAACAAGTGCAAAAACTGCACCAAGTGGGTTTTTAAGCAGGGGACTTGAAAGAGCTAGGAATTAGCCCAAAACAGCCAATAAACAACACGTTTCTGGGCTGAGACCACTCCTCCAGGGACAGATAGGCTGCACAAAGCTCCCCACTCCCACTGGTGAACAGAGAAGTTTCCTCCTATCCAGGTAAGGATATGGGCAACACAGGAACTGCACTAAAGTCCAGAATACAGCAAAACCTGTATTAAGGACTATTCTAGTTCAGAAAAGGGAAACAAGGATTTTTTTTTTTTTTTTTAGGCAGATAGCAGAAAAAGCACAGTAAATACTTTACACAGGCTAGCACACTTGAGTGAGCAGCCTCAACAGTTAATTCAACAGAAAAAAGGCAATTTCAAAGTGCAGGTAATAATAATTGCAGTAACAATCTTATTTTAAGCAAACGAGCAGTTTCAACTCGCTTTTCAGTGAGAATAAGCAGTCGCAAAGGTAAAAGCAGAAAAAGGTACTTAAATCAGGTAGCAGTCACTCTTTTTCATCTCTCTGCTGCTAGCACCACTCTGCAGGACCACGAGGAGCTTTGCTGAGTCGGAACAAGTGCAAAAACTGCGCCAAGTGGGTTTTTAAGCAGGGGACTTGAAAGAGCTAGGAATTAGCCCAAAACAGCCAATAAACAACACGTTTCTGGGCTGAGACCACTCCTCCAGGGACAGATAGGCTGCTCAAAGCTCCCCACTCCCACTGGTGAACAGAGAAGCTTCCTCCTATCCAAGTAAGGATATGGGCAACACAGGAACTGCACTAAAGTCCAGAATACAGCAAAACCTGTATTAAGGACTATTCTAGTTCAGAAAAGGTGGGAAACAAGGATTTTTTTTTTTTTTCTTTTTAGGCAGATAGCAGAAAAAGCACAGTAAATACTTTACACAGGCTAGCACTTGAGTGAGCAGCCTCAACAGTTAATTCAACAGAAAAAAGGCAATTTCAAAGTGCAGGTAATAATAATTGCAGTAACAATCTTATTTTAAGCAAATGAGCAGTTTCAACTCGCTTTTCATCGAGAATAAGCAGTCGCAAAGGTAAAAGCAGAAAAAAGTACTTAAATCAGGTAGCAGTCACTCTTTTCATCTCTCTGCTGCTAGCGCCACTCTGCAGGACCACGAGGAGCTTTGCTGAGTCGGAACAAGTGCAAAAACTGCACCAAGTGGGTTTTTAAGCAGGGGACTTGAAAGAGCTAGGAATTAGCCCAAAACAGCCAATAAACAACACGTTTCTGGGCTGAGACCACTCCTCCAGGGACAGATAGGCTGCTCAAAGCTCCCCACTCCCACTGGTGAACAGAGAAGCTTCCTCCTATCCAAGTAAGGATATGGGCAACACAGGAACTGCACTAAAGTCCAGAATACAGCAAAACCTGTATTAAGGACTATTCTAGTTCAGAAAAGGCGGGAAACAAGGATTTTTTTTTTTTTTTTCTTTTTAGGCAGATAGCAGAAAAAGCACAGTAAATACTTTACACAGGCTAGCACTTGAGTGAGCAGCCTCAACAGTTAATTCAACAGAAAAAAGGCAATTTCAAAGTGCAGGTAATAATAATTGCAGTAACAATCTTATTTTAAGCAAATGAGCAGTTTCAACTCGCTTTTCCGCGAGAATAAGCAGTCGCAAAGGTAAAAGCAGAAAAAAGGTACTTAAATCAGGTAGCAGTCACTCTTTTTCATCTCTCTGCTGCTAGCACCACTCTGCAGGACCACGAGGAGCTTTGCTGAGTCGGAACAAGTGCAAAAACTGTGCCAAGCGGGTTTTTAAGCAGGGGACTTGAAAGAGCTAGGAATTAGCCCAAAACAGCCAATAAACAACAAGTTTCTGGGCTGAGACCACTCCTCCAGGGACAGATAGGCTGCTCAAAGCTCCCCACTCCCACTGGTGAACAGAGAAGCTTCCTCCTATCCAAGTAAGGATATGGGCAACACAGGAACTGCACTAAAGTCCAGAATACAGCAAAACCTGTATTAAGGACTATTCTAGTTCAGAAAAGGTGGGAAACAAGGATATTTATTTTTTTTTCTTTTTAGGCAGATAGCAGAAAAAGCACAGTAAATACTTTACACAGGCTAGCGCACTTGAGTGAGCAGCCTCAACAGTTAATTCAACAGAAAAAAGGCAATTTCAAAGTGCAGGTAATAATAATTGCAGTAACAATCTTATTTTAAGCAAATGAGCAGTTTCAACTCGCTTTTCGTCGAGAATAAGCAGTCGCAAGGGTAAAAGGTGAAAAAAGGTACTTAAATCAGGTAGCAGTCACTCTTTTTCATCTCTCTGCTGCTAGCACCACTCTGCAGGACCATGAGGAGCTTTGCTGAGTCAGAACAAGTACGAAATCTCTGCCAAGTGGGTTTTTACGCAAGGGACTTGAAAGAGCTAGGAATTAGCGCAAAACAGCCAATAAACAACACGTTTCTGGGCTGAGACCACTCCTCCAGGGACAGATAGGCTGCTCAAAGCTCCCCACTCCCACTGGTGAACAGAGAAGCTTCCTCCTATCCAAGTAAGGATATGGGCAACACAGGAACTGCACTAAAGTCCAGAATACAGCAAAACCTGTATTAAGGACTATTCTAATTCAGAAAAGGTGGGAAACAAAAATTTTTTTTTTTTTCTTTTTAGGCAGATAGCAGACAAAGCACAGTAAATACTTTACACAGGCAAATGCACTTGAGTGAGCAACCTCAACAGTTAATTCAACAGAAAAAAGGCAATTTCAAAGTGCAGGTAATAATAATTGCAGTAACAATCTTATTTTAAGCAAACGAGCAGTTTCAACTCGCTTTTCAGTGAGAATAAGCAGTCACAAAGGTAAAAGCAGAAAAAAGGTACTTAAATCAGGTAGCAGTCACTCTTTTCATCTCTCTGCTGCTAGCACCACTCTGCAGGACCACGAGGAGCTTTGCTGAGTCAGAACAAGTGCAAAAACTGCGCCAAGTGGGTTTTTAAGCAGGGGACTTGAAAGAGCTAGGAATTAGCCCAAAACAGCCAATAAACAACACGTTTCTGGGCTGAGACCACTCCTCCAGGGACAGATAGGCTGCTCAAAGCTCCCCACTCCCACTGGTGAACAGAGAAGCTTCCTCCTATCCAAGTAAGGATATGGGCAACACAGGAACTGCACTAAAGTCCAGAATACAGCAAAACCTGTATTAAGGACTATTCTAGTTCAGAAAAGGTGGGAAACAAGGATTTTTTTGTTTTTTTTTTTTTAGGCAGATAGCAGAAAAAGCACAGTAAATACTTTACACAGGCTAGCACACTTGAGTGAGCAGCCTCAACAGTTAATTCAACAGAAAAAAGGCAATTTCAAAGTGCAGGTAATAATAATTGCAGTAACAATCTTATTTTAAGCAAACGAGCAGTTTCAACTCGCTTTTCAAGAATAAGCAGTCGCAAAGGTAAAAGCAGAAAAAAGGTACTTAAATCAGGTAGCAGTCACTCTTTTTCATCTCTCTGCTGCTAGCACCACTCTGCAGGACCACGAGGAGCTTTGCTGAGTCGGAACAAGTGCAAAAACCATGCCAAGTGGGTTTTTAAGCAGGGGACTTGAAAGAGCTAGGAATTAGCCCCAAACAGCCAATAAACAACAAGTTTCTGGGCTGAGACCACTCCTCCAGGGACAGATAGGCTGCTCAAAGCTCCCCACTCCCACTGGTGAACAGAGAAGCTTCCTCCTATCCAAGTAAGGATATGGACAACACAGGAACTGCACTAAAGTCCAGAATACAGCAAAACCTTTATTAAGGACTATTCTATTTCAGAAAAGGTGGGAAACAAGGATATATATATTTTTTTCTTTTTAGGCAGATAGCAGAAAAAGCACAGTAAATACTTTACACAGGCTAGCGCACTTGAGTGAGCAGCCTCAACAGTTAATTCAACAGAAAAAAGGCAATTTCAAAGTGCAGGTAATAATAATTGCAGTAACAATCTTATTTTAAGCAAATGAGCAGTTTCAACTCGCTTTTCGGTGAGAATAAGCAGTCACAAAGGTAAAAGCAGAAAAAAGGTACTTAAATCAGGTAGCAGTCACTGTTTTTCATCTCTCTGCTGCTAGCACCACTCTGCAGGACCATGAGGAGCTTTGCTGAGTCGGAACAAATGCAAAAACCGTGCCAAGTGGGTTTTTAAGCAGGGGACTTGAAAGAGCTAGGAATTAGCCCAAAACAGCCAATAAACAACACGTTTCTGGGCTGAGACCACTCCTCCAGGGACAGATAGGCTGCTCAAAGCTCCCCACTCCCACTGGTGAACAGAGAAGCTTCCTCCTATCAAAGTAAGGATATGGGCAACACAGGAACTGCACTAAAGTCCAGAATACAGCAAAACCTGTATTAAGGAATATTCTAGTTCAGAAAAGGTGGGAAACAAGGATTTTTTTTTTTTTTTTTTTTTAGGCAGATAGCAGAAAAAGCACAGTAAATACTTTACACAGGCTAGCACTTGAGTGAGCAGCCTCAACAGTTAATTCAACAGAAAAAAGGCAATTTCAAAGTGCAGGTAATAATAATTGCAGTAACAATCTTATTTTAAGCAAACAAGCAGTTTCAACTCGCTTTTCGGCGAGAATAAGCAGTCGCAAAGGTAAAAGCAGAAAAAAGGTACTTAAATCAGGTAGCAGTCACTCTTTTTCATCTCTGCTGCTAGCACCACTCTGCAGGACCACGAGGAGCTTTGCTGAGTCGGAACAAGTGCAAAAACTGCGCCAAGTGGGTTTTTAAGCAGGGGACTTGAAAGAGCTAGGAATTAGCCCAAAACAGCCAATAAACAACAAGTTTCTGGGCTGAGACCACTCCTCCAGGGACAGATAGGCTGCTCAAAGCTCCCCACTCCCACTGGTGAACAGAGAAGCTTCCTCCTATCCAAGTAAGGATATGGGCAACACAGGAACTGCACTAAAGTCCAGAATACAGCAAAACCTGTATTAAGGACTATTCTAGTTCAGAAAAGGTGGGAAACAAGGATTTTTTTGTTTTTTTTCTTTTTAGGCAGATAGCAGAAAAAGCACAGTAAATACTTTACACAGGCTAGCACACTTGAGTGAGCAGCCTCAACAGTTAATTCAACAGAAAAAAGGCAATTTCAAAGTGCAGGTAATAATAATTGCAGTAACAATCTTATTTTAAGCAAACGAGCAGTTTCAACTCGCTTTTCGGTGAGAATAAGCAGTCGCAAAGGTAAAAGCAGAAAAAAGGTACTTAAATCAGGTAGCAGTCACTCTTTTTCATCTCTCTGCTGCTAGCACCACTCTGCAGGACCACGAGGAGCTTTGCTGAGTCGGAACAAGTGCAAAAACTGCGCCAAGTGGGTTTTTAAGCAGGGGACTTGAAAGAGCTAGGAATTAGCCCAAAACAGCCAATAAACAACACGTTTCTGGGCTGAGACCACTCCTCCAGGGACAGATAGGCTGCTCAAAGCTCCCCACTCCCACTGGTGAACAGAGAAGCTTCCTCCTATCCAAGTAAGGATATGGGCAACACAGGAACTGCACTAAAGTCCAGAATACAGCAAAACCTGTATTAAGGACTATTCTAGTTCAGAAAAGGTGGGAAACAAGGATTTTTTTTTTTTTTCTTTTTAGGCAGATAGCAGAAAAAGCACAGTAAATACTTTACACAGGCTAGCACTTGAGTGAGCAGCCTCAACAGTTAATTCAACAGAAAAAGGCAATTTCAAAGTGCAGGTAATAATAATTGCAGTAACAATCTTATTTTAAGCAAACGAGCAGTTTCAACTCGCTTTTCGGTGAGAATAAGCAGTCGCAAAGGTAAAAGCAGAAAGAGGTACTTAAATCAGGTAGCAGTCACTCATTTTTGTCTGTCTGCTGCTAGCACAACTCTGCAGGACCACGAGGAGCTTTGCTGAGTCGGAACAAGTGCAAAAACTGCGCCAAGTGGGTTTTTAAGCAGGGGACTTGAAAGAGCTAGGAATTAGCCCAAAACAGCCAATAAACAACACGTTTCTGGGCTGAGACCACTCCTCCATGGACAGATAGGCTGCTCAAAGCTCCCCACTCCCACTGGTGAACAGAGAAGCTTCCTCCTATCCAAGTAAGGATATGGGCAACACAGGAACTGCACTAAAGTCCAGAATACAGCAAAACCTTTATTAAGGACTATTCTATTTCAGAAAAGGTGGGAAACAAGGATATATATTTTTTTTCTTTTTAGGCAGATAGCAGAAAAAGCACAGTAAATACTTTACAAAGGCAAGCGCACTTGAGTGAGCAGCCTCAACAGTTAATTCAACAGAAAAAAGGCAATTTCAAAGTGCAGGTAATAATAATTGCAGTAACAATCTTATTTTAAGCAAATGAGCAGTTTCAACTCGCTTTTCGGTGAGAATAAGCAGTCGCAAAGGTAAAAGCAGAAAAAGGTACTTAAATCAGGTAGCAGTCACTCTTTTTCATCTCTCTGCTGCTAGCACCACTCTGCAGGACCACGAGGAGCTTTGCTGAGTCGGAACAAGTGCAAAAACTGCACCAAGTGGGTTTTTAAGCAGGGGACTTGAAAGAGCTAGGAATTAGCCCAAAACAGCCAATAAACAACACGTTTCTGGGCTGAGACCACTCCTCCAGGGACAGATAGGCTGCTCAAAGCTCCCCACTCCCACTGGTGAACAGAGAAGCTTCCTCCTATCCAAGTAAGGATATGGGCAACACAGGAACTGCACTAAAGTCCAGAATACAGCAAAACCTGTATTAAGGACTATTCTAGTTCAGAAAAGGTGGGAAACAAGGATATTTTTTTTTTTTTTTCTTTTTAGGCAGATAGCAGAAAAAGCACAGTAAATACTTTACACAGGCTAGCACACTTGAGTGAGCAGCCTCAACAGTTAATTCAACAGAAAAAAGGCAATTTCAAAGTGCAGGTAATAATAATTGCAGTAACAATCTTATTTTAAGCAAACGAGCAGTTTCAACTCGCTTTTCGGTGAGAATAAGCAGTCGCAAAGGTAAAAGCAGAAAAAAGGTACTTAAATCAGGTAGCAGTCACTCTTTTTCATCTCTCTGCTGCTAGCACCACTCTGCAGGACCACGAGGAGCTTTGCTGAGTCGGAACAAGTGCAAAAACTGCGCCAAGTGGGTTTTTAAGCAGGGGACTTGAAAGAGCTAGGAATTAGCCCAAAACAGCCAATAAACAACACGTTTCTGGGCTGAGACCACTCCTCCAGGGACAGATAGGCTGCTCAAAGCTCCCCACTCCCACTGGTGAACAGAGAAGCTTCCTCCTATCCAAGTAAGGATATGGGCAACACAGGAACTGCACTAAAGTCCAGAATACAGCAAAACCTGTATTAAGGACTATTCTAGTTCAGAAAAGGTGGGAAACAAGGATTTTTTTTGTTTTTTTTTTCTTTTTAGGCAGATAGCAGAAAAAGCACAGTAAATACTTTACACAGGCTAGCACTTGAGTGAGCAGCCTCAACAGTTAATTCAACAGAAAAAAGGCAATTTCAAAGTGCAGGTAATAATAATTGCAGTAACAATCTTATTTTAAGCAAACGAGCAGTTTCAACTCGCTTTTCGGTGAGAATAAGCAGTCGCAAAGGTAAAAGCAGAAAAAAGGTACTTAAATCAGGTAGCAGTCACTCATTTTTGTCTCTCTGCTGCTAGCACAACTCTGCAGGACCACGAGGAGCTTTGCTGAGTCGGAACAAGCGCAAAAACCGCACCAAGTGGGTTTTTAAGCAGGGGACTTGAAAGAGCTAGGAATTAGCCCAAAACAGCCAATAAACAACACGTTTCTGGGCTGAGACCACTCCTCCATGGACAGATAGGCTGCTCAAAGCTCCCCACTCCCACTGGTGAACAGAGAAGCTTCCTCCTATCCAAGTAAGGATATGGGCAACACAGGAACTGCACTAAAGTCCAGAATACAGCAAAACCTGTATTAAGGACTATTCTAGTTCAGAAAAGGTGGGAAACAAGGATATTTTTTGTTTTTTTTTTCTTTTTAGGCAGATAGCAGAAAAAGCACAGTAAATACTTTACACAGGCTAGCGCACTTGAGTGAGCAGCCTCAACAGTTAATTCAACAGAAAAAAGGCAATTTCAAAGTGCAGGTAATAATAATTGCAGTAACAATCTTATTTTAAGCAAACGAGCAGTTTCAACTCGCTTTTCGGCGAGAATAAGCAGTCGCAAAGGTAAAAGCAGAAAAAGGTACTTAAATCAGGTAGCAGTCACTCTTTTTCATCTCTCTGCTGCTAGCACCACTCTGCAGGACCACGAGGAGCTTTGCTGAGTCGGAACAAGTGCAAAAACTGCGCCAAGTGGGTTTTTAAGCAGGGGACTTGAAAGAGCTAGGAATTAGCCCAAAACAGCCAATAAACAACACGTTTCTGGGCTGAGACCACTCCTCCAGGGACAGATAGGCTGCTCAAAGCTCCCCACTCCCACTGGTGAACAGAGAAGCTTCCTCCTATCCAAGTAAGGATATGGGCAACACAGGAACTGCACTAAAGTCCAGAATACAGCAAAACCTGTATTAAGGACTATTCTAGTTCAGAAAAGGTGGGAAACAAGGATATTTTTTTTTTCTTTTTAGGCAGATAGCAGAAAAAGCACAGTAAATACTTTACACAGGCTAGCCACTTGAGTGAGCAGCCTCAACAGTTAATTCAACAGAAAAAAGGCAATTTCAAAGTGCAGGTAATAATAATTGCAGTAACAATCTTATTTTAAGCAAATGAGCAGTTTCAACTCGCTTTTCAATGAGAATAAGCAGTCGCAAAGGTAAAAGCAGAAAAAAGGTACTTAAATCAGGTAGCAGTCACTCTTTTTCATCTCTCTGCTGCTAGCACCACTCTGCAGGACCACGAGGAGCTTTGCTGAGTCGGAACAAATGCAAAAACCACGCCAAGTGGGTTTTTAAGCAGGGGACTTGAAAGAGCTAGGAATTAGCCCAAAACAGCCAATAAACAACACGTTTCTGGGCTGAGACCACTCCTCCAGGGACAGATAGGCTGCTCAAAGCTCCCCACTCCCACTGGTGAACAGAGAAGCTTCCTCCTATCCAAGTAAGGATATGGGCAACACAGGAACTGCACTAAAGTCCAGAATACAGCAAAACCTGTATTAAGGACTATTCTAGTTCAGAAAAGGCGGGAAACAAGGATTTTTTTTTTTTTTTCTTTTTAGGCAGATAGCAGAAAAAGCATAGTAAATACTTTACACAGGCTAGCACAATTGCGTAAGCAGCTTCAGCAGTTAATTCAACAGAAAAAAGACCATTTCAAAGTGCAGGCAATAATAATTGCAGTAACAATCTTATTTTAAGCAAACAAGCAGTTTAAACTCGCTTTTCGTCGAGAATAACCAGTCGCAAAGGTAAAAGGCGAAAAAAGGTACTTAAATCAGGTAGCAGTCACTCTTTTTCATCTCTGCTGCTAGCACCACTCTGCAGGACCACGAGGAGCTTTGCTGAGTCGGAACCAGTGCAAAAACTGCACCTAGTGTGTTTTTAAGCAGGGGACTTGAAAGAGCTAGGAATTAACCCAAAACAGCCAATAAACAACACATTTCTGGGCTGAGACCACTCCTCCATGGACAGATAGGCTGCTCAAAGCTCCCCACTCCCACTGGTGAACAGAGAAGCTTCCTCCTATCCAAGTAAGGAGATGGGCAACACAGGAACTGCACTAAAGTCCAGAATACAGCAAAACCTTTATTAAGGACTATTCTATTTCAGAAAAGTTGGGAAACAAGGATATTTTTTGATTTTTTTTTCTTTTTAGGCAGATAGCAGAAAAAGCACAGTAAATACTTTACACAGGCAAGCGTACTTGAGTGAGCAGCCTCAACAGTTAATTCCACAGAAAAAAGGCAATTTCAAAGTGCAGGTAATAATAATTGCAGTAACAATCTTATTTTAAGCAAATGAGCAGTTTCAACTCGCTTTTCAATGAGAATAAGCAGTCGCAAAGGTAAAAGCAGAAAAAAGGTACATAAATCAGGTAGCAGTCACTGTTTTTCATCTCTCTGATGCAAGCACCACTCTGCAGGGCCACGAGGAGCTTTGCTGAGTCGGAACAAATGCAAAAAACACGCCAAGTGGGTTTTTAAGCAGGGGACTTGAAAGAGCAAGGAATTAACTGAAAACAGCCAATAAACAACATGTTTCTGGGCTGATACCACTCCTCCAGGGACAGATAGGCTGCTCAAAGCTCCCCACTCCCACTGGTGAACAGAGAAGCTTCCTCCTATCCAAGTAAGGATATGGGCAACACAGGAACTGCACTAAAGTCCAGAATACAGCAAAACCTGTATTAAGGACTATTCTAGTTCAGAAAAGGTGGGAAACAAGGATTTTTTTTTTTCTTTTTAGGCAGATAGCAGAAAAAGCACAGTAAATACTTTACACAGGCTAGCGCACTTGAGTGAGCAGCCTCAACAGTTAATTCAACAGAAAAAAGGCAATTTCAAAGAGCAGGTAATAATAATTGCAGTAACAATCTTATTTTAAGCAAACGAGCAGTTTCAACTCGCTTTTCGGTGAGAATAAGCAGTCGCAAAGGTAAAAGCAGAAAAAAGGTACTTAAATCAGGTAGCAGTCACTCTTTTTCATCTCCTGCTGCTAGCACCACTCTGCAGTACCACGAGGATCTTTGCTGAGTCGGAACAAGCGCAATATTCGCGCCAAGTGGGTTTTTAAGCAGGGGACTAGAAAGACCTAGGAATTAGCCCAAAACAGCCAATAAACAACACGTTTCTGGGCTGAGACCACTCCTCCAGGGACAGATAGGCTGCTCAAAGCTCCCCACTCCCACTGGTGAACAGAGAAGCTTCCTCCTATCCAAGTAAGGATATGGGCAACACAGGAACTGCACTAAAGTCCAGAATACAGCAAAACCTGTATTAAGGACTATTCTAGTTCAGAAAAGGTGGGAAACAAGGATTTTTTTTTCTTTTTAGGCAGATAGCAGAAAAAGCACAGTAAATACTTTACACAGGCTAGCGCACTTGAGTGAGCAGCCTCAACAGTTAATTCAACAGAAAAAAGGCAATTTCAAAGTGCAGGTAATAATAATTGCAGTAACAATCTTATTTTAAGCAAACGAGCAGTTTCAACTCGCTTTTCGGTGAGAATAAGCAGTCGCAAAGGTAAAAGCAGAAAAAAGGTACTTAAATCAGGTAGCAGTCACTCTTTTTCATCTCTCTGCTGCTAGCACCACTCTGCAGGACCACGAGGAGCTTTGCTGAGTCGGAACAAGTGCAAAAACTGCGCCAAGTGGGTTTTTAAGCAGGGGACTTGAAAGAGCTAGGAATTAGCCCAAAACAGCCAATAAACAACACGTTTCTGGGCTGAGACCAATCCTCCAGGGACAGATAGGCTGCTCAAAGCTCCCCACTCCCACTGGTGAACAGAGAAGCTTCCTCCTATCCAAGTAAGGATATGGGCAACACAGGAACTGCACTAAAGTCCAGAATACAGCAAAACCTGTATTAAGGACTATTCTAATTCAGAAAAGGCGGGAAACAAAAAAATTTTTTTTTTCTTTTTAGGCAGATAGCAGACAAAGCACAGTAAATACTTTACACAGGCTAGCGCACTTGAGTGAGCAGCCTCAACAGTTAATTCAACAGAAAAAAGGCAATTTCAAAGTGCAGGTAATAATAATTGCAGTAACAATCTTATTTTAAGCAAACAAGCAGTTTCAACTCGCTTTTCGGTGAGAATAAGCAGTCGCAAAGGTAAAAGCAGAAAAAAGGTACTTAAATCAGGTAGCAGTCACTCTTTTTCATCTCTCTGCTGCTAGCACCACTCTGCAGGACCACGAGGAGCTTTGCTGAGTCGGAACAAGTGCAAAAACTACGCCAAGTGGGTTTTTACCAGGGGACTTGAAAGAGCTAGGAATTAGCCCAAAACGGCCAATAAACAACACGTTTCTGGGCTGAGACCAATCCTCCAGGGACAGATAGGCTGCTCAAAGCTCCCCACTCCCACTGGTGAACAGAGAAGCTTCCTCCTATCCAAGTAAGGATATGGGCAACACAGGAACTGCACTAAAGTCCAGAATACAGCAAAACCTGTATTAAGGACTATTCTAGTTCAGAAATGGCAGGAAACAAGGATTTTTTTTGTTATTTTTTCTTTTTAGGCAGATAGCAGAAAAAGCACAGTAAATACTTTACACAGGCTAGCACACTTGAGTGAGCAGCCTCAACAGTTAATTCAACAGAAAAAAGGCAATTTCAAAGTGCAGGTAATAATAATTGCAGTAACAATCTTATTTTAAGCAAACGAGCAGTTTCAACTCGCTTTTCAGTGAGAATAAGCAGTCGCAAAGGTAAAAGCAGAAAAAAGGTACTTAAATCAGGTAGCAGTCACTCTTTTTCATCTCTCTGCTGCTAGCACCACTCTGCAGGACCACGAGGAGCTTTGCTGAGTCGGAACAAGTGCAAAAACCACGCCAAGTGGGTTTTTAAGCAGGGGACTTGAAAGAGCTAGGAATTAGCCCAAAACAGCCAATAAACAACACGTTTCTGGGCTGAGACCACTCCTCCAGGGACAGATAGGCTGCTCAAAGCTCCCCACTCCCACTGGTGAACAGAGAAGCTTCCTCCTATCCAAGTAAGGATATGGGCAACACAGGAACTGCACTAAAGTCCAGAATACAGCAAAACCTGTATTAAGGAATATTCTAGTTCAGAAAAGGTGGGAAACAAGGATATTTTTTGTTTTTTTTTTTCTTTTTAGGCAGATAGCAGAAAAAGCACAGTAAATACTTTACACAGGCTAGCACTTGAGTGAGCAGCCTCAACAGTTAATTCAACAGAAAAAAGGCAATTTCAAAGTGCAGGTAATAATAATTGCAGTAACAATCTTATTTTAAGCAAACGAGCAGTTTCAACTCGCTTTTCGGCGAGAATAAGCAGTCGCAAAGGTAAAAGCAGAAAAAAGGTACTTAAATCAGGTAGCAGTCACTCTTTTTCATCTCTGCTGCTAGCACCACTCTGCAGGACCACGAGGAGCTTTGCTGAGTCGGAACAAGTGCAAAAACTGTGCCAAGTGGGTTTTTAAGCAGGGGACTTGAAAGAGCTAGGAATTAGCCCAAAACAGCCAATAAACAACACGTTTCTGGGCTGAGACCACTCCTCCAGGGACAGATAGGCTGCTCAAAGCTCCCCACTCCCACTGGTGAACAGAGAAGCTTCCTCCTATCCAAGTAAGGATATGGGCAACACAGGAACTGCACTAAAGTCCAGAATACAGCAAAACCTGTATTAAGGACTATTCTAGTTCAGAAAAGGCGGGAAACAAGGATTTTTGTTTTTTTTCTTTTTAGGCAGATAGCAGAAAAAGCACAGTAAATACTTTACACAGGCTAGCGCACTTGAGTGAGCAGCCTCAACAGTTAATTCAACAGAAAAAAGGCAATTTCAAAGTGCAGGTAATAATAATTGCAGTAACAATCTTATTTTAAGCAAATGAGCAGTTTCAACTCGCTTTTCGGTGAGAATAAGCAGTCGCAAAGGTAAAAGCAGAAAAAGGTACTTAAATCAGGTAGCAGTCACTCTTTTTCATCTCTCTGCTGCTAGCACCACTCTGCAGGACCAAGAGGAGCTTTGCTGAGTCGGAACAAGTGCAAAAGCCACGCCAAAGTGGGTTTTTAAGCAGGGGACTTGAAAGAGCTGTGTATTAGCTTTTAAATCTGCCCTCCTCACTGCTGCTGAGTCTGCTTGGCTGTGTGCGACAGCTCTGAACTATCCCCTCCACGACCCTATGTCTTTGCCTGGGTTGTATCCCTCTAATTTCACTATTAGGGTGTTCCCCACAGAATACCCTTGGACTCGGTCAGGACATTGTCTTCTTCTACCACCCTCTACCACCAGAAAAAAGAGACTATCCCCTCCACGACCCTGTGTCTTTGCCTGGGTTGTATCCCTCTAATTTCACTATTAGGGTGTTCCCCACAGAATACCCTTGGACTCGGTCAGGACATTGTCTTCTTCTACCACCCTCTACCACCAGAAAAAGAGACTATCCCCTCCACGACCCTGTGTCTTTGCCTGGGTTGTATCCCTCTAATTTCACTATTAAGGTGTTCCCCACAGAATACCCTTGGACTCGGTCAGGACATTGTCTTCTTCTACCACCCTCTACCACCAGAAAAAAGAGACTATCCCCTCCACGAACCTTTGTCTTTGCCTGGGTTGTATCCCTCTAATTTCACTATTAGGGTATTCCCCACAGAATACCCTTGGACTCGGTCAGGACATTGTCTTCTTCTACCACCCTCTACCACCAGAAAAAAAAGACTATCCCCTCCACGACCCTGTGTCTTTGCCTGGGTTGTATCCCTCTAATTTCACTATTAGGGTGTTCCCCACAGAATACCCTTGGACTCGGTCAGGACATTGTCTTCTTCTACCACCCTCTACCACCAGATACAAGAGACTATCCCCTCCACGACCCTGTGTCTTTGCCTGGGTTGTATCCCTCTAATTTCACTATTAGGGTGTTCCCCACAGAATACCCTTGGACTCAGTCAGGACATTGTCTTCTTCTACCACCCTCTACCACCAGAAAAAAGAGACTATCCCCTCCACGACCCTGTGTCTTTGCCTGGGTTGTATCCCTCTACTTTCACTATTAGGGTGTTCCCCACAGAATACCCTTGGACTCGGTCAGGACATTGTCTTCTTCTACCACCCTCTACCACCAGAAAAAAGAGAGTATGTCTACCTAGTCATGCTGTATTACGTTTTAACTAAATGTTCCTGCTAAACTTTCAGACTGCCACTAGCTAAGCAGCCAGCAGCTACCCCTCCTTACTCCTTCATTTCCCCTCACAGTCTCCTCGGATGGCCACATAGGCTATCCTCTCTCCCCCTTCTAGTACAGCTCCACGCCTGGTAGCTCCCTTGTTTGCTTACTGCACTACTACTTTGTCCACTAGATGCTATACTTTTCTCATCCCTATTTGGGATATTAGTACTGACTTCTGCCTTACACTTTTATTCTCCCCTCCTTATACTAATCCTTTTCCTCCTTTACCTCTCTGTCTCATCCTCTCCCCCGAGGATACTTTTTCTTGCCTTGATTCCCCCTTCCTTCCCTGATACTTTTTCCACTCTCCTCTGGTCTACTTTGTGTTTTGCTCACAGCCTTTCTCCTTGGGCTCCCTACTTGCTTCTCCTGTCTCCTTTGAGCCCAGGTCTGTACTCCTGTTTTACCCTTTTTCACATACTATTGTATTTACTAGGCCCCAATATCTGTATGTTTTATTACCCTTGGATATTACTCCTGTTCCACATCCTACCCACTTAGCCTCTTATCTCCTTCCCTAGCCTATTGTTCTCTTTACTGAACCTATTACTATTCTATCCTTTTCAGCCAGATCTCTGCACCCCCCTTCCTTTCCAGTCTATACCTGCCTCCCTGCTATCTTCCCTCCCCCTCCCCCTCCCCCTTCTATTAATCTTCCTACTGCAACCTTATTATCCTATCCTTTCTTCAGCCAGGTTTCTTCACTCCCCTCCTTTTCCGGTCTATACCTACCCCTACTATCTCCGCCTCCTCCTCCCTAGGGACTTCCTGTGGAAGTTTTTAAAGACTGCCCATGTCCCAAAGGCGCCATCTTTAAATCTGCCCTCCTCGCTGCTGCTGAGTCTGCTTGGCTGTGTGCGACAGCTCTGAAGTAAGTTTTAAGCTGTATATTGCACTCCAGTTTTCAGGAATTGTATTGTAACATTTCTAGTAGTCGGTGTTTAACTGCTGTTTATGTTAAATGTGTTTAGCTTGTGCCATATTGCTGTAGTAACCTGTTATCTACCTATAACACTCCAAGTCAGGTGAAACTGATGATTATATGCTATTCCAGCTTATGTTCAGGTTAACGCGACTGTGTTTAGCATAGCCTTAGTTGAAGGACCGCTCTTTTACTGTCTGGATTTGTGCTATAGTGTGTGTACTCTTTCTAGTGTAAGCGCGAATGTGTTTAGCACTTGGGTGGTACTGAATACATGGGACGGCTCTAGTACTGTTGTGTTCAGGTTGGTGGGAGTTGCGTTGATGCAGCCTCTGATATAAGACTACTCATCTACCTCTGATACTGATAGAACAGCGTGTTTACTATTACTAATCCAAACGCGAATGCGTTCAGCCTTAAGGTGGCACTAAATTGGTAGGATTGCAATAATATTGTTGGTGGACAGATTAACGCGAATCCTTCTAGTATATTCAGTCTTGTAATGCTACTCCGCTACTGTCTGCATTGATTCTCTAGCACGTGGATCTTTGCTCAGCTATACGCAATGCGTTTAGCTTTCAGGTAGCGCTACATAAGTGGGACCCTCTGATACTGATACCGATACTGCTTAAGCTGGTATAGGAACCCTTTACATCTCACGCAAATGCTGGTTTTGTATGCTGTGCTGTTCCAACCTATGAGTACTTACGGGCTGTGCAAACGTGAATAATTTTAGATAGTTTGGCTAGCTTTTAAAGTGACTGCTCTTGAATTTGTTGCTAACTTAGAAGTGAATGCGTTTAGTTATTAGGTTTGCCTTACATTGGGACTGCTCCTATCCTAGTCCTCACACCTATTGCTTTCACATATCATATTTCTGTATACGCAATAGCATTCCGTGTTATGACTTGCTATTTACACCATCTACACCTCCTAAAGAGACTGGAAAGTGTTTCAATTGAATTGTTTATGTTAACGTGAATGCGTTCACTGCATTACTCTGGTGTGTGTGGTGATTTGCTGTAACACTAGGCTCTATATATTATTAGCTATACAGTTATTTATTTGAAATGTACTTTTCACCATTAATATGTACATCCTAAAGAGTTATATCAACTATGTGTAACGTTGCTTTGCTTACCAGTTGCATAACCTGTCTTTTATTGCATTTTGACTCTGAATTGTAACCCTGTATGTTAATATTGTACTCTAACATTATCTTTTTGTCCTCTCTCCCTCCTCTAACAGCTATCCCCTCCACGACCCTGTGTCTTTGCCTGGGTTGTATCCCTCTACTTTCACTATTAGGGTGTTCCCCACAGAATACTATTGGACTCGGTCAGGACATTGTCTTCTTCTACCACCCTCTACCACCAGAAAAAAGAGAGTATGTCTACCTAGTCATGCTATATTACGCTTTAACTAAATGTTCCTGCTAAACTTTCAGACTGCCACTAGCTAAGCAGCCAGCAGCTACCCCTCCTTACTCCTTCATTTCCCCTCACAGTCTCCTCGGATGGCCACATAGGCTATCCTCTCTCCCCCTTCTAGTACAGCTCCATGTCTGGTAGCTCCCTTGTTTGCTTACTGCACTACTACTTTGTCCACTAGATGTTATACTTTTCTCATCCCTATTTGGGATATTAGTACTGACTTCTGCCTTACACTTTTATTCTCCCCTCCTTATACTAATCCTTTTCCTCCTTTACCTCTCTGTCTCATCCTCTTCCCCGAGGATACTTTCTCTTGCCTTGATTCCCCCTTCCTTCCCTGATACTTTTTCCACTCTCCTCTTGTCTATTTTGTGTGCCCCGCTCCGCTCCCCACCCTACCCCCATATCCCACCCACCCCCAGGGGTCCTACATTTATATTTCTACAAGCCACACCTCCTACTACTGCTATCCTATCCAATTCACAGTCTCACAGATTGTGTAACTTCCTTCACTTAGTCACACCTACATACCACTTTAACCAACCCACCACTATCTCACTAAAGTCCTATACCATTACAGCCCCTTCCACTCTACCCCCTACTCCCACCACACACCCCTCTACAACATATCAGGAAACCCTACTTCACATACAACTACCTTATCATGTCTACAACTATCCTCCACTCACAACTTAAACTACCTATCACCTTCTTACTATTATTCCTTCTCATTACTACCTACTTCTTAACCTCCTATGAACACTCCTTAACTATTTCTCTCTCACTTCCCTCAAAACATACTAGTACACCTACAACATACCTACCTTCATCCTATTTACCTACCTCATCACAAACCATATATCTACTTCCCAAATACCATAGACTATTTCATTGTAAACTACTAAAAACTAAATCAAAGAAAGTATTTGACACATCTCTAAAACACATATCCAAAAACTATGGTCTACTACTCCATCTACTACTCCATCTACTTCAGGACGGTGACATACACCCCAATCCAGGCCCTCAACCTACAACTACTAAAACACACAGTCACCATATAAAAGCTCTCCTTCCTCCAACTATAACTACAAACATACTATCCTTGGCCCACATAAATATACGCAGTATCTGTAATAAAGTTAGTCAAATACACGCCCTACTAGAAGTACACAACTTTGACATTCTATGCTTATTAGAAACCTGGCTAAAACCATCTATTAAAGATATTGAAATTACCCCACCTGGATATAACATTGTTAGACTTGATCGCACCTCCAAGAAAGGAGGTGGAGTAGCTATCCTATATAAATCTAACCTGAAGCTTACTCTTCTTGACCTTGCTCTTACCCAAAACAATAATGTCGAAATAATCTGCTCTAGAGTTCAAATTAATACTACTAAATCAATAAACATCATTTGTGCTTATCTGCCTCCAGGAAATAATATCCCCACATTAGAACAACTTCTTGAACAACTCTCAAATTACCTCCCTCAAGAAACACTACTCCTTGGAGACTTTAACATTGACTGGAAATCTTGTAACAATGCTAACCCTACTTCCCATTTAAACCTTTTTGGTTTCAAACAACTAATTGATAGTGCCACTAGAATAAATAAAACAAGCAAAAAGAAACCACCTTAGACTGGGTTCTTACAAACTCCCCTCACAAAGCTACAAAACTGGCATCCTTCCTGATGACCTTAGCGATCACTCCCTCACATATGTCATTAGAGCTAAAACTCATCAAAACTTACCTACCTCACATAGAACACTATATTCAAAGAAACAATTTAATCCCCAAAGATTTCAAACAGAACTCTCACAATACAATTGGACCCCTCTAAAGCACCTCTCTCTCAACAAAGCCGTAGAATATTTCAACTCAGCATTCCTTACAATCCTAAACCACCATGCCCCAAGTTGTACCATTAGAATAAAGACCAGAACAGCATCCTGGCTTACCTCTAATACTAAACAAAAGATCAGGCTTAAAAATAAATCTTGGAAGAAATGGCGCTCCTCTAGAAACCCAACAGACTATCAAACCTTTAGAGAGCTGAGAAACAAAACCAAAAATGCTATTATTTCAGACAAAAGAACTACTATGTAGAACTTCAGCAATCCACAAAAAGAACCAAAAAGGTTCTGGTCTACTATCAATCATCTACTTACCCCAGGTAAAATAGTAACACCTAACCCACAGAATCTAGACCCTGATAATCCCTCTTTAATAGCCAATAACTTCAATAGCTTCTTTACTACTTCCATACAAACACTAGCAAGCCATTTATCCCCTGATGCTTCCCAACTGATCTTAAGTAACGCCAACAAAGTCATTCCTTCCCTTCAACTTCAACCCATACCCACCTCCTACATACAATCTCTCTTACAAAAACTTAAACCCACTACCCCCTCAGCAGATAAACTTCCTGCTGAATTCCTTCAGGAAGCAGCAAAAGCTATAGCCTACCCTGTTTCAATCCTAATAAACAGATCCATAAAAGAAAGTGATTTTCCAGCAATCTGGAAGATATCACATATCATACCCTTACATAAAGGAGGCAAATCCACTGACCTCTCTAACTACCGCCCAATAGCACTATTATCTCCACTAGCTAAAATCATGGAAAAATGTATACACAAACAACTACTTAACCATCTCCTTCAAAATAACCTACTAGCAAACACTCAACATGGATTTAGGCCCTCACATAGTACGACCACTGCACTACTTTCCTTTACTAACACAATAAACTGTAACCGTAATAATAACAAACTAACTGCTTCTCTTTTCCTAGACCTGTCAAAAGCCTTCGACATGGTCAACCATAAACTTCTCCTACATATACTAAACTCACTTGCCTTGGATTTTTCCTCCTTAACCTGGTTCTCATCCTACCTTGAAAACCGACAACAAGCAGTACTCTGGAAAAATTCTCTATCTGCTCTACTACCTATCTCCTTAGGAGTACCTCAAGGATCAATATTAGGTCCACTCTTATTCTTTATCTTTATTAATGATCTTCAATCATCTATCCATAACACTACCTGCATACAATATGCAGATGATTCTACCATCATCTGTACAGCTCCCACCCAATCTGAACTCCAGTCACTCACACAATCTACCTTTTCAACCGTTGAACAATGGTTCTCAAAAAGATGTCTCCTTCTCAACTCCAAGAAAACAAAGCTATAACTATTCTCACCTACCCACAAATCTCCTCAACTAAATTTTACTATTACTGCAGCTGACAATTCTCTTATCTCCCCAGACTCTACTACCAAACTGCTTGGTGTTACTATTGATAATAATCTTAACTATGATTGTCATATCAATAACACTATAAAAGCAGTAAATAAAAAGATAGGTTCACTGTACAGAATAAAACCCTTCCTTACTCCAAAAGCACGGACCACCTTAGCTCAATCACATCTTATCTCCACCCTACTGTATGCTTCCTCTATTTACACCAATCTCTCTAAAGGTAACCTGAAAAAACTAACTACATCCTACCATAATATAGCCCGTTTTGCCACAGCATCCCAGTACAGAACTCACCACTGTAATAACTTAAAACAATTACAATGGTTAGAACTACCTAACAAGCTTATCTATCAACAACTCTTAATTACACATAACATTCTTTATCAACCAACAAAACACCAGCTCTCAGTAACCTCCTTACTCCCTACAAAACTTGAAACAGTTGCGATCTGCGAAAAGATAAAAGTCACCACAACTACAATTACAAATTCAGCAGGTAACTGTCTATTTTCAAACTCCATAGGAAAATATGGAATAACCTCCCCACACATTACCTCACTAGACTCCTTTCAACTTTTCAAAAAACAACTTCTATTACATCTTAACAACTTCTGGCTCTGCTCTTGTACCAATCCAGACTAAATGACTTCTTCGCTCTTCAGCCATACCTCCCTACGTAAAAATCACTATCTTTCCCTGCTATTTCAAATGACTAAATTACTGTACTGTTCTACAAAAAAAAAAAAAAAAAAAAAAAAATATGAATATATAGCTTAGGCTATTTGTTTTTTACCTGATTTTTTTTCGCTGTGTTTTCTACTACAATAAAATGTATGCATTGTTGCTTAAATGTTTAACCTTGTTTTAATTGTGGAGCTTTTCTCCCCGGGCCTCCACTGAAAATGGAAATTATCCAGCTGGACTAGCCCGGTCAACAAATGTAAAATAAATAAATAAATAAATAAATTAGTCCAAAACGGCAAATAAACAACAAATTTCTGGACTAAGAGCACTCCGACAGGGGCAGATAGGCTTCTCAAAGTTCCCATCTCCCACTGGTGAACAGAGAAGTTTCCTCCTATCCAAGTAAGGATATGGCAACAGAGGAACTGCTCTAAAGTCCAGAATACAACAAAACCTATATTAGGGACGATTCTAGCTCAGAAAAGGTGGGAAACAAGGATATATTTTTTTCTTTTTTAGGCAGATATCAGAAAAAGCACAGTAAATACTTTACACAGGCTAGCGCACTTGAGTGAGCAGCCTCAACAGTTAGTTCAAACAGAAAAAGACAATTTCAAAGTGCAGGTAATAATAGTTGCAGTAGCAAGCTTATTTTAAGCAAAAGAGCAGTTTCAACTCGCTTTTCAGTGAGAATAAACAGTCGCATAGGTAAAAGCAGTAAAAAGATACTTAAATCAGGTAGCAGTCACTCTTTTTCATCTCTCTGCTGCTAGCACCACTCTGCAGGACAACGAGGAGCTTTGCTGAGTCGGAAGAAGCACAAACACTGTGCCATAGTGGGTTTTTAAGCAGGGAACTTGAAAGAGCTAGGAATTAGCCCAAAATGGCCAATAAACAACAAGTTTCTGGGCTGAGACCTCTCCTCCAGGGACAGATAGGCGGAGCAAAGCTCCCCACTCCCACTGGTGAACAGAGAAGCTTCCTCATATCCAAGTAAGGATATGGGCAACAAAGCAACTGCTCTAAAGTCCAGAATACAGAAAAACCTGTATTAGGGACTATTCTAGCTCAGAAAAGGTGGGAAACAAGGATTTTTTTTTTTTTAGGCAGATATCAGAAAAAGCACAGTAAATACTTTACACAGGCTAGCGCACTTGAGTGAGCAGCCTCAACAGTTAATTCAAACAGAGAAAGACAATTTCAAAGAGCAGGTAATAATAATTGCAGTAACAAGCTTATTTTAAGCAAAAAAGCAGTTTCAACTTGCTTTTGGGTGAAAATAAAGTCGCAAAGTTAAAAGCAGAAAAAAGATACTTAAATCAGGTAGCAGTCACTCTTTTTTGTCTCTCTGCTGCACTACTCTGCAGGACCACGAGGAGCTTTGCTGAGTTGGAACAGGCGCAAAAACTGCGCCAAAGTGGGTTTTTAAGCAGGGGAGTTAAAAGAGCTAGGAATTAGCACAAAACGGCCAATAAACAACAAGTTTCTGGGCTGAGACTACTCCTCCAGGGAAAGATAGGCTGCTCAAAGCTCCCCACTTCCACTGGTGAACAGAGAAGCTTCCTCATATCCAAGTAAGGATATGAGCAACACAGGAAGTGCTCTAAAGCCCATAATACAGCAAATCCTGTATTATGGGACTATTCTAGCTCAGAAAAGGCAGGACGCAAGGATATTTTTTTGTTTATCTTGTTTCCTTTTTTAGGCAGATATCAGAAAAAGCACAGTAAATACTTTACACAGGCTAGCACACTTGAGTGAGCAGGCTCAACAGTTAATTCAAACAGAAAAAGACAATTTCAAAGTGTAGGTAATAATAATTGCAGTAGCAAGCTTATTTTACACAAAAGAGCAGTTTCAACTCACTTATCAGTGAGAATAAACAGTCACAATGGTAAAAGCAGTAAAAGGAAACTTAAATCAGATAGCAGTCACTCTTTTTAGTCTCTCTGCTGCTAGCACCAATCTGCAGGACCACAAGGAGCCTTTCTGAGTTGGAACAAGTGAAAAAAACGCGCCAAAGTGGGTTTTTAAGCAGGGGTCTTGAAAGAGCTAGGAATTAGCCAATAACATCAAGTTTCTGGGATGAGACCACTCCCCCAGGGAAAGATAGACTGCTCAAAGCTCCCACTTCCACTGGTGAATACAGAAGCTTCCACATTTCCAAGTAAGGGTATGGGCATCATAGGAACTGCTCTAAAGTCCAGAATACAGCAAAATCTGTATTAGGGACCATTCTAGCTCAGAAAAAGGCAGGAAACAAGGATTTTTTTTGTTTTTCTTTTTTTCTTTTTCAGGCAGACATTAGAAAAACTGCAGTAAATACTTTACACAGGCTAGCGCACTTGATTGAGCAGGCTCAACAATTAATTCATACAGAAAAAGACAATTTCAAAGTGCAGGTAATAATAATTCCAGTAACAAGCTTACTTTAAGCAAAAGAGCAGTTTCAACTCGCTTTTGGGTGAGAATAAACAGTCGCAAAGATAAAAGCAGTAAAAAGATACTTAAATCAGGTAGCAGTCACTCTTTTTAGTCTCTCTGCTCCTGGCATCACTCTGCAGGACCTCGAGGAGCTTTGCTGAGTCGGAACAAGTGCAAAAACCGCGGCACAGCAGGTTTTTAAGCAGGGGACTTGAAAGAACTAGGAATTAGCCCAAAACGGCGATTAAACCACAAGTTTCTGGGCTGAGACCACTCCTCCAGGAACAGATAGGCGGAGCAAAGCTCCCCACTCCCACTGGTGAACAGAGAAGCTTCCTCTATCCAAGTAAGGATATGGGCAACAAAGGAACTGCTCTAAAGTCCAGAATACAGAAAAACCTGTATTAGGGACCATTCTAGTTCAGAAAAGGTGGGAAACAAGGATTTTTTTTTTTTTAGGCAGATATCAGAAAAAGCACAGTAAATACTTTACACAGGCTAGCGCACTTGAGTGAGCAGCCTCAACAGTTAATTCAAACAGAAAAAGACAATTTCAAAGAGCAGGTAATAATAATTGCAGTAACAAGCTTATTTTAAGCAAAAGAGCAGTTTCAACTCGCTTTTGGGTGAAAATAAAGTCGCAAAGTTAAAAGCAGTAAAAAGATACTTAAATCAGGTAGCAGTCACTCTTTTTTGTCTCTCTGCTGCACTACTCTGCAGGACCACGAGGAGCTTTGCTGAGTTGGAACAGGCGCAAAAACTGCACCAAAGTGGGTTTTTAAGCAGGGGAGTTAAAAGAGCTAGGAATTAGCACAAAACGGCCAATAAACAACAAGTTTCTGGGCTGAGACTACTCCTCCAGGGAAAGATAGGCTGCTCAAAGCTCCCCACTTCCACTGGTGAACAGAGAAGCTTCCTCATATCCAAGTAAGGATATGGGCAACACAGGAACTGCTCTAAAGTCCAGAATACAGCAAAACCTGTATTATGGGACTATTCTAGCTCAGAAAAGGTGGGACGCAAGGATATTTTTTTGTTTTTCTTCTTTCCTTTTTTAGGCAGATATCAGAAAAAGCACAGTAAATACTTTACACAGGCTAGCACACTTGAGTGAGCAGGCTCAACAGTTAATTCAAACAGAAAAAGACAATTTCAAAGTGCAGGTAATAATAATTGCAGTAGCAAGCTTATTTTACACAAAAGAGCAGTTTCAACTCACTTATCAGTGAGAATAAACAGTCACAATGGTAAAAGCAGTAAAAAGAAACTTAAATCAGATAGCAGTCACTCTTTTTAGTCTCTCTGCTGCTAGCACCAATCTGCAGGACCACGAGGAGCCTTTCTGAGTTGGAACAAGTGCAAAAAACGTGCCAAAGCGGGTTTTTAAGCAGGGGTCTTGAAAGAGCTAGGAATTAGCCAATAACATCAAATTTCTGGGATGAGACCACTCCCCCAGGGAAAGATAGGCTGCTCAAAGCTCCCCACTTCCACTGGTGAACACAGAAGCTTCCTCATTTCCAAGTAAGGGTATGGGCAACATAGGAACTGCTCTAAAGTCCAGAATACAGCAAAATCTGTATTAGGGACTATTCTAGCTCAGAAAAAGGCGGGAAACAAGGATATTTTTTGTTTGTTTTTCTTTTTTAGGCAGACATTAGAAAAAGTGCAGTAAATACTTTACACAGGCTAGCGCACTTGATTGAGCAGGCTCAGCAATTAATTCATACTGAAAAAGACAATTTCAAAGTGCAGGTAATAATAATTCCAGTAACAAGCTTATTTTATGCAAAAGAGCAGTTTCAACTCACTTTTGGGTGAGAATAAACAGTCACAATGGTAAAAGCAGTAAAAAGAAACAAATCAGGTAGCAGTCACTCTCTTTGGTCTCTCTGCTGCTAGCACCAATCTGCAGGACCATGAGGAGCCTTGCTGAGTTGGAACAAGTGCAAAAACCGTGCCAAAGCGGGTTTTTAAGCAGGGGTCTTGAAAGAGCTAGGAATTAGCCAATAACATCAAGTTTCTGGGATGAGACCACTCCCCCAGGGAAAGATAGGCTGCTCAAAGCTCCCCACTTCCACTGGTGAACACAGAAGCTTCCTCATTCCCAAGTAAGGGTATGGGCAACATAGGAACTGCTCTAAAGTCCAGAATACAGCAAAATCTGTATTAGGGACTATTCTAGCTCAGAAAAAGGCGGGAAACAAGGATATTTTTTTGTTTTTCTTTTTTTCTTTTTTAGGCAGACATTAGAAAAAGTGCAGTAAATACTTTACACAGGCTAGCGCACTTGATTGAGCAGGCTCAACAATTAATTCATACAGAAAAAGACAATTTCAAAGTGCAGGTAATAATAATTCCAGTAACAAGCTTACTTTAAGCAAAAGAGCAGTTTCACCTCGCTTTTGGGTGAGAATAAACAGTCGCAAAGGTAAAAGCAGTAAAAAGATACTTAAATCAGGTAGAAGTCACTCTTTTTAGTCTCTCTGCTCCTAGCATCACTCTGCAGGACCACGAGGAGCTTTGCTGAGTCGGAACAAGTGCAGAAACCGCAACAAAGCAGGTTTTTAAGCAGGGGACTTGAAAGAACTAGGAATTAGCCCAAAACGGCGATTAAACCACAAGTTTCTGGGCAGAGACCACTCCTCCAGGAACAGATAGGCTGCTCAAAGCTCCCCACTCCCACTGGTGAACAGAGAAGCTTCCTCCTATCCAAGTAAGGATATGCTCAACACAGGAACTGCTCTAAAGTCCAGAATACAGCAAAACCTGTATTAGGGACTATTCTAGCTCAGAAAAGGTGGGAAACAAGGATATTTTTGTTTGTTTTTCTTTTTTAGGCAGATATCAGAAAAAGCACAGTAAATACTTTACACAGGCTAGCGCACTTGAGTGAGCAGCCTCAACAGTTAATTCAAACAGAAAAAGACAATTTCAAAGTGCAGGTAATAATAATTGCAGTAACAAGCTTATTTTAAGCAAAAGAGCAGTTTCAACTCACTTTTGGGTGAGAATAAACAGTCGCAAAGGTAAAAGCAGTAAAAAGATACTTAAATCAGGTAGCAGTCACTCTTTTTAGTCTCTCTGCTGCTAGCACCACTCTGCAGGACCACGAGGAGCTTTGCTGAGTCGGAACAAGTGCAAAAACCACACCAAAGCAGGTTTTTAAGCAGGGGACTTGAAAGAGCTAGGAATTAGCCCAAAATGGCCAATAAACAACAAGTTTCTGGGCTGAGACCACTCCTCCAGGGACAGATAGGCTGCTCAAAGCTCCCCACTCCCACTGGTGAACAGAGAAGCTTCCTCCTATCCAAGTAAGGATATGGGCAACACAGGAACTGCTCTAAAGTCCAGAATACAGCAAAACCTGTATTAGGGACTATTCTAGCTCAGAAAAGGCGGGAAACAAGGATATTTTTTGTTTTATTTTCTTTTTTAGGCAGATATCAGTAAAAGCACAGTAAATACTTTACACAGGCTAGCGCACTTGAGTGAGCAGCCTCAACAGTTAATTCAAACAGAAAAATACAATTTCAAAGTGCAGGTAATAAAAATTGCAGTAATAAGCTTATTTTAAGCAAAAGAGCAGTTTCAACTCGCTTTTGGGTGAGAATAAACAGTCGCAAAAGTAAAAGCAGTAAAAAGATACTTAAATCAGGTAGCAGTCACACTTTTTAGTCTCTCTGCTGCTAGCACCACTCTGCAGGACCACAAGGTGCTTTGCTGAGTTGGAACAAGTGCAAAAACCGCGTCAAAGCAGGTTTTTAAGCAGGGGACTTGAAAGAGCTATGAATTAGCACAAAACGGTGAATAAACAAGAAGTTTCTGGGTTGAGACCACTCCTCCAGGGACCGATAGGATTCTCAAAGCTCGCCACTCCCACTGCTGAACAGAGAAGTTTCCTCCTATCCAAGTAAGGATATGGCAACAGAGGAACTGCTCTAAAGTCCAGAATACACCAAAACCTGTATTTGGGACTACTCTAGCTCAGAAAAGGCGGGAAACAAGGATATTTTTTTTTTCTTTTTTAGGCAGATATCAGAAAAAGCACAGTAAATACTTTACACAGGCTAGCGCACTTGAGTGAGCAGCCTCAACAGTTAATTCAAACAGAAAAAGACAATTTCAAAGTGCAGGTAATAATAATTGCAGTAACAAGCTTATTTTAAGCAAAAGAGCAGTTTCAACTCTCTTTTCGGTGAGAATAAACAGTCGCAAAGGTAAAAGCAGTAAAAAGATACTTAAATCAGGTAGCAGTCACTCTTTTTAGTCTCTCTGCTGCACCACTCTGTAGGACCACGAGGAGCTTTGCTGAGTCAAACAAGCACAAAACCGTGCGAAAGTGGGTTTTTAAGCAGGGGACTTGAAAGAGCTAGGAATTAGCCCAAAACAGCCAATAAACAACAAGTTTCTGGGCTGAAACCACTCCTCCAGGGACAGATAGGCTGCTCAAAGCTCCCCACTCCCACTGATGAACAGAGACGCTTCCTCGTATCCAAGTAAGGATATGGGCAACACAGGAACTGCTCTAAAGTCCAGAATACAGCAAAACCTGTATTAGGGACTATTCCAGCTCAGAAAAGGCGGGAAACACGGATTTTTTTGTTTTTCTGTTTTTCTTTTTTTGGCAGATATCAGAAAAATCACAGTATATACTTTACACAGGCTAGCACACTTGAGTGAGCAGGCTCCAGAGTTAATTCAAACAGAAAAAGACAATTTCAAAGTGCAGGTAATAATATTTGCGTAACAAGCTTATTTTAAGCAAAATAACAGTTTCAATTCACTTTTCGGTGAGAATAAACAGTCGCAAAGGTAAAAGCAGTAAAAAGATAATTAAATCAGGCAGGTGGAACAAGTGCAAAAACTGCGCCAAATTGAGTTTTTAAGCATGGGACCTGAAAAAGCTAGGAATTAGCCCAAAACGGCCAATAAACAACAAGTTTCTGGGCTGAGAACACTCCTCCAGGGACAGATAGGCTGCTCAAAGCTCCCCACTCCCACTGGTGAACAGAGAAGCTTCCTCGTATCCAAGTAAGGATATGGGCAACACAGGAACTGCTCTAAAGTCCAGAATACAGCAAACCCTGTATTAGGGACTATTCTAGCTCAGAAAAGGCGGGAAACAAGGATTTTTTTTTGTTTTTCTTTTTTTCTTTTTTAGGCAGATATCAGAAAAAGCACAGTAAATACTTTACACAGGCTAGCGCACTTGAGTGAGCAGGCTCAAGAGTTAATTCAAACAGAAAAAGACAATTTCAAAGTGCAGGTAATAATAATTGCAGTAACAAGCTTATTTTAAGCAAATGATCAGTTTCATCTCACTTTTGGGCAAGAATAAACAGTCACAAAGGTAAAAGCAATAAAAAGATACTTAAATCAGGTAGCAGTCATTCTTTTTAGTCTCTCTGCTGCTAGCACCACTCTGCAGGACAACGTGGAGCTTTGCTGAGTCTGAACAAGTGCAAAAACCGTGCCAAAGCAGGTTTTTAAGTTGGGGACATGGAAGAGATAGGAATTAGCCCAAAATGGTCAATAAACAACAAGTTTCTGGGATGAGACCACTCCTCCATGGCAGATAGACTGCTCAAAGCTCCCCACTCCCACTGGTGAACAGAGAAGCTTCCTGCTATCCAAGAAAGGATATGGGCAACACAGGAACTGCTCTAAAGTCCAGAATAGAGCAAAACCTGTATTAGGGACTATTCCAGCTCAGAAAAGGTGGGAAACAAGGATTTTTTTTTCTTTTTTAGGCAGATATCAGAAAAAGCACAATAAATACTTTACACAGGTTAGTGCACTTGAGTGAGCAGCCTCAACAGTAAATTCAAACAGAAAAAGACAATTTCAAAGTGCAGGTAATAATAATTGCAGTAACAAGCTTATTTTAAGCAAAAGAGCAGTTTCAACTCACTTTTCGGCAAGAATAAACAGTTGCAAAGGTAAAAGCAGTAAAAAATAGTTAAATCAGGTAGCAGTCACTCTTTTTTGTCTCTCTGCTGCTAGCACCACTCTGCAGGACCACAAGGAGCTTTGCTGAGTCGTAACACGTGCAAAAACCTCACCAAAGTGGGTATTTAAGCAGGGGACTTGAAAGAGCTAGGACTTAGCCCAAAACGGCCAATAACCAACAAGTTTTGGGACTGAGACCACTCCTCCAAGGGCAGATAGGCTGCTTAAAGCTCCCCAATCCCACTAGTGAAAAGAAAAGCTTCCTCCTATCCAAGTAAGGATATGGCAACACAGGAACTGCTCTAAAGTCCAGAATTAAGCAAAATCTGTATTAGGGACTATTCTAGCTCAGAAAAGGTGGGAAACAAGGATTTTTTTGTTTGTTTTTCATTTTTAGGCAGATATCAGATAAAGCACAATAAATACTTTACATAGGCTAGTACACTTGAGTGAGCAGCCTCAACAGTTAATTCAAACAGAAAAAGACAATTTCAAAGTGCAGCCAATAATAATTGCAGTAACATGCTTATTTTAAGCAAAAGAGCAGTTTCAACTCGCTTTTGGGTGAGAATAAACAGTCATAAAGGTAAAATCAGTAAAAAGATACTTAAATCAGGTAGCAGTCACTCTTTTTCATCTCTCTGCTCCTAGCAGCACTCTGCAGTACCATGAGGAGCTTTGCTGAATCGGAACAAGCGCAGAAACTGCACCAAAGCAGGTTTTTAAGCAGGGGACTTGAAAGAGCGAAGAATTAGCCCAAAACAGCCAATAAACAAGTTTTTGGGATGAGACCACTCCTCCAGGGACAGATAGGCTCCTCAAAGCTCCCCACTCCCACAAGTGAACAGAGAATATTCCTCCAATCCAAGTAAGGATATGAGCAACACAGGAACTGCTCTAAAGTCCAGAATACAGCAAAACCCTATTAGGGACTATTCTAGCTCAGAAAAGGTGGGTAACAAGGATATTTTTTGTTTGTTTTTCTTTCTAAGGCAGATATTTGAATAAGCACAGTAAATACTTTACATGGGCTAGCACACTTGAGTGAGCAGCCTCAACAGTTAATACAAACAGAAAAAGATAATTCAAAGAGCAGGTAATAATAATTGCAGTAACAAGTTATTTTAAGCAAAAGAGCAGTTTCAACTCACTTTTGGGTGAGAATAAACAGTTGCAAAGATAATAGCAGTAAAAAGATACTTAAATCAGGTAGCAGTCACTCTTTCTTGTCTGTCTGATGCTAGCACCACTCTGCAGGACCACGAGGAGCTTTGCTGAGTCGGAACAAGTGCAATAATGGCGCCAAAGTGGGTTTTTAAGCAGCCCAAAATGGCCAATAAACAACAAGTTTCTGGGCTGAGACCACTCCTCCAGGGACAGATAGGCTGCTCAAAGCTCCCCACTCCCACTGCTGAACAGAGAAGCTTCCTCCTATCCAAGTAAAGATATGGACAACACAGGAACTGCTCTAAAGTCCAGAATACAGCAAAACCTGTATTAGGGACTATTCTAGCTCAGAAAAGGTTGGAAACAATGATTTTCTTTTTTTTCTTTTTTAGGCAGATATCAGAAAAAGCACAGTAAATACTTTACACAGGTTAGCACACTTGAGTGAGCAGCCTCAACATTTAATTAAAAGAGAAAAAGACAATTTCAAAGTGCAGGTAATAATAATTGCAGTAACAAGCTTATTTTAAGCAAAAGAGCAGTTTCAACTCTCTTTTCAGTGAGAATAAACAGTTGCAAAGGTAAAAGCAGTAAAAAATAATTAAATCAGGTAGCAGTGACTCTTTTTCATCTCTCTGCTGCTAGCACCACTCTGCAGGATCACGAGGAGCTTTGCTGAGTTGGAACAAGTGCAAAAACTATGCCAAAGCAGGTTTTTAAGCAGGGGACTTGAAAGAGCTATGAATTAGCCCAAAACGGCCAATATACAACAAGTTTCTGGACTGAGACCACTCCTCCAGGGACAGATAGGCTGCTCAAAGCTCCCCACTCCCAATGGGGAAAAGAGAAGCTTCCTCCTATCCTAGAAAGGATATGGGCATAACAGGAACTACTCTAAAGTCCAGAATACAGCAAAACCTGTATTAGGGACTATTCTAGCTCAGAAAAGGCAGGAAATAAGGATATTTTTGGTTTGTTTTTCTTTTTTAGGCAGATATCAGAAAAGCACTGTAAATACTTTACACAGTCTAGTGCAGGTAATACAAATTGCAGTAAAAAGCTTATTTTAAGCAAAAGAGCAGTTTCAACTCGCTTTTCAGTGAGAATAAACAGTTGCAAAGGTAAAAGCAGTGAAAATATACTTAAATCAGGAAGCAGTCACTATTTTTCATCTCTCTGCTGCTAGCACCACTCTGCAGGACCACGAGGAGCTTCTCTGAGTCTGAACAAGCGCAAACAGAGTGCCAAAGCAGGTTTTTAGCAGGGGACTTGAAAGAGCAAGGAATTAGCCCAAAACGGCCAATAAACAACAAGTTTCTGGGCTGAAACCACTCTTCCAGGGACAGATGGGCTGCTCAAAGCTCCCCACTCCCACTGGTGAACAGAGAAGCTTCCTCCTATCCAAGTAAGAATATGGGCAACACAGGAACTGCTCTAAAGTCCAGAATACAGCAAAACCTGTATTAGGGACTATTCTAGCTCAGAAAAGGTGGGAAACAAGTTTTTTTTTTCTTTTTTAGGCAGATATCAGAAAAAGCACAGTAAATACTTTACACAGGCTAGCACACTTGAGTGACCAGCCTCAACAGTTAATTCAAACAGAAAAAGACAATTTCAAAGTGCAGGTAATAATAATTGCAGTAAGAAGCTAATTTTAAGCAGAGCAGTTTCAACTCACTTTTTGGCGAGAATAAACAGTCACAAAGGTAAAAGCAGCATAAAGATACTTAAATCAGATAGCAGTCACTCTTTTTCATATCTCTGATGCTAGCACTACTCTGCAGGACCATGAGGAGCTTTGCTGAGACAGAACAAGTGCAAAAACTGTGCCAAAGTGGGTTTTTAAGCAGGGGACTTGAAAGAGCTAGGAATTAGCCCAAAACGGCCAATAAACAACATGTTTCTGGGCTGAGACCACTCCTCCAGGGACAAGTAGGCTGCTCAATACTTCCCACTCCCACTAGTGAACAATGAAGCTTCCTCCTATCCATGTAAGGATATGGGCACACAGGAACTGCTCTAAAGTCCAGAATACAGCAAAACCTGTATTATGGACTACTCTAGCTTAGAAAAGGTCAGAAACAAGGATTTTTTTGGGTTTTTTTTTTCGTTTTTTAGGCAGACATCAGAAAAAGCACAGTAAATACTTTACACAGGCTAGTGCACTTGAGTCAGCAGGCTCAACAGTTAATTCTTACATAAAAAGACAATTTTAAAGTGGATGTAATAAAAATTGCAGTAATAAGCTTATTTTAAGCAAAAGAGCAGTTTCAACTTGCTTTTGGGTGATAATAACAGTTGCAAAGGTAAAAGCAGTAAAAAGATACTTAAATAGGGTAGAAGTCACTCTTTTTAGTCTCTCTGCTGCAAGCACCACTCTGCAGGACCACAAGGAGCTACGATGAGTCGGAACAAGTGCAAAAACCATGCCAAAGTGGATTTTTAAGCAGGTTACTTGAAAGAGTTATGAATTAGCCCAAAACAGGCAATAAACAACAAGTTTCTGGGCTGAGACCACTCCTCCAGTGACAGATAGGCTGCTCAAAGCTCCCCCTCCCACTGGTGAACAGAGAAACTTCCTCCTATCCAAGTATGGATATGGGCAACACAGGAACTGCTCTAAAGTCCAGAATACAGCAAAACCTGTATTAGGGACTATTCTAGCTCAGAAAAGGCGGGAAAAAAGAACATTTTTTAGTTTGTTTTTCTTTTTTAGGCAGATATCAGAAAAAGCACAATAAATACTTTACACAGGCTAGCACACTTGAGTGAGCAGCCTCAACAGTTAATTCAAACAGAAAAAGACAATTTCAAAGTGCAGGTAATAATAATTGCAGAAAAAAGATTATTTTAAGCAAAAGAGCAGTTTCAAATAACTTTTCAGTCAGAATAACAGTCGCAAAGGCAAAAGCAGTAAAAAAATACTTAAATCAGGTAGCAGTCACTCTTTTTCATCTCTCTGCTGCTAGCACTACTTTGTAGGACACAGAGGAGCTTTGCTAAGTTGGAACAAGTGCAGAAACTGTGCCAAAGCGGGTTTTTAAGCAGAGGACTTGAAAGAGCTAAGAATTAGCCCAAAATGACCAATAAACAACAAGTTTCTGGGCTGAGACCACTCTTCCAGGGACAGATAGGCTGCTCAAAGTTCCTCACTCCCACTGGTGCACAGAGAAGCTTCCTTCTATCCAAGTAAGGATATGGGAAACACAGGAACTGCTCTAAAGTCCAGAATACACCAACACCTGTATTTGGGACTACTCTAGCTCAGAAAAGGCGGGAAGCAAGGATATTTCTTTTTTTTTTAGGCAGATATCAGAAAAAGCACAGTAAATACTTTGCAAAAGTTAGCAGACTTGAGTGACCAACCTCAACAGTTAATTCAAACAGAAAAAGACAATTTCAAAGTGCAGGTAATAATAATTGCAGTAACAAGCTTATTTTAAGCAAAAGAGCAGTTCAACTCTCTTTTTGGCGAGAATAAACAGTCGCAAAGGTAAAAGCTGTAAAAAGATAATTAAATCAGGTAGCAGTCACTCTTTTTCATCTCTCTGCTGCTAGCACCACTCTGCAGGACAACAAGGAGCTTTGCTGAGGCGGAAGAAGCACAAACACTGTGCCATAGCGGGTTTTTAAGCAGGGAACTTGAAAGAGCAAGGAATTAGCACAAAACGGGCAATAAACAACAAGTTTTTGGGATGAAACCACTCCTCCAGAGACCGATAGGCTGCTCAAAGCTCCCCACTCCCACTGGTGAAGAGAGAAGCTTCCTTCTATCCAAGTAAGGATATGGGCAACACAGGAACTACTCTAAAGTCCAGAATAAAGCAAAATATGTATTAGGGACTATTCTAACTCAGAAAAGGTGGGAAACAAGGATTTTTTGCTTGTTTTTCATTTTTAGGCAGATATCAGAAAAAGCACAGTAAATACTTTACATAGGCTAGCACACTTGAGTGAGTAGCCACAACAGTTAATTCAAACAGAAAAAGACAATTTCAAAGAGCAGGTAATAATAATTGCAGTAACAAGCTTATTTTAAGCAAAAGAGCAGTTTCAACTCGCTTTTGGGTGAGAATAAACAGTCGCAAAGGTAAAAGCAGTAAAAAGATACTTAAATCAGGTAGCAGTCACTCTTTTTCATCTCTCTGCTGCTAGCACCACTCTGCAGGACCATGAGGAGCTTTGCTGAGTTGGAACAAGTGCAGAAACTGCGCCAAAGCGGGTTTTTAAGCAGGGGACTTGAAAGAGCTAGGAATTAGCCCAAAATGGCCAATAAACAACAAGTTTCTGGGCTGAGACCACTCCTCCAGGGACAGATAGGCTGCTCAAAGCTCCCCACTCCCACTGGTGAACAGAGAAGCTTCCTCCTATCCAAGTAATAATATGGGCAACAAAGGAACTGCTCTGAAGTCCAGAATACAGAAACCTGTATTAGGGACTATTCTAGCTCAGAAAAGGTGGGAAACAAGGATATCTTTTTGTTTGTTTTTCTTTTTTAGGCAGATATCAAAAAAGCACAGTAATTACTTTACATAGGCTAGCACACTTGAGTGAACAGCCTCAACAGTTAATTCAAGCAGAAAAAGACAATTTCAAAGTGCAGGTAATAATAATTGCAGTAACAGGCTTAGTTTAAGCAAAAGAGCAATTTCAACTCGCTTTTGGGTGAGAATAAACAGTCGCAAAGGTAAAAGCAGTAAACAGATACTTAAATCAGGTGGCAGTCACTCTTTTTCATCTCTCTGCTGCTAGTGCCAGTCTTCAGGACCACGAGGAACTTTGCTGAGTTGGGACAAGCACAAAAATGGCGCCAAAGTGGGTTTTTAAGCAGGGGACTTGAAAGAACTAGGAATTAGCCCAAAACGGCCAATAAACAACAAGTTTCTGGGCTGATGCCACTCCTCCAGGGACAGATAGGCTGCTCAAAGCTACCCACTCCCACTGGTGAACAGAGAAGCTTCCTCCTATCAAAGTAAGGATATGGGCAATACAGGAACTGCTCTAAAATCCAGAATACAGCAAAATCTGTATTAGGGATTATTCTAGCTTAGAAAAGGTGGGAAACAAGGATATTTTTTTTTTCTGTTTTAGGCAGATATCAGAAAAAGCACAGTAAATACTTTACACAGGTTAGCGCACTTGAGTGAGCAGCCTCAACAGTTAATACAAACAGAAAAAGACAATTCAAAGTGCAGGTAATAATAATTGCAGTAACAAGCTTATTTTAAGCAAAAGAGCAGTTTCAACTCACTTTTTGGTGAGAATAAACAGTCGCAAAGGTAAAAGCACTAAAAAGATAGTTAAATCAGGTAGCAGTCACTCTTTTTTCTGTCTCTGATGCTAGCACCACTCTACAGGACCACGAGGAGCTTTGCTGAGTTGGAACAAGTGCAAAAATCATGCCAAAGTGGGTTTTTAAGCAGGGGACTTGAAAGAGCTAGGAATTAGCCCAAAATGGCCAATAAACAACAAGTTTCTGGGCTGAGACCACTCCTCCAGGGACAGATAGGCTGCTCAAAGCTCCCCACTCCCACTGCTGAACAGAGAAGCTTCCTCCTATCCAAGTAAGGATATGGGCAACACAGGAACTGCTCTAAAGTCCAGAATACAGCAAAACCTGTATTAGGGACTATTCTAGAGCAGAAAAGGCGGGAAACAAGGATATTTTTTTTTAGGCAGATATCAGAAAAAGCACAGTAAATACTTAACAGTCTAGCGCACTTGAGTGAGCAGCCTAAACAGTTAATTCAAACAGAAAAAGACAATTTCAAAGTGCAGGTAATAATAATTGCAGTAACATGCTTATTTTAATGAAAAGAGCAGATTCAACTCTCTTTTCGGCGAGAATCAACAGTCGCAAATGGAAAGCAGTAAAAAGATAATTAAATCAGGTAGCAGTCACTCTTTTTCATCTCTCTGCTGCTAGCACCACTCTGCAGGACCACGAAGAGCTTTGCTGAGTTGAAACAAGCGCAAACACTATGGAAAAGTGGGTTTTTAAGCAGGGGACTTGAAAGAGATAGGAATTAGCCCAAAACGGCCAATAACCAATATGTTTCTGCACTGAGACCACTCCTCCAGGGACAGATAGGATGCTCAAAGCTCCCCACTCCCACTTGTGTACAGAGAAGCTTCCTCCAATCCAAGTAAGGATATGGGCAACACAGGAATTTCTCTAAAGTCCAGAATACAGCAAAACCTTTATTAGAGACTATTCTAGCTCAGAAAAGGTGGGAAACAAGGATATTTTTTTTCTTTTTTAGGCAGCTATCAGAAAAAAGCACAGTAAATACTTTACACAGGCTAGTGCACGTGAGTGAGGAGTCTCAACAGTTAATTCAAACAGAAAAAGACAATTTCAAAGTGCAGGTAATAATAATTGCAGTAACAAGCTTATTTTAAGCAATAGAGCAGTTTCAACTCGCTTTTGGGTGCGAATAAACAGTTGCAAAAGGTAAAAGCAGTAAAAAGATACTTAAATCAGGTAACATTCACTCTTTTTAGTCTATCTGCTGCTAGTACCACTCTGCAGGACCACAAGGAGCTTTGCTGAGTCGGAACAAGAGCCAAAAATGCTCCAAAGCAGGTTTTTTAAGCAGGGGACTTGAAAGAGCTATGAGTTAGCCTAAAACGGCCAATAAACAACAAGTGTCTTGGCTGAGCCCACTCCTCAAGGGACAGATAGGCTGCTCAAAGCTCCCCACTCCAACTAGTGAACAGAGAAGCTTCCTCCTATCCAAGTAAGGATATGGGCAACACAGGAACTGCTCTAAAGTCCAGAATACAGCAAAACCTGTATTAGGGACTATTCTAGCTCAGAAAAGGTGGGAAACAAGGATATATTTTTTTTCTTTTTTAGGCAGATATCAGAAAAAGCACATTAAATACTTTACATGGGCTAGCAAACTTGAGTGAGCAGCCTCAACAGTTAATTCAAACAGAAGAAGACAATTTCAAAGAGCAGGTAATAATAATTGCAGTAACAAGCTTATTTTAAGCAAAAGAGCAGTTTCAACTCTCTTTTCGGCAAGAATAAACAGTCGCAAAGGTAAAAGCAGTAAAAAGATAATTAATTCAGGTAACAGTCACTCTTTTTCGTCTCTCTGCTGCTAGCACCTCTCTGCAGGACCACGAGGAGCTTTGCTGAGTTGGAACAAGCGTAAAAACCGCACCAAAGAGGGTTTTTTAAGCAGGAACTTGAAAGAGCTTGGAATTAGCCCAAAACGGCAAATAAACAACAAGTTTCTGGGCTGAGACCACTCCTCCAGGGACAGATAGGCTGCTCAAAGTTCCCCACTCCCACTAGTGAACAGAGAAGCTTCCTCCTATCCAAGTAAGGATATGGGCAAGACAGGAACTGCTCTACAGTCCAGAATACAGCAAAACCTGTATTAGGGACTATTCTAGCTCAGAAAAGGTGGGAAACAGGGATATTTTTTGTTTGTTTTCCTTTTTAAGAAAGATATCAGAAAAAGCACATTAAATACTTTACATGGGCTAGCAAACTTGAGTGAGCAGCCTCAACAGTTAATTCAAACAGAAGAAGACAATTTCAAAGAGCAGGTAATAATAATTGCAGTAACAAGCTTATTTTAAGCAAAAGAGCAGTTTCAACTCTCTTTTCGGCGAGAACAAACAGTCGCAAAGGTAAAAGCAGTAAAAAGATACTTAATTCAGGTAGCAGTCACTCTTTTTCATCTCTCTGCAGCTAGCACCTCTTTGCAGGACCACGAGGAGCTTTGCTGAGGTGGAACAAGCGTAAAAACCGCACCAAAGAGGGTTTTTTAAGCAGGAACTTGAAAGAGCTAGGAATTAGCACAAAACGGCAAATAAACAACAAGTTTCTGGGCTGAGACCACTCCTCCAGGGACAGATAGGCTGCTCAAAGCTCACCACTTCCACTGGTGAACAGAGTAGCTTCCTCCTATCCAAGTAAGAATATGGGCAACACAGGAACTGCTCTAAAGTTCAGAATACAGCAAAACCTGTATTAGGGACTATTCTAGCTCAGAAAAGGCGGAAAACAAGGATATCTTTTGTCTTTTTTAGACATATATCAGAAAAAGCACAGTAAATACTTTACAGAGGCGAGAGCACTTGATTGAGCAGCCTCAACAGTTAAGTGAAACAGAGAAAGACAATTTCAAAGTGCATGTAATAATAATTGCACTAACAAGCTTATTTTAAGAAAAAGAGCAGTTTCAACTCGCTTTTTGGTGAGAATAAACAGTCACAAAGGTAAAAGCAGTGAAAAAATACTGAATTCAGGTAGCAGTCACTCTTTTTCATCTCTCTACTGGTAGCACCACTCTGCAGGTCCACGAGGAGCTTTGCTGAGTCAGAACAAGTGTAAATAATGTGCTAAAGTGGGTTTTTAAGCAGGGGACTTGAAAGAGCTAGGAATTAGCCCAAAACAGCCAATAAACAACAAGTTTCTGGGCTGAGACCACTCATCCAGGGACAGATAGGCTGCTCAATGCTCCCCACTCCCTCTGGTGAATTGAGAAGCATCCTCCTATCCAAGTAAGGATATGGGCAACACAGGAACTGCTGTAAAGTCCAGAATACAGCAAAACCTGTATTAGGGACTATTCTAGCTCAGAAATGGTGGGAAACAAGGTTGTTTTTTGTTTTTTTTTCTTTTTTAGGCAGATATCAGAAAAAGCTTTGCTGAGTCAGAACAAGTGCAAGAAATGTGCCAAAGAGTGTTTTTAAGAATGGGACTTGAAAGAACTATAAATTAGCCCAAAAGTGCCAAGAAGCAACATGTTTCTGGGCTGAGACCACTCCTCCAGGGACAGATAGGCTGCTCAAAGCTCCCCACTCCATCTAGTGAACAAAGAAGCTTCCTCCTACCCAAGTAAGGATATGGGGAACACAGGAACTGCTCTAAAGTCCAGAATACAGCAAAACCTGTATTAGGGACTATTCTAGCTCAGAAATGGTGGGAAACAAGGTTGTTTTTTTTTTTTTTTTTCTTTTTTAGGCAGATATCAGAAAAAGCATAGTAAATAGTTTACACAGTCTAGCGTACTTGAGTGAGCAGCCTCAACAGTTAATTCAAACAGAAAAAGACTATTTCAAAGAGCAGGTAATAATAATTGCAGTAACAAGCTTATTTTAAGCAAAAGATCAGTTTCAACTCTCTTTTCGGCGAGAATAAACAGTCGCAAAGGTAAGAGCTTTAAAAAGATACTGAATTCAGGTAGCAGTCACTCTTTTTCATCACTCTGCTGCTAGCACCACTCTGCAGGACCACGAGGAGCTTTGTTAAGTTGGAACAAGAGCAAAAAACGCACCAAAGAGGGTTTTTAAGCAGGGGACTTGAAAGAGCTAGGAATTAGCCCAAAACGGCCAATAAACAACAGCGTTCTGGGCTGAGACCACTCCTCTAGGGACAGATAGGCTGCTCAAAGCTCCCCACTCCATCTAGTGAACAAAGAAGCTTCCTCCTATCCATGTAAGGATATGGGCAACACAGGAACTGCTCTAAAGTCCAGAATACAGCAAAACCTGTATTAGGGAATATTCTAGCTCAGAAAAGGTGGGAAACAAGGATATTTTTTGTTTCTTTTTCTTTTTTAGGCAGATATCAGAAAAAGCACAGTAAATACTTTACGTAGGCTAAAGCACTTGAGTGAGCAGCCTCAACAGTTAATTCAAACAGAAATAGACAATTTCAAAAAGCAGGTAATAATAATTGCAGTAACAAGCTTATTTTAAGCAAAAGAGCAGTTTCAACTCACGTTTGGGTGAGAATAAACAGTCGTAAAGGTCAAAGCAGTAAAAAGATACTTAAATCAGGTAGCAGTCCCTCTTTTTTGTCTCTCTGCTGCTAACACCACTTTGCAGGAGATCGATGAGCTTTGCTGGGTCAGAACAAGTGCAAAAACAGCACCAAAGCAGGTTTTTAAGCAGGGGAATTGAAAGAGCTAGGGATTAGCCCAAAATGGCGAACAAACAACAAGTTTATGGTCTGAGACCACTCCTCCAGGGACAGATAGGCTGCTCAAAGCTCGCCACTCCAACTGGTGAACAGAGAAGCTTCTTCCTGTCAAAGTAAGGATATGCAGAACACAGGATCTGCTCTAAAGTCCAGAATACAGCAAAACCTGTATTAGGGAGTATTCTAGCTCAGAAAAGGTGGGAAACAAGTTTTTTTTTTTTTTTTTTTTTCTTTTTTAGGCAGATATCAGAAAAAGCACAGTAAATACTTTACACAGGTTAGCGCACTTGAGTGAGCAGCCTCAACAGTTAATTCAAACAGAAAAAGACAATTTCAAAGAGCAGGTAATAATAATTGCAGTAACAAGCTTATTTTAAGGAAAAGAGCAGTTTCAACTCTCTTTTCGGTGAGAATCAACAGTCGCAAAGGGAAAAGCAGTAAAAAGATAATTAAATCAGGTAGCAGTCACTCTTTTTCATCTCTCTGCTGCTAGCACCACTCTGCAGGACTACGAGGAGCTTTGCTGAGTCAGAACAAGTGCAAAAACAATGCCAAAGCAGGTTTCTAAGCAGGGGAAATGAAAGGGCTAGGAATTAGCCCAAAACAGCCAATAAACAACAAGTTTCTGGGCTGAGACCACTCCTCCAGGGACAGATAGGCTGCTCATAGCTCCCCATCCCGCTGGTGAACAGAGAAGCTTCCTCCTATCCAAGTAAGGATATGGGCAACACAGGAACTGCTCTAAAGGCCAGAATATAGCAAAACCTGTATCAGTCACTATTCTAGCTCAGAAAAGGTGGGAAACAAGGATATTTTTTTTTTCTTTTTGCATTAACAAGCTTATTTTAAGTAAAGGAGCAGTTTCAACTTGCTTTTCGGCGAGAATAAACAATCACAAAGGTAAAAGCAGTAAAAAGATACTTAAATCAGGTAGCAGTCACTCTTTTTCATCTCTCTGCTGCTAGCACCACTCTGCAGGACTACGAGGAGATTTGATGAGTCAGAACAAGTGCAAAAACCATGCCAAAGCAGGCTTTTAAGCAGGGTAAATGAAACAGCTAGGAATTAGCCCAAAACAGCCAATAAACAAGTTTCGGGGCTGAGACCACTCTTCCAGGGACAGATAGGCTGCTCATAGCTCCCCACTCCCGCTGGTGAACAAAGAAGCTTCCTCCTATCCAAGTAAGGATATGGGCAACACAGGAACTGCTCTAAAGACCAGAATATAGCAAAACCTGTATTAGGCACTATTCTAGCTCAGAAAAGGTGGGAAACAAGGATATTTTTTTTTCTTTTTTAGGCAAATAGAAAAAGCACAGTAAATACTTTACACAGTCTAGCGCACTTGAGTGAGCAGTCTCAGCAGTTAATTCAAACAGAAAAATTCAATTTCAAAGTGCAGGGACTAATAATTGCACTAACAAGCTTATTTTAAGCAAAACTGCAGTTTCAACTCGCTTTTCGATGAGAATAAACCGTCACAAAGGTAAAAGCAGTAAAAAGATACTTAAACAAGGTAGCAGTCACTCTTTTCTGTCTCTCTGCTGCTGGCACCACTCTGCAGGATATCAAGGAGCTTTGCTGAATCGGAACAAGCCCAGAAACCGTGCCAAAGCAAGGTTTTAAGCAGGGGACTTGAAAGAGCTAGGAATTAGCCCAAAATGGTGAATAAAAAACAAGTTTCTGGGCTGAAACCACTCTCCCAGGGACAGATAGGCTGCTCAAAGCTCCCCACCCCACTGGTGAATAGAGAAGCTTCCTCCTATCCAAGTAAGTATATGGGCAACACAGAAACTGCTCTAAAGTCCAGAATACAGCAAAACCTGTATTAGGGACTATTCTAGCTCAGATAAAGGCAGAAAACAAGGATATTTTTTTTTTCTTTTTTAGGTAGATTTCAGAAAAAGCACAGTAAATACTTTACATAAGCTAGCGCACCTGAGTGAGCAGCCTCAACAGTTAATTCAAACAGAAAAAGACAATTTCAAAGAGGAGGTAATAATAGTTGCAGTAACAAGCTTATTTTATGCAAAACAGCAGTTTCAGCTCGCTTTTGGTTGAGAATAAACAGTCGCAAAGGTAAAAGCAGTAAAAAATACGTAAATCAGGTAGCAGTCACTCTTTTTAGTCTATATGCTGCCAGCACGACTCGGCAGGGCAATGAGGAGCTTTGCTGAGTCGGAACAATTGCAAAAACCGTGCCAAAGCAGGTTTTTAAGCCAGGGCGTTGAAAGAGCTAAGAAACAGCCCAAAACGGCCAAGAAACAACAAGTTTCTGGGCTTAGACCACCCTCCAGGGACAGATAGGCTGCTCAAAGCTCCCCACTCCCACTAGTGAACAGACAAGCTTCCTCCTACCCAATAAGGATATGGGCAACACAGGAACTGCTCTAAAGTCCAGAATACAGCAAAACCTGTATTAGGGAATATTCTAGCTCAGAAAAGGTGGGAAACAAGGATATTTTTTGTTTCTTTTTCTTTTTTAGGCAGATATCAGAAAAAGCACAGTAAATACTTTATGTAGGCTAAAGCACTTGAGTAAGCAGCCTCAACAGTTAATTCAAACAGAAATAGACAATTTCAAAGAGCAGGTAATAATAATTGCAGTAACAAGCTTATTTTAAGCAAAAGAGCAGTTTCAACTCGCGTTTGGGTGAGAATAAACAGTTGTAAAGGTCAAAGCAGTAAAAAGATACTTAAATCAGGTAGCAGTCCCTCTTTTTTTGTCTCTCTGCTGCTAGCACCACTTTGCAGGAGATCGATGAGCTTTGCTGGGTCAGAACAAGTGCAAAAGTGGCACCAAAGCTGGTTTTTAAGCAGGGGAATTGAAAGAGCTAGGGATTAGCCCAAAATGGCGAACAAACAACAAGTTTATGGTCTGAGACCACTCCTCCAGGGACAGATAGGCTGCTCAAAGCTCGCCACTCCAACTGGTGAACAGAGAAGCTTCTTCCTGTCCAAGTAAGGATACGCGGAACACAGGATCTGCTCTAAAGTCCAGAATACAGCAAAACCTGTATTAGGGAGTATTCTAGCTCAGAAAAGGTGGGAAACAAGGTTTTTTTTTTGTTTGTTTTCTTTTTTAGGCAGATATCAGAAAAAGCACAGAAAAGACTTTACACAAGTTAGCACACTTGAGTGAGCAGCCTCAACAGTTAATTCCAACAGAAAAAGACAATTTCAAAGAGCAGGTAATAATAATTGCAGTAACAAGCTTATTTTAAGGAAAAGAGTAGTTTCAACTCACTTTTGGGTGAGAATAAACAGTCACAAAGGTAAAAGCAGTAAAAAGATACTTAAATCAGGTAGCAGTCACTCTTTTTCATCTCTCTGCTGCTAGCACCACTCTGCAGGACATCGAGGAGCTTTGCTGAGTCAGAACAAGCCCCAAAACCATCCCAAAGTGGGGTTTTAAGCAGGGGACTTGAAAGAGCAAGGACTTAGCCCAAAACGGTGAATAAAAAACAAGTTTCTGGGCTGAAACCACTCTCCCAAGGACAGATAGGCTGCTCAAAGCTCCCCACTCCCACTGGTGAATAGAGAAGCTTCCTCCAATCCAAGTAAGGATATGGGCAACACAGAAACTTCTCTAAAGTCCAGAATACAGCAAAACCTGTATTAGGGACTATTCTAGCTCAGACAAAGGCAGAAAACAAGGATATTTTTTTTTTCTTTTTGGCAGATATCAGAAAAAGCACAGTAAATACTTTACATAAGCTAGCGCAACTGAGTGAGCAGCCTCAACAGTTAATTCAAACAGAAAAAGACAATTTCAAAGAGCAGGTAATAGTTGCAGTAACAAGCTTATTTTAAGCAAAAGAGCAGTTTCAGCTCGCTTTTGGTTGAGAATAAACAGTCGCAAAGGTAAAAGCAATAAAAAGATACGTAAATCAGGTAGCAGTCACTCTTTTTAGTCTATCTGCTGCTAGCACGACTCTGCAGGACCACGAGAAGCTTTGCTGAGTCGGAACAAGTACAAAAACTGCGCCAAAGCAGGTTTTTAAGCTGGGGACTTGAAAGAGCTAAGAAACAGCCAAAAACGGCCAATAAACAACAAGATTCTGTGCTTAGACCTCCCTCCAGGGACAGATAGGCTGCTCAAAGCTCCCCACTTCCACTAGTGAACAGAGAAGCCTCCTCCTATCCAATAAGGATATGGGCAACACAGAAACTGCTCTAAATCCAGAATACACCAAAACCTGTATTTGGGACTACTCTAGCTCAGAAAAGGCGGGAAGCAAGGATATTTTTTGTTTGTTTTTCTTTTTTAGGCAGATGTCAGAAAAAGCACAGTAAATACTTTACGTAGGCTAACGCACTTGAGTGAGCAGCCTCAACAGTTAATTCAAACAGAAATAGACAATTTCAAAGAGCAGGTAATAATAATTGCAGTAACAAGCTTATTTTAAGCAAAAGAGCAGTTTCAACTCGCGTTTGGGTGAGAATAAACAGTCGTAAAGGTCAAAGCAGTAAAAAGATACTTAAATCAGGTAGCAGTCCCTTTTTTGTGTCTCTCTGCTGCTAGCACCACTTTGCAGGAGATCGATGAGCTTTGCTGGGTCAGAACAAGTGCAAAAACGGCACCAAAGCAGGTTTTCAAGCAGGGGAATTGAAAGAGCTAGGGATTAGCCCAAAACGGCCAACAAACAACAAGTTTATGGTCTGAGACCACTCCTCCAGGGACAGATAGGCTGCTCAAAGCTCGGCACTCCAACTGGTGAACAGAGAAGCTTCTTCCTGTCCAAGTAAGGATATGTGGAACACAGGATCTGCTCTAAAGTCCAGAATACAGCAAAACCTGTATTAGGGAGTATTCTAGCTCAGAAAAGGTGGGAAACAAGTTTTTTGTTTGTTTTTTTTTTCTTTTTTAGGCAGATATCAGAAAAAGCACAGTAAATACTTTACACAGGTTAGCGCACTTGAGTGAGCAGCTTCAACAGTTAATTAAAACAGAAAAAGACCATTTCAAAGAGCAGGTAATAATAATTGCAGTAACAATCTTATTTTAAGGAAAAGAGTAGTTTCAACTCACTTTTGGGTGAGAATAAACAGTCGCAAAGGTAAAAGCAGTAAAAAGATACTTAAATCAGGTAGCAGTCACTCTTTTTCATCTCTCTGCTGCTAGCACCACTCTGCAAGACAACGAGGAGCTTTGCTGAGTTGGAACAAGCGCAAAAAACATGCCAAAGAGGGTTTTTAAGCAGGGGACTTGAAAGAGCTAGGAATTAGCCCAAAACAGCCAACAAACAACAAGTTTCTGGGCTGAGACCATTCCTTCAGGGACAGATAGGCTGCTCAAAGCTCCCCACTCAATCTGGTGAACAGAGAAGCTTCCTCCTATCCAAGTAAGGATATGGGTAACACAAAAACTACTCTAAAGTCCAAAAACAGCAAAACCTGTATTAGGGACTATTCTAGCTCAGAAAAGGCGGGAAACAAGGATATTGTTTATTTTTTTTTCTTTATTAGGCAGATATCAGGAAAAGCACAGTAAATACTTTACATAGGTTTATCGCATTTGAGTGAGCATCCTCAAAATTTAATTCAAAGAGAAAAAGACAATTTCAAAGTGCACATAATAATAATTGCAGTAACATGCTTATTTTAAGCAAAAGAGCAGTTTCAACTCGCTTTTCGGCGAGAATAAACAGTCTCAAAGGTAAAAGCTGTAAAAAGATACTTAAATCAGGTAGCAGTCACTCTTTTTCGTCTCTCTGCTGCTAGCACCACTCTGCAGGACCAAGAGGAGCTTTGCTGAGTCGGAACAAGCACAAAAACTGTGCCAAAGCAGGTTTTTAAGCAGGGGACTTGAAAGAGCTAGAAATTAGCCCAAAACAGCCAATAAACAACAAGTTTCTGGGCTGAGACCACTCCTCCAGGCACAGATATGCTGCTCAAAGATCCCCACTCCCACTGGTGAACAGAGAAGCTTCCTGCTATCCAAGTAAGCATATGGGCAACAAAAGAACTGCTCTAAAGTCCATAATACAGCAAAACCTGTATTAGGGACTCTTCTAGCTCAGAAAAGGCGGGAAACAAAGATCTTTTTTTTTTTTTTTTTTTTTTTTTTTTTTTTTAGGCAGATATCAAAAAAAGTACAGTAAATACTTTACACAGACTAGCGCACTTGAGTGAGCAGCCTAAACAGTTAATTCAAACAGAAAAATTCAATTTCAACCTGCAGGTAATCATAATTGCACTAACAAGCTTATTTTAAGCAAAAGTGCAGTTTCAACTCGCTTTTCGGCGAGAATAAACAGTCTCAAAGGTAAGAGCAGTAAAAAGATACTTAAATCAGGTAGCAGTCACTCTTTTTTTTCTCTCTGCTGCTAGCACCACTCTGCAGGAAAACGAGGAACTTTGCTGAGTTGGAACAAGCACAAAAACTGTGCCAAAGTGAGGTTTTAAGCAGGGGACTTGAAAGAGCTAGGAATTAGCCCAAAATGGCGAATAAAAAATAAGTTTCTGGGCTGAAACCACTCCCCCGGGATAGATAGGCTGCTCAAAGCTCCCCACTCCCACTGGTGAACAGAGAAGCTTCCTCCTATTCAAGTAAGGATATGGGCAACACAGAAACTGCTACAAAGTCCAGAATACAGCAAAAACTGTATTAGGGACTATTCTAGCTCAGACAAAGTCAGGAAACAAGGATTTTTTTTGTTTTTTTTTTTTTCTTTTTTAGGCAGATATCAGAAAAAGCACAGTAAATACTTTACAAAGGCTAGTGCACTTGAGTGAGCAGTCTTAACAGTTAATTCAAACAGAAAAAGACAATTTCAAAGTACAGCTAATAATAATTGCAGTAACAACCTTATTGTATGCAAAAGAGCAGTTTCAACTCGCTTTTGGGCAAAAATAAGCAGTCACAAAGGTAAAAGCAGTAAAAAGATACTTAAAGCAGGTAGCAGTCACTCTTTTTCGTCTCTCTGCTGCTAGCACCACTCTGCAGGACCATGAGGAGCTTTGCTGAGTCGGAATAAGAGCAAAAACCATGCCAAAGCAGGTTTTTAAGCAGGGGAATAAGAAAGAGCTAGGAATTAGCCCAAAACGGCCAATAAACAACAGGTTTATGGTCTGAGACAACTCCTCCAGGGACAGATAGGCTGCTCAAAGCTCCCCACTCCAACTGGTGAACAGAGAAGCTTCCTCCTATCCAAGTAAGGATATGGGGAACACAGGAACTGCTCTAAAGTCCAGAATACAGCAAAACCTGTATTAGGGACTATTCTAGTTTAGAAAAGGTGGGAAACAAGGATTTTTTTTTCTTTTTTTCTTTTTCTTTTGTAGGCAGATATCAGAAAAAGCAAAGTAAATACCTTACACAGTCTAGAGCACTTGAATGAGTAGCCTCAACAGTTAATTCAAACAGAAAAAGACAATCTCAAAGAGCAGGTAATGATAATTGCAGTAACAATCTTATTTTAAGCAAAAGAGTAGTTTCAACTCACTTTTGAGTGAGAATAAACAGTTGCAAAGGTAAAAGCAGTAAAAAGATACTTAAATCCTGTAGCAGTCACTCTTTTTTGTCTTTCTGCTGCTAGCACCACTCTTTAAGACCACGAGCAGCTTTGCTGAGTTGGAACTAGCGCCAAAAACACGCAAAAGCAAGTTTTTAAGCAGGTGACTTAAAAGAGCTAGGAATTAGCCCAAAACGGCCAATAAACAACAAGTTTTTGGGCTGAGACCACTCCTCCAGGGACAGATATGCTGCTCAAAGATCCCCACTCCCACTGGTGAACAGAGAAGCTTCCTGCTATTCAAGTAAGGATATGGGCAACCAAGGAACTGCTCTAAACTCCAGAATACAGCAAAACCTGTATTAGGGACTATTCTAGCTCAAAAAAGGCGGGAAACAATGTTTTTTTTGTTTTATTTTTTTTATTTTTTAGGCAGATATCAAAAAAAGTACAGTAAATACTTCATACAGGCTAGTGCACTTGAGTGAGCAGCCTCAACAGTTAATTCAAACAGAAAAATTCAGTTTCAAAGTGCAGGTAATAATAATTGCAGTAACAAGCTTATTTTAAGCAAAAGAGCAGTTTCAACTCGCTTTTTGGCGAGAATAAACAGTCGCAAAGGTAAAAGCAGTAAAAAGATACTTAAATCAGGTAGCCTATTTATGTTGAATTGTGTTGGACATTTTACAACTATATATGTTTATGTTGAATTGTGTTAGACATCTAATATGATTTATGCTTTATTATTGGAAGTTACTATGCCATGCTAGCATTTTGTCTGCACCTAGTTGTTTTTATTATAATAGTATGATCTATTTGTATAGCTGCACCATGTTCACTAATGTTATTCATGTAAGTGTGTTGTGTGAGACAACTCATACTGATGTCTAATTATTTCTATATAATTGTGCTGTTACTGGTGGATAGAATCACATTAGACAACCTCGACAGAGTGCTGCTCGCTATATTTTTATCTGTGACTGCATAACTGTCTTGAGGTTTCTTCTAACAGATGTTTTTCCAATTGGCTCAGTATCTGCATATACTAGTAGTTGGTTCAAAACATATTTGCTGCATACAGTAGCTATTTGCTCAGTTTATTTTTTGTAATCTTTATAATATATCTTTACCATCTCAAAGTGCTTACTCCCCACTGTACCCTTCTTTTCTAGACCTAACACCACTCTTAAGTATTCAACTGCGGTACCACCTTTATCATTCTTATAAGAAAAGCACAGTCTGGGTCTGAACTGTCTGCAAACAGCTAAAGTTAACTTTGAGTATGTGTCTACCTGTTTGAGCCAATATTCATTTTCCCCTGGAGAGCACTCTGCTTTGGCTTGTAAGCAGCCCCCCCCCCCACACACACACACACACATACACGCACACACAGTCAACTTCCATTTTTCTCTCTTATTCCCTTCTTTTAGCAAATAGTATCCATAACTGATCAATACTGTATATTTGTTAATTTAAACTGAGACCACAGTAGCCAACTGATACAAGTTTATCCTGTTTTTCCAGCTGAGAAATGGTTAAGAAATGACTTTCAGTTTCAGAGCAGTCCTTGGTTAATTGTGACTGTTTCTTAAACACAAACTTGTCTTTGCTTTGGCTCATTAGAAGTACTACAAAGAACTGCCTGCTCACACCCTTGTTCTCCCCTCCCCCTTCCCTGTTTATTACCTTAAGACAATCCCAAAGTTAATAAATATTACCTGTGGCAGGCACCATTTTTAAAACTACAATCACCCTTGTCACTATCATATGTTCATTTATCAGTTAACTCTATTACCTGATTGCTTCCAGCCCCCTCATAAGAGCAACTAACAGGGTCTCTACCCACTTCGCTCCCCACGCTGCCCCCTATTCCCTCCCACCCCCAGTGGTCCCACCTTTATTACACTCACATACCCCTCCCATCTTTCCAATAGCCAACCACAGTGCTAACCTAACACTACCTCCTCCATCTTCCCACTACTATCACACCTCCTCAACTAACATATACAAGCATACCTTACCTATGCTTACTGCATGCACTCTCCTTGCATATCTTACATCCTAGCAAAGATCCATCATTCCCCCACTCAACCACTACCACTGTACTACTATGCACACCACCACTCATGTCTCACCCTCACTCAGCTCCCCTCCCACCAACTCAAGAACCATCCCTATGCACCCCCCACATATTCTACCAGCTATATTACTCAAACATAAAGCATCCCTACAACTTAACATAGTAACCATCCCACCATACCTATTACCCACAGAGCACAATCATAAAGTTTCCCTTATAAACAAACACATTCAAAAATGAGAAAACTAATAACCTCATGCATATCAAAACTAGCCCTAAGTGGCCTACCATCTCCAACCCCAGTCCTCATAATCAGACTAGAAACCACAACTTCTCCCATATTACAGCCAATAGAAAGCCAGGTGACTTCCTTCTACTAAGCCTAAATATTAGAAGTATATCCAAAAAAGTCCATGAACTCCATGCCACCATAGACTTGTACTCCCCAGATATAGTCATCCTGACAGAAACCTGGCTAAAACCTCACATTACCACTGAGCAAATACTCCCTACAGGTTATGGCATGCTAAGAGTAGTCCGGCTAAACAAGAAAGGTGGCGGTGTAGCTATAATATTTAAACAGCATCTAAACATCCAGATCTTAAAATCATCAGCTCCACAAATAGGCAATGAAGAAATAATGTATACCAGCCTCAAAATAAACCAAAACAAAACCATAAACATAATTGGATGCTACTTCCCCCATGGCCAAAACATCCCTCCGCTAGAAAACCTCCTCAGCCAGTCTACCCACCATCTCCCCCAAGAAACTATCATTTTAGGTGATTTCAGTATATTGACTGGCAATCCTGTTCTGGCAACCATCCAACCCATCATGTAAACCTTCATGGCTTCACCCAACTAGTCCAGTTGCCAACCAGGATAAATAAAACCTCCAGCAAGCTCACTACCCTGGATTGGATACCAGTCAGTAAGAGCCTCCAGTCATATATAACAGGCTGCTTATCAGATAGCCTCAGTGATCACTCCCCAACATTCCTACTCAAAAAATACCTATGCCAAGCTAAACCTGTCATTTACCGTCAAATACATAAAAACTAAACTTTAACCCACTCACATTCATCTCATCCCTCAAAGATTGTAACTGGAATCCTCTAAAGTACCTCAGTCTTGATGACGCAGTTGAATTTTTTAATACTACCTTCCTGAGCATCCTTAATTACCATGCCCCCATAAGACTTTCCAGAATCAAAGCACAACCCTCCCCATGGCTACAGAAAACTACTAAGTCAGAAATGAAAAACAGGTATAAAGCCTGGGAGCACTGGTGCAAAATCAAAACCCCCTCAACTAGACAGAAATTCCTAGAACTACGCAATAAAGTCAAAAAGCTAATAAAACAGGATAAATTCCAGTACTACCAGTCTGCCCTAGACTCCTCCCAACACAGCCCCAAACAATTCTGGTCTTCCATAAACTCCATCCTCCACCTAGGTAAAGTCAGTACCCCTCCTCCTAACATTCCTCACTCCTCAGAAAATATTGCTAACTCATTCAACACACACTTCACACAAACCATACTATCACTAGCTAAACAACACAACCCCCCTCCCCTCCAACCCACACCTTCAACTAGTAATCTCCCCACTGCCTTCTCTTTCTCTCCTGTATCTACCTCCAACATAAAAAAACTCTTAACTAAACTTAAGCCCACCAAATTAGCAGCAGACAACCTCCCAAGTGAATACCTACAAATCACAGCTGATGCTCTGGCCTACCCAGTATCCATCTTGATTAACCAATCTCTGTCAGAAAGTTACATTCCCACACTGTGGAAAGTATCACATATAATTCCCCTCCACAAAGGCAGACCCTCCACAGAACTAACCAATTACTGCCCCATTGCTATTCTCTCTCCACTCTCCAAAATACTAGAGAGATGCATACACTCTCAGGTCTCAGGCTACCTCCTTACTAACAACCTCCTTTCCAATACTCAGCATGGTTTCCAACCAAACCATAGCACCACCACTGCCTTACTCTCCTTTACTAACACTATCCTTCAGCATAAAAACAATGGCTATCTCTCCTCTGCTACTTTCCTAGACCTATCTAAAGCATTTGACATGGTCCCACACAAACAACTTATCTCTGTCCTCAATAACTTATCCTTCTCACAATCAGTCAACAACTGGTTTCAGAGTTATCTGTTTGACCACCAACAATCCATTGTATGGCAGAATGACATATCTTCCCAACTACCTGTCTCCATAGGGGTTCCCCAAGGATCCATCCTTGGACCCCTACTCTTCTCTGTTTTCACTAATAATCTAGCCTCTGCCACCAAACATGGCACAATCATACAATACGCAGATGACTCAACCACCATCTGCTCAGCCCAGTCCCTACCCAAACTGCAAAAAGTCACACAGGAAGCCTTTTCCTCTGTTAAAACTTGGTTATCCAATGCCCACTTAATACTCAACCCAAACAAAACTAAACTACTCATCTTCCAACCCACCAAACATACTCAAAACAACTCTCACTTTAACATCACAGCAAAAGACAACACCACTATATACCCAACAGAACACACCAAATTGCTAGTAGTGGAAATAGACAATAAACTAAAATTTGGCATTCACATATCCATGACCATAAAAAAGTCCACAAAAAACTAGGAGCATTATACAGAAATAAGCAACTTCTCACCAAAGCAGCAAAGATTTCAATAGCAAATTCCCACCTTATCTTCACCCTACTTTATGCCCCTCCAATATATACCAACCTAAGGCAATGTGATCTAAACAAGCTAGAGACCCGCTACAACAAAATCACCAAATTCACCATAGGGGTATCCTACCGTAGTCACCACTGTCTCTCACTTGCTGAACTGGGCTGGCTTGAACTCCCTCATCTCCTTCAATGGTATCAACTCTCACTCGCCCACAAACTAGTAAACCATCCACTAAATGTCCCATCCCTCCAGAATCTACTCCTACCATATTGCACCACCAGACCACTAAGATCCAGCAACAAAAATCACTTGCAGATCACTAAAGCCAATAACTCTGCTGGTGTAGCACTATTCTCCTGCACCATAGCCAAATTATGGAACTCCCTTCCACCCACAATTACCTCCATACCATCATGCACTCACTTCAAAACTTTACTAAAAGCGCACCTAAAAACATGCTGGGCAAGCTCAGATGCTCATAAGCCTAGTACTAATTATACAGCAGGAACTTCTTATTGTAACATTTGTTAATGTCTGTTATGTACTTCACAGGTAAAGATTTTAGTTGTCTACTGATGTACTATGTCTTCATCTGTAAATATGTTGTAAGTAATTGCTATGTAAATTGTTAATCGCTATGTAATCCAATGTAACTACTGTCTGTTTATTTTAACTGTGGAGCTTTTCTCCCCGGGCCTCCGCTGAAAATGGACCTACGTCCAGTTGGACACTCCAGGTCAACAAATATAAATAAATAAATAAATACATAAATAAATAATAAATAAAAATAAATAAATGTATGATATGGAATCTGAACTAACAAACACAAAAGACGTTGGACTGCAGGTACTGATATTACAGAGCTTAACCCTTCAACTATACCACAGTCAAGGAATATTCACATTAACTGTAAATCAAGTGTGACTACAACACTTAAATGGAATGCACAGTCAGTCTCCTGCAATGTTCACATATGTTTCTAACACAGACAGAACTTAATGTATGTGCGTATTCATTAATTAGTATTTAATGCTGATTATACATATTTTGATTTTCAATAGAAATTGCAATGGAATAAGGATTATCATGATAACAACATAAATAGTATGGACCTAT
>NC_056730.1:309704368-309714368 GCF_019279795.1 Protopterus annectens
ATTATTGAGGTCCTGTGGCAGCATGGCTAAAATTTGCTTGGCAGGATGGATGTTACTGTCTGGAAGCAACAAGTATGGCTGGACATAACCAACATGGACAATGCCATAGGTGGACACAACCAATCCAGGGAGGACTGCAGTTGACATTGCTCTGACATGATCCTCCATATAGCAAACAGACTCCATCACTATGACAGCAAGAGAAATGCCACTGGAGGTTGGCCACCATTGCATCCCCTAGATGAGATGACAACCTGCTTGGTGTTCCAGAATAACACCTATTGGGATCTTCATATATCCAGGAGAGGAACTGAGGCAAGTGTTCCAGGAGGGTTGGGAGTTGGTAAAATGGTTAAGATGTTTACCTCACATACAAGAGGTACAGGGTTTGATCCTTACTAAGGGGAAAATTTGCTAAGCTTAAAATGGTCCAAAAGGGCAGCTAGTCTGGTACTTACCTATGAATCTACATACAGGTGTAATTCACCAACATATCAGCATAATCAAGTTGTCATTTAAGGACTTTCATTCACATGTCTTACTTTATTTTTATGTAATGTCACAGCGGCAGAGCTACGTCATATTCACAGGGACATTACAGATGTGGAAAGACATGGTAAGAGTTATAGCATGTTATCTTATCTAAACAATGTGTTGATAACATGAGCACCATGTGTATTGTTGTGCTGTTTACTTGCACAGGCCCATCAATGTGTCACTGAAGTAATTTAGGGTGATCTAGCCTTTGTTTGCCTCTGCCTGCTCTTATGACTAAAGGTTATACTCATATGCTGTTTGTGTTCCACTCTAACCTACAGGTTCTGCCATACACTGGGTGATTTAGTCCTCTGCTGGGTAAGACAGACCTGGTAAGGCAGTCTATATGGTTTCTATAGTGCAATACTGTTAAGTACAACTGTGTCCTTTACAATTAATGTGGTCTTTTTCCCTTGCACAGGCACATCAGCATCAGGCCACCAAAGACACACATCAGATATGTGTTTCTCTAGTCATTTAGGGTTATCTCTAGCCTTTGTAAGCCTCTGTCCGCTGTTATGACTGAGGTGTATACTGATCTGTTGTTTGTTACACTTTAACCTACAGGTTTTATGCAGGATGATTCGGTCCCCAACAAAACATGGTAAGGCAATCTATATTGTTGCTATGGGGCAATATTAATTACAGCCGTGACCTTCTTGACTAATGTGGTCTTGTTCAACTGCATAGGACTCCTGCAATCTGCAATACATTGTTACCTATCCATTATATGTATATCTTATTTGCTGTGTGTTGTACCTCATTTTCAGTGCTATATGATGACATAGGCTTATGACTGACTTGTATATGTGTCTCTTTTTACATGACATTGGCTGGCATTTCAACCCTCACAACCAGAGATGGAGTCAAAGGTAGGCATGTAAAGTATGTGATCACCGACATTTGTTTTCGCATTGTCCTTCATATTTATTTGATATGTGACTGATTTGGCATATCTCTGTCCTATATAGCCATCTCACCACCCACAGCCAAGTTGACCCTCTAAAGCTATATCACTATACTGATTCAGTTTAGTTAGATACATGTCCAATTATGTCAGTCGTATCATGCTTCATTTTGATTTCTTGTAAATGTATACATCCCTTCTGTCTCTGTTTGTAATATGTTCAGATCCTGCTTCCTCCAGTAGCCCATCTACTAATTCTGAAGTGGGATGTGATGTGTCTCACTCTGATAGTACAGGTAATGGCACACAGAGCCCTGAATTGGTTTAATTGTCCAGCCCAGAAGGGGACAGCTGGCTATTTCACGGTATAGTCTCCATCTGGGGGATAGTGTGCCTAGCCATTCTGATGATGTAGGGGCATCAGATATTGGACATGATGATGACCATTACCCACTGTTACATGTTGAGCCTTGTAGGGAGGGTGACTATTCACCACAACTGACTGATACTGTCCATTAAACTACATGTGGTAGTGTAGCTGATGTGCATGAAAGCTCACAGTCACATCATGGCACTGACCTGTTCACACTTGTCCATACTACAAATTGTATAGCGCACTATCTGCATGTGTTGCACAAAAGTCAGGAATGCAGACATGGAGTGGTCATGGCAGCACTGGCTACACAGCATGACAGTGTGGTATCTGTTTCACATTTTGTTGAAAGCCTTGTTACGGTGGTGCTAGTGCAGTGTCATAGTACAAACCAGGTGTTACTTGCTATGACAGTGCAGTGGGAAGAGGCAGGCCTTCTCTCAGTAGATCCATGCATAGTCCTCAGACATCATTGTTTGTGCTGCAAAGTGTATGCACACCTGCTGTTGGCTGACCTGTTCAAAACACAGCAGTCATGTTCTGCCAGACACTGCACAGTATGTCTCCTACTTATACCATGTCCCAACCTGATAGTGTCACCACAACCAGCTCCTTGGTACAGCACCAAGGGTTGAGTGTTTCCAGATGTGTCAGGGGAAGCCAAGACCATGTAGTGAGCCATCAATGTGGGTAACCTAGACTGCTTTAGAGTAACAGTGGCAGCTGATGTAATGTGTGGCATGTTGGTCATTCTAATCCTGTAGCAATGATGATCACTGTGCTGACCACTGCTTACTACATCTGTAAGTGGTTTTCCAAATGTCTGAAGCCACAAGCTTTTTCTGCTAATTTGTTTGACTTAAGTGACTGCCTTCATATTGTTACATGTTGTACATCTCTGTCATTGTTATGTGTTAGCTCAAATACTGCTGCTCTGCTCTGTGGCATATCATCCTGCTTTCATTTTTGTATCTCTTGATAGTTTCGTTAGGTATACAGTGAACATTTCTCAAATTCATATACATATCACCTTATTCTTCCAGCACTGATTAATACATTACACATGTCATTGTAGTTTTCCATATCCTGCATGTACAGGTGTACCTCATTATGCATACCAGTGACGCTTGTGGCATTTCATTCTGTTACTGCATATGCCTCCACCTCAACACTACATGCACCTCTGTTTACATATTTCCCTTTATTAGCCTCTTGCTAGTGTGTACTTCCCATGATATGACTTTTCATATCTATCTGCTTACACACACTTATTTACTTACTTTACTGTATCTCATACAGTGATGCATGTCCGTCCCATGGATGATGCCCACTGTCTGCCATAGATGCTCTGCAGAATTGAACATATGTTTACAACTGAATGACTCATGTTGTTGCACTAACCTGTTTTCTATATTGCCTTATGTATCACACTCCATGTCAGGCATGTTATGCAATACTTTTTTGTGACAATGTCAGGTATGTTGCATTTTGGCTTGTCTTTCACATGTTGCCAGTATTGATACTGCTGTATGCTGCATAGTGTGGTGTACAGCACTGTTATTCATGACAATGAATTGTGATGCAGCTCAGTGTTATTGTACCATCTCTGCATTTACTGTAAGTTCTGTTGGTTATGATGCATTCCATAAAAATACATGATCCTACATTTATTGTGGTAATGGCAGCTGCACTGCTACCTTCACATGCTAATTGTATACATGATGATATCCTACCCGGACAACAACATTTTCTGTTGTGTACACCCCAGGCATGAGACATATATGCCAGTGTGGTTGTCTTTGGTGATGTACCTTGCATACAGTGGTCTTGTAATGAATTGTCATCTGTAGACATCCAGATGTGTTTCTTGCTATGCCATGTATATATGCATAATGTTTTGCAGGTGAATATTAAGCTTATGCCAATTTTCTGCCTACTACCCTTGATGATAATTCCATATCTTCTCACCACCTACGAAAATCTGTCCTACCTAGGCTACCACTACCCAAGAAGCCAAACCATCACTCCAATAATACAAATTAAATGAGACCAATTAATAATCCCCCTTACGACTAACTCATTGGATACAAAATACCACCAACCCATTAGATCCAGATAAATCAACTCCAAAGCCAAGAATTACCTAAGACTAATATTTAAATTCCTGAAGCGCACAATTAGACTACATGGCAACCTCACAAGGGATGGGAACTTTCATCCAATCTCTGGCCCAACCACACTAGTCAACCCTAGCCCCAATTCTACAATTCCCACTAACTTACAAACTTTAAATAGACCTTCAAACTCACTCCTGGTCAGTCACCTAAATATTAGAAGCTTAAATATTAAGGTCCACCACCTGCATGCACTCTTAGATACACATTCCTCGGATATACTTTGTCTTACTGAAACCTGGCTAAAACCATCAACAGCAGATAATGAGGTTTTAACCCCAGGTTATAACATACTAAGATTAGACCATATCCTTAGGAAGGGAGAAGGAGTAGCTGTACTATACAAAACTATTCTAGATTTGACCTCTGATTCCACACAACCACCCAGTGCTGATAATGCTGAAATTCTCATTACCAAGCTTCAAACTAATAAAAACAAAAGTAGTAACATAGCCTGTGTCTACATTCCCCCAGGTAATAATGCAAACATCCTAGAAGATATCCTCCCTTGGCTGTCTAGTAACTACCCTCAAGAAACCATTGTCCTAGGAGATTTCAACATCGACTGGAATATTTGTTCCATAGAATTTCCGACCACCCATGTAAATCTATACAGATTTACTCAGATCATATCCTCCTCTACTAGGATCAGAAAACCTAACAACAAAGATAGTATCCTAGATTGGATACTCATTAAAAGCCATCTCCAGATGTATAGGTCTGGTACCTGACCTGAAGACATAAGTGACCATTTTCTTACCTATATAAATCAGGCATAAGACTGGCATTCCCCACCAACCTAGTTACAAAACAATTAAAAACAGCAAAAACTTGAACCCTGCTGATTTCCAAAATGAACTCAAAGCATGTAATTGGGCAGTCCTAAATCATCTACCACTTGAAGAAGCTGCATTATATTTCAACACCAAATTCCTAGCCATCCTTGATACCCATGCACCTGCACGTTCTATCCATCCTTGATACCCATGCACCTGCACGTTCTATCCATCCTTGATACCCATGCACCTGCACGTTCTATCCATCCTTGATACCCATGCACCTGCACGTTCTATCCATCCTTGATACCCATGCACCTGCACGTTCTATCCATCCTTGATACCCATGCACCTGCACGTTCTATCCATCCTTGATACCCATGCACCTGCACGTTCTATCCATCCTTGATACCCATGCACCTGCACGTTCTATCCATCCTTGATACCCATGCACCTGCACGTTCTATCCATCCTTGATACCCATGCACCTGCACGTTCTATCCATCCTTGATACCCATGCACCTGCACGTTCTATAAGAACTAAAGCAAAAGTTCCTCCATGGCTTTCAAAAGAAACCAGACTAATCATCTTACTTAGAAACAAAGCTTGGACCACTTGGCGTACCACAAAATCCCCCTTAGATCAATTTAGATTTAGACAACTAAGGAACAGCACTAAAAAAATCTACCACCCTAGAAAAAAAAAACTTTTACTGCCATTTACAACAGAAGCATCAATACAATCTGCAAAAGTTTTGGGCAGGCATAAATAAACGTATTCACACAAGGCAATGCACAACTCCTACCCCCTCGGCTACCATCCAAAATCCTTCGGGAGATGTTGCCAATTCCTTTAATAGTTTCTTCACAGAAACTATCCAGTCACTAGATAAGCAACTATCTCCCAGTTGCCCAAGTCCTAATGCTCCCGCACCTAGTTCTTAACTACCCTTTAATTTTCAACCAGTTTCCACATCACTTATCTGTGCCCTAATCAAGAGACTAAAACCTACCACACTTGCAGCAGATCTCTTCCCAACTGAGTATCTACAAAAAGCTGTGGATGCCATAGCATACCCAAAGTCTATCTTGATCAATAGAACTATATCAGAAGCCACTACCCCTCCATCTGGAAGACATCCCATGTTATTCCATTCGACAAAGGGGGCAGTTCCACTGAACTGTCAAATTACAGACCTAAAGCTATGTTGTCACCCCTGGCTAAAATTATGGAGAAAGTGCATCCATAAACAACTCCTGAGCCATTTCATTCAGCACAATCTCCTGGCTAACTCGCAGCATGATTTCAGACCATTCCACAGTACAACCACGGCCCTCCTCTCCTTCTCCAATGTTATTTATTTTATTTTATTTTATTTATTTATTTTACATTTGTTGACCGGGCTAGTCTAGCTGGATTAATGTCCATTTTCAGTAGAGGCCCAGGGAGAAAAGCTCCACAGTAAGACATAATTTTACAAACATAGTTGTACAGAGGGTGTATTTAAAGACAGACTGTAGTACATAACATTTTCATAAAAGTCTAAAACTACTAGTAGCATCAACAGGAAAACGTACATTAAATTCTTCTTTTAAACATCCATCCTTCATAGTGGTATTGAGAAAACTGAAACAACAATAAGTTTCTTCTGCCCTCTTTCTTGAACTCTCAAAAGCCTTTGACATAGTCAGCCACCAGCTACTCATGCACACACACAAAACTATTCCCCTAGATGTCCAGGTTATCCAATGGTTCAAATCTTATCTGAGTGGTAGACAACAGGTTGCACTATAACAGAACAAACTATCTTCCCTTCTAACTGTCACCCTTGGGGACCCTCAGCGCTCTATATTAGGACACTTATTATTTTCTATCTTTATTAATGACTTATACACAGTCATCCCAACAGCCATCTGCATTCAATATGCAGATGACTCCACTTTGATTTGATCTGCCACCTCCCCTTTAAGTCTGCAGACTCTATCCCAAAATGTTTTTAATACTGTTGAAAATTGTCTCTGTAATCAACATCTCCTATTAAATCTTAACAAAACTAAGCTACTGATTTTCTCCTGCACTTGTACAGCCTCCACTCCAACCTTTACTATAAAATCTAACAATGGCACTGTCATTGTCCCAGATCCCTGTACCAAACTCTTAGGTGTAACAGTTGATAATAACCTCAAGTTTGATATGCATATTAATCAAACTATTAAAAAAGTTAATAAAAAACTTGGCTCACTATACAAGATCAAACCTTTCCTCACTCCACTAACTAGGATGGTAATTGCTGATACACATCTACTTTCCACCCTCCTTTATGCATCCCCCCTCTTCACAAACTTGAATAAGTCTGACTTTAAACTCTCTAGCTGCTTTAATCATATTGCTAGATTTGCCATTGGAGCAGCATACAGAACACACCACTGTCTGAATATAAAGAATCTAGGGTGGCTAGAATTGCCTATCCAACTTCAGCACAATCAGCCAATAGTAGCACATAAAATTCTCTACCAACCTGAAAATGCACCAGTACTTACAAAAATTATCACCCCTTACAGCAACCTCAAGACACTTTGCTCATCCAACAAATTACTAGTCCAAACCCTCAAAAGCAACAACTCATCTGGAGACTCTCTATATGCCAACTCTGTTGGCAAAATAAGGAACTCACTTCCTGCTGAGCTTACTTCAGAACCCGTTCTAACCCAATTCAAAAAAAATCTAAAACAGTACTTTAAAAGGCAATGGCTATGTCCTTGCTCTAATCCTGACTAACTCTGGCAATATAAACATATGCTAAAGAGGTCTTTTGCCACCCCTACATTGCTTCCTAATTGTTACTCTATAACAGATCAGATTTATATATGACAAAATGAATGACTTTTATCCTATGTATTGTATCTGTAACAGTGCTTTAACTTGTTTAATGTAACAGTTTTTCTGTATGTATATATGGAGCTTTTCTCCCCAGGCCTCTGCTGAAAATGGACAAGTATCCAGTCGGACTATCCTGGTCAACAAATGTAAAATAAATAAAAATAAATAAATAATGTTCAGTCTGGATATCTAATAGGCTGTTTCCATTTGCTCTGTTTTGTGCTGCTCTTATGGGGCAATGCTGTTTGAACAAAACAGTTTTGTCTGTGTACTTCTGCATATGTGGCATGTCATGGCTCAAAGGTTGAACCAGATGCTGTTATGTTGTCTAAGGCAGAATATATGACCACAGCTTCCATTGCCCACACTTATTTCTTCTTCTTCCAGCTTTTCCTGGTTAGGGGTCACCACAGCAGATCATCTGTCTGCTCATGATTGGCAGTGGAGTTTTACGGTGTCGAGTTGCCAGCACAACACCCAGCCTTCCACAGAAGGCACACGCACGCACACACTTACACCTAGTGCCAATTTAGAGTGTCCAATCCACCTACTGCATTTCTTTGGGATGCAGGAGGAAACCCATGTGACCACAGGGAGGGCATGCAGACTCTGCACAGAAGGCACCCCAGCCAAGAATTGAACCAGAGAACCTCTTGCTGTGAGGTGGCAACACTAACCGCCGCACCACCGTGGCCACCCTACCCACACTTATTTCTACTCACCCCTATTTCCTTCTGATTATCTTGTGACAGTTATGATAGCATCATGTCAGACATCTGTAGTTCTTGGGGTAGGTCACCATGTTTTGATGGTAGCATGTTATGCAGCATGGCACACACAGTGACCATCTCTGATGACTTTTCTGGTGTGTGTTGGAGTACCCCCCAGATGGATCCAGACATCTGAATCTTGCTTTCAGCAAGCCAGACACACACTCAATGGTGTTCCATGTCAGGGTGTGCACTTTTTATTGTATGCACCCTCATCCGGAGTTGATGGGGCTCTGTATGATGTCATAAGCAAAGTCTCCAGTAGATAATGCAATCACCTGTTTGTAGAAGAATGAAAACACATATTTATTGCACATAAAACTGTTGCATGTCTGGATAATGCTTACAGTATACCAGTGGTCCTATACTTAACTAGTATGAGCCCCTCCAGAATTTCACCATGTTCAAAAACTGCCCTTAGACCCGTTTCCCTCCACATTTCTACATCATGCACGCCACCAGGGTGAGTTCCCATGATATTGGTAATGAGGCCCTCTACAGAGCAGAGAACATGACAATTAACCAATGGCTACCCCTTTCTATTGATGTACTACCCAGCATCGAGTTCCACTGGGGTTTTGATTGGGAAGTGGGTGCACTCAATTGCATTGAGGACATGGGGAAAAGTGCCATTGGCATACAACTGTTGCATGGTATTTCTGACTCTATGGCTGTTGTTGGTAAGTGTATGTATTCATATACTTTTCTGCACATTACTACCAGCAGCTGTCATATAATGTGACTAGTGGCTGTCTGGGACACTCCTATGACATCACCTATATGCCACTGATATGTCCCAGAAGGCAGTATACCCTGACTGAGACATACTTTTGTTTCTATCGGCAATGGGTTACACCAAAGACTGTGTGCCTACATGTGGGATGCACGCATCCTGCACCATTTCTGTATCTAACCTGTATCTCACAGTGATTTCTTGGTCAGAGAGCTGGCTTAATTATATACTAGCTTGCCACCTTGCTGGCTGCCTTCTGGAAAGCATTAGTGTAGCACTGTCGCCTGCTCTAACACATTACATGCAGGTTGCTTTTTTTAGTTACATTTTGTGGCATCTGTAGAATTGCACAGAAAATCATAAGAAGTAACATAAAGGGTAAACACAAATGGCCTCCACTGATTGCTTTTATAAAATTGTTTGCACACTAGTCTATTGTATTTTATTCTTTTTAGGACACACATTGTATTTTGCAATTTAGCCGGCATGCATGGAGTCTGAAATTATCCTACACTGAATAAATTATTACCAGCTCTTGATCATTATGGAATGCCATTTGTCAATGATGCACTACCATTTCCTTCAGCAAGCTATGATGACTGCAATTCTCTTTTGGAATCAACACCATAGTCTGCTTTAGCTCATTACAGCTAGGTGATGCCTCCAGGTGTTTCTACAGTTGCCTCTTACTGACACCTCTAGGCATTAATTAATATTTCTAAAACCATGTCACATACAAAGTATTAACAGATTTCATCTTAAAGCTTACACAATGGCAAACACAACTGTATTGATACCTACCTGTGTAGTGCAGGTAAAGATAAATTAATTGTTGTTCATATAATCATC
>NC_056730.1:309719368-309734368 GCF_019279795.1 Protopterus annectens
TCGTCCAGTGAAATACTGATGTGTACCTCAAAGGAATACTTCAATATTAATCGTAAATGGAATACTTCTAAATCAGTATGTTTTCTTATTACTGCATAATCTACACTGTTGTATCCTCCTGTATAACTGTTCTCAGATGCATGGAAATGTTCTCAACAGACAAGCTCTCCTGTTTGACTTGATGATCGAAGGAATCTGTGCTACCTTACCAACTCTCCCACTGCTCCTGGTCTTCATACGTAACCTTATTAGAAACACCTTTTAATCTTCTTATTTATTTGATAGTTGATTACTGGGAAAGTCTGACTGGGTAGGTGCCCATTTTCATTGCAGGCCTGGGGAAAAAGATCCAAAGTGTTACAAAAACATTTTAAGAATAGCAATTTTACAATCTTTGAAAACAATGCAAAAACATCTACAGTTTAAATAATTATAACAAATTAGACATAATGTGAAAACATTGGTTAAGAATAGATGCAACTTAAGTGACCATGATTGGATATTTAGAGACATTTTAGACACTTTATAGAGAAACTAAATGTAAGTTAGTATAATACAAGCAGAAATTGCAATATGAAGTGACCATTGCAGTATAGGGCTGTGTAACATAGCTGCATTTGTATAAAAAGTGGTAGTTCGCTGTAGGTACAAATGCATATACAACATGTAATTGTGACAATGTCATTTACTGATGCTGAGGTTACCCTTTATTCTACATTAGTACAACTGCAATCCCCAAGCCAGTAAGATATACATGGTCAACAAAACACAATAAATAATTACTCTTTGTTAGTGAGTTTATTACTGGTTAAGTTTTGCTAATGCAGATAAGCTGAAGAAATGGATTCTCTAAAAACCTTAAAAGATTTATTTTTGTATTCCCTTCATATTAGATCAAATTAGCTTTCATTAAGTCCAAGACACTTGTATTCAAAATGTTACTACAGAATTCCATGAAAATAAAGAATAGAAAGCTAGAAGCTCTGCACTTTGATGTTTGATACATGTTTTCCTGTCCTGTTTAAAAATTGTATAGTGGGTAAAAAGAAAACATGAGCTGTAAAAAAGTGCTTAATATTTCCATTCCACAGTGACACTCCAGTGCTATTCACCAGAACTTAATTTTGAAAATATAAATAAGTATAGATTACAGTCAGCTGAGTTCAGACTATGACAACGTGTGGCACATTTTAAAACAGTGGAATGAAAACATACAGAATGGAGAGTTCTGCATTTCTCCAATAATCTATTTATAGCATGTAGCTGACTTCCACAGCAAGGAAGCAAACATCTGAATTCATCCTTGCATTTATTAAATATGTTGTTATAATGCAAATTGTGCCAGCACTGATATTCCCAAATACTCATAATTTTTGGTTGGTTGATCCGATGGTTTGAAGAGTTTGAGAGGTGATTAAAACAAACTATCGTCTCCTTGCCAGAAATGACAAAGTTAATTAGTGTTCTTCAAATTAGTATAAATTTAATCACATTTATCATTTAGTACCTAAACATTTCTGTCAGCTTCCTCTTACTATAATAGGTGCAGTCATTCTGCATCAGCAGCTTGGCACAGGGATTCTATGATGCTATTATGTGCAAATAGTTTGGATGACAGAAAACTCTTGTTTTAGCCAGCATTTTGGAGCTGCTGTTATTCTGATGGGTATGTAGCTGGCATATAAGCAAACAGACACACACGTATGAATTGTGTATTGTTGATAGATAGATATAGATATATATATCAAGCATTCAGACAGGAAAGCATGGAATAAATTGATAATTACAAATGTGGAAAATATTTAAATTGTAACTGTTATTCTAAGCCTTTGGTTGAAGTACTTGGGCTTCAGACCAGTTGTTTTACATTATGAAGGTTTGTGGTCTGCACTGTTGTGGCAGGACAGGTAGCTTACATCCTTCTAAGTTGGGAGTTGCTGACTGAAGGCTTAGCATCTGTTATTCTAAAAGTGTATTAGTTCTGGTTTAAGAACTTGGGCTTTAGTCCAATTATTTTACATTAAGAAGGTGTGGCCTGCACTCTTGTGGGAGGAGAGGGTAGATTCTGCCCTTCTGAGCTGGGAGTTTCTGGTTAAAGGCATATTGTGCCTGCTTATTTGAACTGTTTCTTTCTGAAATTGGTACGCCTTGCTTGCTGTAGCATAGACTAAATTCAGACCTGCTGAATCTAGCTTTGTTTGTATAACTTGAGCACTAATTCAGGCCATCTTTCTTTGGAGAAGGTTCCCCTGCACACTATTGGCAGGAGTGTGCAGTTAGAATTTGTCTGATCGAAGACTGCTGGAACGGGGCTCAGTTTTTAGCTTTTTATTGGTTAATCAGTTAATTTGTTTAAATCAGTTTGCTCATTTACTACTGTTATATTAAAAAAAAATACACTTTATGCATCGCCATTTAGCTTGGGTTAAACTATTCCCGGCACCATAAAGTCTGCTCTTCAAATTTTCTGTTAGAACTATCCAGTTTTTTTTTGTTTTAGCACTAAAATCTGTTTCTTTGAGCTCAGCACTTGTTCAGAACTCGTTGTAAGCACTAAATAAGCTACAAATTACTACAGCACTCAACTTTCCTCACTTGTCTAGAGGAAAACAGTTTTTAGTACTTAATAAATAAGCGCCTATCCAGGCATGTCTAAGGGTCAGCTCCCAGTGTTTTCTCCGCCACATAACGCATGCACTTAGGCCACTCCTCAACAAGTACAAATATGACTCTGTCATTGTCCATGTTGATGTGAGTGACCTGAGACGTACCTCCCTGGACTACATTAAAAGAGACTTGGAGGAGGTATCCGATCTTGTAGCCCAGGCAGGTATGACCCTAGCCATGAGTAGCATCCTGCCATTACCCAGAATGAATCCACATTACAAGGATAAAATGGTTGACTTCAACAATTGGCTAAACTTCTGGTGTCATTCTAAGGGATCCAGTATCTGTCTGCCTGGGATGACATGATCGACAGACCACGATGCTTTGCCAGAGATGGCCTGCACCTGTCACCCTTGGGATTCCGGATACTGGCTAAGGCTCTTGCCACCCCTATAGTGCCTTTTTAGGGAGGGCTCAAATGACAAATTCACCACCTTAACAGGTACAAGCAAGCAAAATCTGAGGGTAATGCTACTCAATGCTAAAAGTCTAAACCTCAAAATGCATTCACTCAAGGCACTCCTTAAAATGGAGAACATCGACATCTGTGCAGTGACAGAGACCTGGTTCAAGGCTCCAGAGATCACCCTTGCATTACCAGGCTATAATTCATACCACACCTTTCGGCCATCTAACTTAGACTGAAACACTAAAGATGGAGGCGTGAACATATTCATTAAGGATATCCACACCTCCATGCTAGTTGCTTAGCATAATGCATCTGAGATTATCCAAGTGCAACTAACTCTGGGCAAGACAGCAATCCAAATTGTAACATGCTACAGATCCCCCACCATGCCCCAGGATTCCCACTCCTTATTTCTTGATACACTGGAAAATATTAGGGTACAACCCAATACCCTAATAATTTGTGATTTCAACTACCTCACCATTAACTGGGAAACTACTCGTGTACCAACTCTTTTGCTCAACGTTTACTGGAATTCATAAATTCCAATGCTATGGATCAACATATCCACACCCCCACAGGGGGCAGCAATATCCTAGACCTGGTCATTACCAATATGGGCAACCGGTGTTCCACACCAGAGGTCAATTCCTCATTGGTCAGATCCAACCACAAGCTAATCACCCTAGACATCCACATCCCGCCCCCACCCCCATTAGGGAAACCATCGTAAAAAATTTCTCCAAAGCCAACTTCACGCTTCTTAAGACAGAAGTAGCAAACTTCAAGACACCCATGCAGATCCACAATAGAGGTACAACTGCTGAATCCTACACAGATGCACTTTATAAGCACTTACACGAGTGCATGGATAGTGCTATCCCTAACAGAACCAAGATGCTATACTCCAAAAAAAGGAAGCCAATCTGGTGATTTCCCCGCCATAAACAAACTCTACAACAGAAGAAAGAAACTGTTGCAAAAAAGAGTAAAATCCCATGACTGGAGGAACTGCCTGGTCAGCCTCAGTAAGAAGCTGAGATCCCTCATAAAATCTTCCAAAGCTAGTTACTAGCCACTGATTCTAAAGACAACCACAAAGCATTCTATAGCTATGTCAGGAATCTCAATGGTAACACTCAAATCTGCTCTGAGTTACAGCACAATGGCACAAAATATACAGAACCAACTGATATTGCCAACATCGTGGCAGATAGATTCAGTGCTAACTTTACCCCCCTCTCACCCCCTAATGGGCCCATCTCTATACTGGAGAATGCAAAGTTCCTGTAATCATGGCTGCACAGGTAAAAACCATGCTCTACAAAGCCAAGAACACAACATCCATGGGACCTGACAACATCCCAGGCTGCGTTCTACACTAACTGCAGAATGAACTGGCACCCCACCTTAGCACCATGTTCAGTCATAGCCTCACCTCAGGCTTTGTGCCCACTGAATGGTGCACAACGATGGTTATCCCACTCCACAAAGGGGGAACCACCATGGACCCCAGGAACTACTGCCCCATTAACCTAACGAGCCTGGTCTGCAAGGCCATGGAACGTATCATCATGGATCTTATAGACAAAGACATTGGTAATTTCCAAACTCTGGAACCCACCCAGTTTGGGTTTGTAAAAGGCAGATGATGTCTCTTAAACCTGATAAACTTCTTTGAAGCAGTCACCAAAGCCGTAGACGAATGTAAGGTGGTTCACACAGCCTATCTAGATCACGCCAAGGCTTTTGACACCATCCCCCACTCTGGAATTATAGATAAACTCACTAAACTAGGTATAAATCCCTATGTCACAAGATGGGTTGCCAATTGGAACACTGACAGAACCCACACTGTGAAAGTAGCAGACTCCAAATCTGACTTCAGACCAGTGACAAGTGTAGTACCACAGGGTTCAGTCCTGGGTCCTCTCCTGTTTGATATCTACTTTTCTGAAGTACAGGCTAACACAGAAGGTCTTTGGCTAATGAAGTTCGCAGATGACTGCAAACTAGGAGCCATAAACAAAATTCCTAATGATGTGGACATCCTACAAAAGGGCCTAATGGAGACAAATGCCTAGTGTCAAAGCCATGGCCTCAAGCTCAATGCCAAAAAGTGCATTGCCATCCCCTTTGGTAAAAACTCTGCACCCATGAGCTACCACATAGGTGGTAGTCTACTAACACCAAAAGTGTGATAAGAGACCTTGGGACACAGGTGGACAGTAGTCTCTCCTTTGATAATCACGTTGCCACAGTAGTCAGGAAATTCTTCTATGTGGCACACCTTACCACAAAAGGTTTCTCATCCAGGAAAAAAGAGGTCATTGCTCCCCTCTACTCATCACTCATTAGACCTATTATAGAGTATAATGCCCCTTTTGGTATGTACCTCACAAAGACATCTACAACAACTGGAAAGGCTGCAGAAATACCTCACAAAGAGGATTACCAGCCTCAAACAGATGCCCTATGCAGACCATCTCAAAAATCTCTAGCTTTACTCCGTTGCATATCACCTACTCAGCTGCGATCTCTGCCTAACATACAAAGATATGTCAAACCCAGACCTGTTGGACATGCTCCACTTAAAGAAATCCCAATCCCTCTGAGATACACACTCTCGGGACCTAAACCTTGTCATTACAATAAACAGAACATGCTGAAGGGATAGATTCCTGTCCCAGAGACTTCCCATACTCTGGAACAAACTACCTATCTATATCAAGCAAAGCTCCTCATTAGCACTCTTCAATAAAAATCTTGATGATTGGATAGGAAATAGGAAATTCAACCCAGGAATCACCTCTGTGGCTCTGCTTGACAGGGGCACAGGAAAATAATTTTCTTGGGTGGTGAAAGCCAAGGTACCTTTTTGGCTAGGCTTATATAGGCCCTAGGGCCAACCGCCTAGTACCTACCTATGAACCTCTATGTTCCCTGCTTTAAGCTATGCATGTTTTCATTTGTTGTGAGTGTAATTATATGTTGGATTCTATGCTGCTCTTATCTTGTAAGTGTAACAGGTCTGTTTCTTTTTTTTGACCAACCTCTTGGTTAGTTTTGGAATACCTCTTCTGAAATACATTTTAATAAAGGATTCCATGGGTAATTAGCTCATCATTTCTGCATCCATATCATTGAGGCTGTACTTTTCAGCTAATATCTAATTTATAGATTTCATCATGTTTACTGCTGTCTGCATTCTTATAGTGACTGTCCCTCTGATTTTCTTATTTGGATATTTCTGTTATACATTTGTCAGACTCCCACTCTCCAGACCACAAATCTGTAGATGCTGAAGGGCCACATTAAAAATGATTTGGAGAATGTTGTAGAGATCTTTGACTGCAACATGCATGCTGTCCTAATACACTGTGAAAGGGCACACTCCACTAGAGTAAACAGGAAGTAGTTGGCGGTATCACAAGTTCTGTGGAATTCTGTTCTATTCACTGACCTCCACACATTAATGCTGTTCTGCCTGAATTACGTTGAAGTTTCATAATATGATTCATTACCACAGAAAATTATCGTTGCAGTGAACAATTTGACTTCTGTTTATGTATTTTGTTTCTTCCCAGTCTGAAACCCAACTCTCAGTCCACTTCTAATCAATGAAAATACTGAAAGGTACATAACCCACAAATAAGTTAGTGCCTTGGCTATTTTTTCTCCTTGTAAACTGTTTACAAATACTCTGGTTCAAGCAATATTTTAGACCATTGTCATCCATTTACATTCTGTCCATTCATCACACCTATTAAAAAAGAGTTGGAACATTTCTTTAAGCATACCCTGTTATAACATTCTTTATTCTACTTTTATAATGTTTACAGTTACTGTTTTACCTATAATTATGTGATCCATATATAACTTTTTCATATGTATGCTTGGGCTTATTTTATTGGGAGTGGGTATTATCTTACTTTTGCCACTATACTGTGTTTGTAAACTGTTGCTTTTTCTATTGCAAATGTTTGTCTTTTTGGCTTTTCCTGGTTAGGAGTTGCCACAGCAGATCTCCGGTCCACTAATGATTGGCAGTCAATTTTTTTAAGGTGCCGAGTTGCCAGCCCAATACCCAACCTTCAGCGAAGGCAAGCCCATTTACCTGGGGTGGGTCTGATCAGTGCTCTAATTCAGTTAATACATCCAAATAAATAAACTTAAGCCCATTGCAAATACATAAGAATATAATGCATAAACTAGATAATATATATCCATTAAGGGTAGTATTCACAGACAATGTGCACCATGGAACAGGGTTTCTGTGCAAGCCCTTTCTGATTCATAAGTCTTTGCATAGTGGGAATAGACCTTATACTAGGCCCCTGTGCCATTGCACAGTGACAGTACTCTAAGCATCATTTTCTAGTGCTAATGAGTCCATCCCCTTGCACACAGTTCATAAATGGTACACCACAATTGTATGTAAAGTAAACAACTGCATGCAAAGAGATGGAGTATTTTTTGTATGCTCAGCAATTTGCCTCTACTGTTAGTACTATGCTCAGCAGATAGTGCAGAGCAACATATCCGTACTGTGAAAGCGTTAAATGTATATATGTATGTGTGTATATGTATATATATATATATATATATATATATATATATATATATATATATATATATATGTGTGTGTGTGTGTGTGTGTGTGTGTGTGTGTGTGTGTGTCCGTATATATATATATATATATATATATATATATATATATATATATACACATACATATATATATATATATATATATATATATATATATATATATAATATATATATATTATATATATATATATATATATTATACATATATAATACACACACACACACACACACACACACACACACACACACACACACACACACACATATGCATAAATATATATATAGCATCTCCATTACCTCCACTGCATGACAGGAAAATCCCTACTTGTAATGGAGTCCCCAATTGTGCTGACAAATGTGCTACTGCATACAACCTTTTTCCTCCTGTTTATGGTGATGCTAGTAAGCTCCCACCAATGGGAGATCACACAGCATCACATCTCCCTATACCATAATATGGTAATGAATCATGATTCACCTTCTCACATAACGACTGTGATTTATTTATGTCTCACAGTCAGCCATGATGGTGGACCACAACACAGTTGTATGAGACATAATGTTAAGGTACAATATGCTTTATCAAGCAGTTACTAATAGTGACTTGGTAAGACATAATGCACCAGTTAACCTGCAGTTACGTCATGCTACACGCTGCTGCCTTCCTTCATTCCTTCCCACACACAGAAATGCCTAATACACATTGGTGTACTAGGCTGTCCTGTGGGTTATTTATAAAACTGTGATGGACACTGTTTACCATAATGGACTAGTGTCATTCACACGTATACTGACCATGAAGGTCCTCATTCTTATACTGGACATAATACCAAAAGGCATGTCCACAACTGTATAAGTTTATACAGGATACATCTACATTCATTTTAAGATTTACAGACATTGAGAAAATTCTAAGAGGTATAAGACACAAAAGAAAATTGATATCTGTATGGTACTATAGAAAAAATCTTGTAAAGTACACAAGATGAGACCATGACAGATCTCATAAGCCTAGGAAACTAATATTCTGCTATGCAGAGAATCATGATTAATGCATAGTCAACCATAAACTAAAGATTCTATAGGAGCAGGCAAACGTATTTCAGGAAGGGCAAACATATTTCAGGAAGGGAAAAGTAAGAGCTGTCTCAACACCTGACACCTAACATAAAGATATACTATTTCCAGAAGGAAGCAGCCTTGATTTTACAGAATTAATGATTACCATGAAAAGATCTGCGTTTATGAAGTTTTTTCAGATGTTCCAGTATTTTTTTTTTTCTAATGCTAGATTAAGGGTAGTAAAGCCAATGCCATCTGAGGAAAAGTGTAGGCTTGAGATACTGAGCCACTGAGCTAGCAGCAAGATGTACACTATGAGGGAAGCTAGCACACATCACAGAGGTGACCACCATGGTGGCAGAGGTGAAGTGATATATGTTAAGCTACAGATCTAAGATAGTTTAGATGGTGTCATCACACAACAGAATGAGGTGATGAGGTGATGGCAATGTGGCACCTTCACCAGAATTACATAGCTGCCATGGGTACTTAACCGCTTCTGAGTGTTATTTGAAACACATTGGAAGTGAGCCATATTGAGAGTGCTAAGCATGTTAACTGTGCAGTCATAGACACACACAAATTACATACAGAAGCACCCACTCAGCACTTATGGAACAGATAGCCACAGTGTGAGCTGCAGAGACCAGCATCTCCTACTAGCATCCAGCACAGTACTTGTAAGGAGAGTTCAAAAAAGAAAGGACAATATAAGTCATTTAACTGTACATATCATTGCACATTGTAATCCTTAGGAGTTGCTGAGGAGCAGACCATCTGACTAATTGAGGGAAGGAATGTACCAAGAATGCTTTGATGCACACAAAAGGGCTTTGTAAAGCCACAGTAGCTTTATTTATCATTAGTTAATATGGATATAATCAAGAAAACGCATTTAACTAAGACAGAAATGGACAGGACCATACTCTATAACCAACTATCGTGTAATTATCAGTGGGAAAGTGTTTTAGGGTCAGGCATTGATTGTATGCAAGTATATTTTACATTGTTGATGTTCATGTGTGGCACCCCTCAGAGATCTAACATTTAGACATGCCTTTCCTTGCAGGCATGCTCCACCATTTCATACTTGCCCCAACAGAAAGGCCAGTGATTCCTCTGAATTTTGTGAAATCAGGTGTTGACAAAGGGCCTCATTTGTATATACAAAATGAAGATCCTGAGTAGCAGTCTTCCGGAATTAGCTATTTGGAAACCTTTCTCACAAGCTTAGGGTAGCTCTAAATCCTTTTAGAATTTGTCCCTATATTTGGAATTTGTCCTGATGTCAGACAGCTGGAATTAGTTATACCCTACAAAGACTATCTTTTGGGCTCTTCTCTTTCATATCTAAGTGGTCTTTGCCTTATATTAAGTGAAAATTTAACATGTTTAATTATGTTGGTTGTAGTTCCAGCATATTGCAGTGGTTTAGTATTTCATCATTTCCTTTCTTCCATAGATGTGAATTGTATTTCCTATTCTGAACAAAGCAACAATGAATTTAGATTACCTGCTGACTTGATAGTTTTGCTTGTCACAACCCACATTCAGTAAAAATACAGGACATCATAAGCTGACATGGAAAGTATAAATATCTGAACGCTATTTTGTAGTGGACCATACAGGCTCTTATGCAAATTCTCTTTTAGCTAATTCCCATAAATGGCATGGTAGGTGATATGTTGTGAGTGTTTGTGTCTGAGGTGGAGGGGAGGACATATGACATATGAATATTACCAGATAAAATTCATAGTTCTTTCTATAATTCACTCAAGTGCTATGGCTAGCCTATATGCAGATGCCCCAATCCCCTCCTCTTTTCACATTGGTCTTCTTTTTGACACCAAACCTGGCAGAGTATTCTTTTTTCTAGCTATCCTTTCCATAAAGCACATTATTTTTACCTAACATTAACTGGATAATTTCTCTATCCAGACTTAATCTGCAACCATCTTATTTTTACTTTTCTAGTCTGCTTCCATCTTAAGTTTTTTTAAGTACCTACTGACCCCTTATGCTGGTTTATACATACTGCCCTTATTTATTGTTATCAGGCTTCCATGTCCTTCACCATCATGTGTGTTGACTATACTGACTACATGCTTGATGGTAGTAGTGAGGCGCCTGATATATTGTAGAAAAAAGCATGTACACTCTGTTTAATAAACTGTAGACTTCAATTTTACATGAAGAGTTTGTTAACCAAGACCAGGGGAATACCTTATCTTTTTTAATATATGCATACAATTATGTATAAAAAATGAAACAGAAAAGAAAGATTTAAGAAGCAGCATTAGCATTTAAAGTAATAAGCAAGCAATTGTGCTACAGATGGTGGACATTACATGAAAATAATGCACAGCATAGGAGTACCAACCCCTGGTCTGGTGTTTCCACATTAAACCTACTATACAGGCCATCATTGTCCTTAGAGAATGGCCACTTGTGTATATTTTTAGATTTTTTTGTTATTTGCAGTTACTATTATTAAAATAAACATAATACATGGATTTTTGATGCAAAATGTTTCTTCTGGCACAATCCTTTTAGTATAGTTTGTATCTCAATAGACAGGGAATTACAAAATTGTAGTTGTTAATGTACTGCTAGCCCCCTTTGTTTGTTTTACATAGGCTTATACGCACACAGCCCCCACATCTACTTGTACACACACACACACACACACACACACACACACACACACACATACAGGCACACACACACACACACACACACACACACACACACACACACACACACACACACACACACACACACACAAACCCCAGGACTCATTAAAGCAAATTTTCCATGCTAGAATAGTGCAGCTACTTCTGTACGGAATATGGCCGGTCAATAATTCAGTAAGCAATGCTGGGGGTGTGCACAAGCCTACCAGCCCTATTCTGGCATGGACACCATTGAATAATGCTAATTACCTCATTTTCTGGTGAAAACCATTCAAATGAGGTGAATTAGTGATTCAGTAAGTGGGCAGGCATCCGTGCCAGAACACTGTCCATTTTATAAATGTATTCGGTTACTGATCGTGTACATTTCTGCAAAAAATCAACATGGGGGCATGACAGCTCAAGGTAAAGCATGTATTATAATCATTAGGCCTGCCAATGGCCAAAAATATGGCCATTGCCATGGAAAAGAGATGCAAAATTATAAAAATCAAATCAAAGTTTATTTTATTTGGACAATTTTGGCCGTTTAAGTGCAGCGCAGCAGCATGCAAACGAGATTGTGCAGAAAAAATGTGAAAAGACAATTTAAGTGAAATCTGCATTTTGCCATTATACTGGGTAGCATGCAGAATCAAAACAATAACAGGTAACGCTGGTTGCTAAGGAGGAAGGCTCTGGGGTAGTGGTGCAACAAGGGACTATGGCAGTGGGGTATGCAAATGAGCAAAATTTACTGAATACCAAAATAGGAGACCATTGTCAGGATGCACCTAACCATGTAGGAGCTATAAGTCGAGGTGCAAGCAGGAGAAGTAGCTGACATGAAAAAAGGGGGTGTGTCATGCTTGGTGTAAGCACATTGGAACTCCACAGCTTCCATTTGACGTTAGCCAAGCACAGCTAAGCAAGGGTGTGTGTCTGAGGCTGTATTTACTTATTCCATGAAATGGGGGGCGTGTTTGCTTCCAGTGGAGGGCCATTTCTGCTTAAAAGTGCTTACTTTAGCTAAATGGGTTTGTGAGGCATGCACTGGCTATTAAACAAAAACAAAAAATAAAAAAACCCATAAATAGCAGAACTGTTTACATTTGGGCAGCGGATTTGCATTATGTGCTGCACGGCTTAAAAGAGGTAGAAATGGGAAGGGAAAAAAAGAAAAAAAAATGAGAAATAGCAGAATAAAAGCAGTCAAGTACAAATAATATAGCTGTCAGGTGCAATGTATCATAGTCAGCCAATCATACATGCAGCATCTGCAGCACAACAGTATAAACTGTGCAAACACCTTTCAGTCTGTTTTTTTTCCCACAAACTCTGCACCATTGTTGTACACACTCTGGGGAATTTTAACCAACAAAATGTTAGGGGCTCCTGTCGCTTTGATACATCAGTATGTGCTAGAGGCTGAGGGCGCTGAGGAGGATAACGCTGACAACTGCCCTAGACTGAGGTGTAGGAAAAGAGTTTTCAGACCCAGGGTAACCTACCAGGGGTTACATGATCTGGAGATACTAGAGCACTACAGGGTAGACAGGGACATACTTCAGCAACATATTTGAGCTGTGCTGGCCTCATCTCAGACCCAGAGCCAACAGAGGGGAACCCATTACAGTGGATACCAAGGTATGTGTAGCCTTAAGTAGAATAGCTACAGGTACTTTCCAATGACCTACTGGGGACATCATGGGGGTCTCTCAGGCATCTGCATCCAGGGTACTCCACTAGTTCCTGGATGCCATGCTACCACATGCCGGTGAGCATATTTACTTCTCCAGCACCCATGAGGAGGGGACCAGCAATATGCACCTCTTCCACCATGTAGCAGACAACCCAGAGGTACTGGTTGCCATAGACTGCATGCACATCCACATCAAAGCACCATCTGGTGAACACAGTAAGGTCTACATAAACCACAAGGGCTTTCACTCCATCAACTGTCAGGTCATGTACAATGCCCATGGCATTATCATTAATGTGTGTGCTGGCAGCCCTGGAAGCTATCACAACTCCCATATCTGGCATTCCTCACACCTGTACCAGGGATTTGCCAGGGGGGACATCCTGTATGGACATCTGGTGGGGAACGCTGGCTATGCACTGGAGTCATGGATGATGACACCCATCAGAAATGCTCACACACCCACTCAAGAATGCCATAATGAGGCACACACACAAGCCAGGATCATTATAGAGCATGTGTTTGGGATACTCAAGTCAAAGTTCTACTGCCATGACATATCGGGTGTAGCCCTGCAGTACTCTCCAGCCACATGTGCACACATGTTCATAGTATGTGCCATGCTGCCAATATGATCCTGCAGAAATAGCTGCAGCAGGAACAGCACAGGGAAGGGCCACACATCCCATCACCATTGCCAAGGTCTCCACAGGCACAGAGGGACTCTGAGGAGGAACCCCCTGAGCCAGGCCCTGTGGTTAGAAGGAGGCATGCCCAGTAGGAACTGGCCTTGGCAAAGAAGCAACACATAGCTCACACACTGACACTGTAGGGACCCAGAGGCTGACACCTCCCTTCCGAATTGCATGCACTGTAAAATGGATATCACACACATCACACTACCTGTACCTTACCATGTGTAGGCAGTGTACTGCATGCATCCGACATAAACAACCCTCAAGCACTGCCCTCACAACTGCCACAAGCACAAGGTAAGTCAGTCTTCTTAACAATAAATGAATGGAGTAGTATGTTCTGATAGCATATCTATGGTACAGCTGCATGCATGCAAGGGAATGGGGTGGCCTACTGGGATAGCAGCAGATAACTGACAGCTATGTGGGACACCAGGAAATTTTTTGCATAACACTGGCTTCTCCACACTATGCAGTAGTACCCAAGGTGACAAATCCCATTGCAGTATATGTGGGGGGTCATAGGTCACAGACATGGATGTCAGTGTGGGGGTTCCATACTCACCCCTCAGCCTCACCCAGCATGTCACCCATAGAAAACCATAAAGAAATGTCTGGCAAAGGCCCACAAATAGTGACAATGAAATACCCCCACAGACTAGCACAGTGACAGCACAGCAGGTCTTGCAGTTGCAGTAAGGCTCTGAAGGTAAGAAGTCTGAAACTCAAATGTATGCCATTACAATCTGACCTGTGATCTTTAGTGATATGCCACTAGTCTCCAAGACAGGGCACAACACTATTCTAAATGTAACCAAAATGTAAAGCAAATATTAGCACAGTCTGTACAAATGTGTACAGTTCACAGATGTGCCCCGCACACACACACATATTTCCATAGAAATGCAGCAACATGTATGTTTGTAGGGAAACAGCAGCAGAGCACACATTGCCAGGGTTGTCCCAATCAACATGATAACTTGTTGCTTGTCCACAATATGCAGGGATCAGTGAGCTATGCATATGTGTGGTTAATACTGTCAGGATGTGGCCAGCATTTACTCCTGGCTGTTCTGTCATAGTGGCCTAGGTACAGTACTGTTTTTGACGGGGCCATGTTCCAAGAACTGCAGTGCCAACTATTCCCCATGTCAGTTACACCTATGGTAGGAACTGTACACA